>NC_080176.1:42591485-42914282 GCF_950295315.1 Erinaceus europaeus | reverse complement strand
CTTGCAGCTTCACTGTCCATAAAGGTTTCTCCCTATCCTACAGGTGGTGAATGAAGGCTTGAAACTCAGGTTCCTGATCATAGTAATGTGTGTGTGTGTGTGTGTGTGTGTGTGTGTGTGTGTGTGTGTGTTTAACCAAGTACTATACCACCCAGCCTAAGTAAATTATTTGTTATAGTACTACTTCTCTTGTGAGGATACACCCTTATTAATTATCCTGCCCAGATAACCAGCTGATCAAATGTGAACAGTTGTGTGACTCTGTTGGACTATGGAGCTTGTTTTGACTTAGGAGATGGTAGTTTATTGGGCACTCACAGACATGAAGCTGGTAAAGCACTTAGCAAACTGTTGTTAAAATTCGGAGGCTCCAGCTGGCCGGGCTAGCTTCACGGGCGGGTAACCGATGACCAGAGACATACGGCTGGGCAGGGAAGCTGTATTTCTTTATTCAGGAACAACGATTCATAAACCAAACCAAACTAATCACCAAACAGAACTCTGTTGCCTCTTTTCCCCGCAGCGGCACCAAGCACTCTCGAACTCTAGAACTCTGGAACTCTCTCGGGGTTCCTTGGGGCGGAGACAAGCGGCCCGCGAAAACTAGCAGGACTGAACCAATTTTCTTGGCAGGGGGAGAGATAGAACAACCCTATGTAAAGCATACAACAATTCCCCCTTTTCTTTTTAACTACATGACTACAGTATCAAGGGTGTGGAGTGAACAGAAACCTATATCATACAGGCATTTAAAAAAAAAAAAACTGGCACAAACATGGAGAAACATGTAAGCAAGTAACAAGAACCAGTGTGCTGCCAAGGGAAGGCCTGAGGGCGCCATCCTTTTGCCTCTGTGGGCAAAACTTTATCAGCTTAAAAAAAACATTTCTTGCCTCTGGGGGGGGGGGGCGTACTTGCCTCGACAGGCATTTGCATGGGGGTGGGGAACGGCCTAGAGTCCCAAAGGCAGCTGGCTGCAATTTACTTAATATGAAACAAAACTTGTTATTAGCATAACCACAGCACAATCTAAAATTTCTAATAGAGAAGGAATTTGAGACTTTTACATATCAACAACGTCTTTTTAACCTTTTGTTACACCCATTCAAGACGGAGACACACCCTAGGTGTGAGCAGGAAAGGAAACCTTAGGCATGAGAATAATTAGCATAGCCATTGTGCAATCTACCACTTCTAATAGAGAAGGTAATGGAGAGTTTTACATATCAACAAGTCTATTTGACCTTTTGTTATACCCATTCAAGATGGAGACACACCCTAGGTGTGCGCAGGTCTTTAGACCAACTTAGTTAAAATATATTGATTGTTAACTAATTTTTACCTCAGACTTTAAATGTAAGTTAATTTTATCTTTATGAGAATTACGTTGAAAACCTTTTTCATTTAACTTTGTCTAGTAATAATTTAGCCTTAAAGTTACTGTTTACCAAACTTTAAACACACACATAAACATGGTCATTAATGCACAAGGAGAGAAACTTTTGTTATGAAGACATGTCATTTTAAACACAAATTTAAATCTGTACTGTCTTAGTGTTGGGGGGGTGCATTTTCCAGTGGTGGTCTCTTGGGCAGCTTCACTTCAAGGAATTGCAGGTTGCAATCTCTGTACAAATCTCTGTGTACTCCAGCTTGTCTGCCTTCAGACCGGAGCTGAGGATCTCTGCCAGGATGTCCAGTTTCGGCAGGGAGTCCAGGGGTCTGGGAGGTCCAGGATCGTTCCAGAATTCATAGCAGGAGGGCGGGCGGGCCAGCCTTATAGAAGGTGCGGACTGAGGTGCCCAGCAGCATGGAGGGATCACGCGTCCAGTGCCCTGCGCCACGCGGTGGAGAGCCGGCTCCTGTGGGCTGGCCTGCGTGCTGGCATTGGGCTCCTGCGTGGTGGCATCAGGCTCCTGCGTGTTGGCATCGGGCTCTAGTGTGTTGGCATTGGGCTCCTGTGTGGTGGCGTCGGGCTCTTGTGTGGTGGCATCGGGCTCCTGTGTGCTGGCATCGGCCTCCTGTGGGCTGCAGGGCTGCGGGGCTGCAGGCGTGGTGCATGGGGTTGTCTGGGTGCAGCCGGCTGGCTGGCTGTTCCACCAGGTGGAAAAGGCAGCTCCGCACCTCGCCTCTTGCCCGCTGGCTCTTCCTGACTCCTCTGGCTATTTTGAGTGCGCCCAAGCGAGTGGAAACCACAGAGTGGTCAAGAGATAAATGTTCCAGAAACAGCAAAACAGTCTCATGAAGAAAGAGCAGAAGCCTTTGGAGATCTCTTTACAAGCAGAAGAGAAGGCCATAGTACATAGGTAGCCAAATTGTCTTCACTTATCTGAGAGATGCGCAGGTCAGGTCCACGTGGGCGCCATTTGTTGTTAAACTTCGGAGGCTCGAGCTGGCCGGGCTAGCTTCACGGGCGGGTGACAGACGACCAGAGACATACGGCTGGGCAGGGAAGCTGTATTTCTTTATTCAGGAACAACAATTCATAAACTAAACCAAACTAATCACCAAACAGAACTCTGTTGCCTCTTTTCCCCATGGCGGCACCAAGCACTCTCAAACTCTAGAACTCTGGAACTCTCTCAGGGTTCCTTGGAGCGGGGACAAGTGGCCCGCGAAAACTAGCAGGACTGAACCAATTTTCCTGGCAGGGGGAGAGCTAGAACAACCCTATGTAAAGCATACAACAGCAAACCACTAAATATTTGAGTCAGTCAAACCAACCATGATCAGGACAATGCATATGCTTACTAGAATGTGTTAGAAATTAATATAATATAATACAATATAGTATAGTATAATATAATATCATTAACCTACTATAATAATGTTTAGTCTGCCCTTGCTCAACTCTATTCAAAGGAGAATACCAGGAGGAGTAGAATAGAACAATTTACATCTGGCTCTAAATTGCTGGCCTCTCCTCCCTGAGATCCAAGCGGGAAAGAAGATGTTTTCAATAGGCTGTTTCTTCTTATTTTCTATTACCTTAATTGTTAAAAAAAAGGGGGGGAGGAGACTCGTTGGTCATATCAGCATCAATTGAAGAGCAAGCCTGGAAAGAGGCAGCCCTAACAGTTAATTTTCAAGTACTACAGGGCTTTACCATGCTAACACTGCCATAAAGAGGACACACAGGGATATCCTCACTGCACTAGGTCAACACTGAAATGCTGTGTTTCCTATGACTCACCTTCCTCATTCATCTCCCAAACCTTCTGGCTTTAAATTCCAAAGTAGTTCTACTGATAAGTATAAAATGCAGCAACCATCACTGCCTGCTGTATTTCAGCCTGTGCAGCAGTTTTTTCTTATTGTAAGGGAGTAAATGGCATTCTGAGCTAGTAAAGTTGTCTCTGGAGCTTGATTCTTCTTCTAGCGTTTGCCCTTCTTCCGTAGCCAGTCAACAGCATCAGGTTGAGCCTGATGTAAAGTTTCGAGACCTCCTTTGAATCTGGAGAGGTGGCAGTCGTTGACTATGTGGGTCATAGTCTATCTGGAGCCGCAGGGGCAGATCGGGTCGTCTCTGGCTCCCCAGCGATGGAACATAGTGGCGCACTGGCCATGGCCTGTACGATAGTGATTGAGGAGGGTCCAATCATAACGTGCTAGGTCAAAGCCAGGTTGACACTTGCAGGGGTCTGTAATGAGGTGTTTGTTCTTTACCTCAGCTGACTGCCAGCTCTGTTTCCAAGAGACTGGAACAGAGAAGTTCAGTGTAGGCGTAGGGGACCAGATTGGGTGACGAGACGTCAAGCGTTGAACAGGGTGGGCGAAGATATCCGCGTATATTGGCAGGTCCAGTCGAGCGAAGACGTGGGAAATGAACTTAGATGATGCTGCATCCCGACAAATATCTGGCGGGGCGATGTTGCTAAGAACTGGCAGCCATGGAACTGGGGTGGGACGGATGGTTCCAGAAATTATCCTCATGGAGGAATATAATTTGGAATCAACCAAGTGGACATGGGGGCTACGGAACCAAACTGGGGCACAGTATTCTGCAGTGGAATAGCATAATACCAGAGATGATGATCATAGTGTGGAAGCGCTCACGTCCCATGAGGAGCTGGCCAGTCTTGCAATGATGTTATTCCTCGCGCCCACCTTTGCTGCAGTTTTTATGAGATGTTTGTGAAATGACAGAGTGCGATCGAGAGTAATGCCAAGATAGACTGGCTGGGCTTCATGCCGGATTCTCGTATCGCCAAGCTGCACATTAAGCTCATGCGAGGCCGAGGCATGGTGTAGATGGAAAACAGATGATACCATTTTTGCAGTGCTAGGGATTAGTTGCCATTTTTTACAGTAATCAGATATCAGAGACATGTCTTTCGTGAGTGTTTCCTCGAGGATGTCGAACTTGGATGCCTGAGTTGCACAGCAGATGTCATCGGCGTAGATGAACTTCCTTGAAGAAGTTTCTGGGAGGTCATTGATGTAAATATTAAATAGCGTAGGAGCCAGAACAGAGCCCTGGGGGAGGCCACTTGAGACAAGTCTCCATCTGCTAGACTTGTCACCCAGATGTACCCAGAATCTTCTGTTTTGGAGAAGAAACGATATAGTGTTGGCCACCCATGGAGGCAGGCATCTTGAGATCTTGACTAGGAGACCACGGTGCCAGACCGTGTCATAGGCTTCTGTGAGATCAACAAAGACAGCACCCATCTTTAAATTCTTTTGGATTCCATTTTCAATGTAAGTTGAGAGGGCCAGGGCTTGTTCGCAGGTAGATCTTCCGGGGTGGACACCAGCCTGGGCGGGTGTTAGGAATTTCTCTGTAAGATGAGAAATACGTGACAGAAGCAGCCTCTCAAGGAGTTTGTAAGACACGGAGAGGAGAGAAATTGGTCTATAGCTGGCGGCCAGTGTTGGGTCTTTCTTTGGTTTCAAAACTGCTATTATCTTCGCACAATGCCAAACTTTGGGCATAGACTCAGATTTCAAGATGTGGGACAGGAATGAAGCAAGCCACTTCTTTGCCGCGGGGCCCAGGTTAAGAATGAGTTCTGGGGTGATGTTATCATAGCCAGCAGCTGTTCCCGGTTAATGTGAATCTTTGGTTAAAGATCTGTATTTATTTTTATACATGTGCTGACAATGTATAAAAAGTGGAGCTCTTAATTGTGGTTATGCTATCACAGCTAATCTCAGGAGACCACCAGTAGTAGTTGTCCCACTACCTTCCCATGGAACATACATCACTATCTTTTCTCTATTCATTTGAATTTATCTAAAGTTTCAAGGCAAACAATTAATCATTTTAGCTATCTATAGTATTGTTTGAATTACAAAGCAAAGCCCACACTTAATTAATTAATTGACTGATTGATTTTACCAGAGTACTGTTCAGCTCTGGCTCATGGTGGTGCTAGGGATTGAACCTGGGAGCTCAGAGGTTCAGGAGTCAGAGTCATTTGCATAACAATTATGCTGTCTCAGCCTCTTTTTTTTCAGTCTGAATATTAAGATTATATATAAAAGATCACATATACCCACTTTACATGTCAGAAAACTGAGCCACAGAGATTTGGTGACCTGTCTGATATCATAAAGCTAACAATCACCACTCAAAAAACGTGGTGGCAAATATTGATAACTTGGATATAATGCCTGGCTACCAAGAATATGCCATTTGGAACAAAATAAATAAATAATAATACAATAGCTGGTAATGGTGCAGCCTTCTTAAGTGCAAAGTGTTATTTTTGTCACTTTCTATACATTGACTTGTTTAATTGTTTTATTAACACTAACAATTTACTATAGATGTTTATTTCCATTTCACAGGTAGGAAAATAAACCTCCCAAAAGTTACATATGTTTTCCCAGATGAAACATCTAGGAAGTTGCAAAGCTAGTAATAAAACCCAAATATGAGGGCTTCCAAAGTTTATGCTCTTAATCTGTGTTAATTGATGAATATATGAAAATCGTTTGCCTGGCTGGATACCATAAATCTTGGATTCTCCTTCCAGCTTAATTTGTCATGTGCAAAAGACATCTTTTCCACTTGGCTTAGTAGCCAAGTATAATATTTGATCTTTATACCCATATCTTATCATGCTTGTACTTGGAAATCTGTCATTTTCTCCTATATCTACTGGCTTACTTTTCTATGATAAGGACAATAGTAAGAATTAACACCTTTATTCTTGGTTCTGGGTTTCCACTTTTAATTCAAAGTGCTTTCCCAAAAGTCAAATTACTACAGGCAAATGAAACAAAATTTTGTTCTATTAAAAACAATTTCACTGAAAATCAAACACTGAATAAGGTCCTAATTCCCACCTTTATCAGATTTCAAATCAGTTTATTAAATGTCATCCTGTATTTAAGCAGGAATCTCACACAGCTGAGTCTTTTGTATATTTCTGAAAACATTCTTTTTCAGATTGCCTACCACAGTGATTGCTGTTATTCTCTCATTCAAAAAATATGTGTTGAATCACAAATAGGTGTAAGGCTAAGGGTAAGCTGAATCCTCTGAGATGCAAGTCAAAAGAGACAGCTCTTGTTGTCAAGAAACTTGCTATTTATCAGAGGTTAAAAGATACACAGAAATGAGTATCAGAAGATTAGTATTGAAAAAAAAGATTAAAAAAACTGTGGAGACTTAAAGGATAGATTATTCTATGTATTTTAAGATTTCAGGACTTTAAAAAGAAATTCAAATTTAAGATTGAACTGCACAAGAGTGCAAAGGAACATTAAGCAAATAACAAAATAAAAGCACAGGCTAGGTCCTAATGAAGCTCAGTAGTAGAGCATATGCTTTCTATATGTGAACTTTTGGGATTATTTCTGAACCTCTGACACCATATTTAACCACATGGATAGCACCAAGGACTTCATGGGTGATGAGATGGTTTTTTGGTGGCTCTCCCTCTCTTTTATCTCTATCTCTTTCTCTCCCTTTAGAAATATAGAAAAAAGGGTGGTCTGGGAAGTGGTACAGTGGATAAAGCATTGGACTCTCAAGCATGAGATCCTGAGTTCAATCCCCGGCAGCACATGTACCAGAGTGATGTCTGGTTCTTTCTCTCTCTCCTCCTATCTTTCTCATAAATAAATAAATTCTTTAAATAAAAAAAAAAGAAATATAGAAAAAAAGGGAGTCAGGCAGTAGTGCAACAGGTTAAGTGCAAAGACCAGCATGAGGATGCCAGTTCGAGACCCAGGTTCCCCACCTGCAGGCGATGAAGCAGGTTTGCAGGTGTCTTTCTTTCTCTCCCCCTCTGTCTTTCCCTCCTCTCTCCATTTCTCTCTGTCTTATCCAACAACAACGACATCAATAACAACAATGATAACTACAACAACAATAAAAACAAGGGCAACAAAAAAAGGAAATAAAGGAAATAAATATTTTTAAAAAATTCAAAAAAAGAAACATAGAAAAAATAGTGGTATTACGGCGTCTCTTACACACACACACACACCTTGTGGCCTGATGCAAAGCACAACATTCATTCTCAGCCAGCTGTAGCAGAGGATGAATTGAAAGATATGGCAAGGAATCACGTGGGAAAATGGCTGGGACCAAAGTATATTACATTCCTCTCTCAACTGTGGGAGTGAGTAACCTCTTGTTATATAGTAAAGGTTGAAGAAAGGAACTTTGGAGTAAGAAAAACAAAATCCTGCTTTCCACTTAGCAGTAGACTTTGAATATCATTTAACAATTCTAAATCCCAGTTTTCTTATATATGAAGTGATAGTGAATTTTATGTTACCTCTATTTTTTATTTTTATTATTTAGAAAATTTTATTTTCTTTTTTCTTTCCTTCTTTTTTTTTTTCTTTCCAAGGAAGAGTCAAGTGTCTGGGAGATAGCTCAAACTGTTAAGAGCACTAACTTGCATGCCAAGGCCCCACAAGTCACAGATTCATGCCCTGACACCACAGAAGGCTTGAGCTTAAAAGTGTCAGAATCTGGTCTGGATTTGGTGCATTGCACCAAAGTAAAAGACTGGAGTGGAGGGGAGGCTCAGGTCCTGGAACATGATGGCAGAGGAGGACCTAGTGGGGGGTTGAACCGTTAATGTGGAAAACTGGAAAATGTTATGCATGTACAAACTACTGTATTTTACTATTGACTGTAAACCATTAATCCCCCAGTAAATTTTATTTTTGAAAAAGAAAGTGTTCTGGTGTCTCTCTTCTTTCGTTCTCAAACTCTATATTTATTTACAAAATTCTATAAGAGAAATTGAACACCTTAACTCTTGCATGTTAAACTATTTTAAAGACATAGTTTATATATTGCACAAGCAAGAGAATATATTCTGAATTTTTTAAAAAAAATTACGTGGAACTATCATGTAGGATAAGAAAAAACACAGCAATTATTTTTACTTCCTGAAATCACTTTATACAAATATCAGTTTCAAACAGGCCTTAGCAATTAGCATGTAAAAAGTTAACAGAGAATGTGAAAATTTTATTCTGCCTCCCTTGCTATGAACATGAACTCATATTATTATTATTATTATTATTATTATATAGTTATGAACTCATAACTATTCTATCAAAAGGAATTGAAAGGATTTTCCTTTGACCCTAACCACCAGTTTCATTTGTAGTTCATTGTCTGGAATCTCTTGTTCTAAAGAGTATTCACCGAGTAAACACCTTGGTAGCTTGTTCTATGACCTCCACTGCACTTTGTCCGATAAATTGGGTCAATATTCTTCCTATTCTCAGTCTTTTCTCCTCACGCAACAGGATTTTGGCATCATTCCAAACCTGCTGGGTCCCAAAACTGGTCTCACAGAAATTCAAAAAAGAAAAAAATAATAATCAATGAGAGAAAAAATGTTTCTGGATAGCTCAGCTGACATAGCCACAGGCAGAAGCTGGCTGTTGCTATTTGGTATTAGCCACATGACCAGTCAGACATAGACTGTTATTTCACAGTTCACCCCGATAACCAAGACACTCAACTGTTGCAATCAGTGCTTCTGCTCTAGGGTAAAAATAAATAAATGCATAGCCAATGTGGGCTAGCGTGTACTAACTGTCTGTCTGAATACCATGGAACAGAAGTATAGGTAGATTGCAGTTGCCAAGGACTAAACCCATTAATCAGTTTCTGAGTGCTTTCTTTTACTTTCTTTCTACTTATTTTTTCCTTCTATGAGTTTTTAGTTGTCATATTAGGGACCATGAAAATATTGCTTTTTAAAGAGGCTTGTACTAGGAAACATCATTTTTTTCCAAAAAGAAAATATGCTGACTGTGAATACTATCACTGGATGAGAGTGCCTCAAAAGATATTATTGTTGACTAAGTATAAGGGGAAGGTTATCACATAAGCTACGAGAAGAAATTTCTTGCTTTAAAAAATATGTACTTCTTAGTATTTTAGAAGTCACCTTTCTATGAAGTAGCCTTGGGATCTTATAATTCGTCCAAAGAGCCTCATTCAGAGTAGGAAAAATAGAAATATAAGCCTATCCAACTTGGCATGCAAAACATAAATGGATATGAATAATTGAAAGCAAGCAGACTTTACCACATTGCAGCCAAAACTCAGACAGCATGTTGGCTCCTGCTACATAGCAAAGCAATTTAGGGCATTATCACATGTGTTATTCTTTCAACTGTTCTTTCATAAAACTATGGAAAAAGGATTTGTGCTTTAAAGATGAGTTTAAGATACAAACTTTATTAAGAATGAGTAGTCATATCTTTAAAATGTTGGAGAGACATAGATTGAGGAGAAAATTAACCTATTCACAATCTGAAATTCTCTTTCCTCTGTGCTGAGTAATAGGCAGACACTGTCATCCATTACAGTATGCTGGATGTTTAAATGTTGAAGTTGCAGTAATAAAGGAGGTTGCTTGAGGCAATTCCGTTCCCATTATCTGTATGAAAAGAGTCATTTAAATAAAGGTAATGCTTGTTTTTATCATCAGTTCTAGAATTCCTTAACTTTTGTCATCATTCTAACCTCTTCCAAATTAACTTTCAGTCCCCACATTAGACTGCAGCATTATCTATACTTTGTGCAAAATAAGACATCCAGTTATTCCCCTCAGGTAGGAAGTCCAAATTATAGTCACAATTTTACAGTTGTTTAAGTCATGCAACTGAATAGAACCTCATATGTGAAAAAAGAAAAAAAATATATATATATATAATCTGTCAAGGTAAAAAGGCAAAACAAATAGTGATAAGATAAATAAATAAATAATAAATAAAAGTTGGTGTATTGTCCCTGGAAAACAGATTTTTTGGAGCAAAAGGTTAATATCATTAGCAGAAAAATTGCAATCAGAGCTAAAATAGCAGTAATCAAACAGAAGTAGGTAGTGGGGACAACATACACTGAAAAGCCAGTTAGAACTTGGAACAACTAGCCAATAAAGTTCTATCATTGAATGAGTCCAGACAAAACAGTACAAGACCAATAAATTCAGCTTGATTAGGAAAGTTTTATATAACTGGAGAAGGAGAAAGAAACTCTACTGATTGTGGGAGAGGTTGTTGATTGCCTTACCTCTTGAATCTGTCAATTTCTTTGGGCTTTAAAGATAATCACACTTTGTCCTTCCTCTCAAATATCAGTATCCCGCCCCCTTCCTTGCTCTATAGATGTCTCATAGAGATGGGGGAAAATGATAAGCAGCTGAAGTCTGGATATAAGTATGTCCTCTTTGACTGGTAAAAAAAAAAATGCATTTTTTGCTTTTACTGAATATTTCAATTATTTCATGAAATTAACGTACTTTAATTGTATTACCCCTTGAGAAGGAAGTTCACTCATGTGTCTAACCCAAGCTCTATCTAACAATGCAACTCTGATCACTTCTTCTAATGGCTAGGTTGATGACCCTCGGTGCCAAGGTAAGACTACACCACGTATCATACAAATCATTGCCCATAGATTTTTCTAACTGCACAAGGCTATCACTCTAAGAACATATCTAAGAACACAGTTGCTGAATAGGTTGATGAAAGCCCACTAGGGTTCATAATTATCTCCATTATGTCCAATAATCACCTTCACTGAAAAAAAAAGAGAAAGACATACCATCTGAGATTTAAAAGTGACTTATTTTTATACTTTCAAAAATTTAAATTTATAAAAGTAATGATTCTTGTGAATTATTTTCATTGTGATATAATTGGCATATGATATCACATTGCTTTCAAGTGTTCAGTCCGTGTTTCAATATTTTTATGTATTGTGAAATGATCATTATAAGTCCAGCTAATATCCACCATATATAATTACATAACAAAAATTTTACATAAGAACTATTCAGATTTACTCTTAATATAGTTTGAACAAACAATACACCATGACTAATTCATGTCACAGTGGTGTTTATTACATTTGCTGGGTTTATTTGATTTATAAGTAGAAGTTTGTAGCATTTTGCCACTTTTACCCATCTCACTCATCACTCTCACTTTCACCTTTGTATTTATGAGCATGATTTTTGTTGAGTCATCTTACTGAGAGGAAGTGATTTAGAAAAACGTCATTGTCACTTGTGTACAGTTTCTTTTTTCCCCATGATAGGTGTCATAGCACCACATTCTCTAGGTAATGTGTTATCTAACTCCTCCATAGGCCACTTACTCCTCAAACCTTCTAAATATCTTCCTTACCACCACCCCTACTAGAGCTGTTGAGTCTGAGGCAATAAATCATAGATAATTAAATTTTCACCTTGCATTTCCTCTTTTTTTTTCTTACTTTAGTTTCATCTACGAGTGAAATCATCTGGTATTTATCCTTCCCCCTTTTGACTTATTTCACTAATATGATTTCTTCAAGTTTTATCTAAGTTGTAGCTAAGGAGAAGACTTCATTATTTCTTACAGCTTAATATCAATGGTATTCAATTGTGTGTACATAACATTTCATAGTCACACATCTATCCTTGGGTTGTTTCTAAATCTTGGTTATTACAAATAACACCAGTATGAACATAAGCATACAAAAATCTCTTCAGAGAATTGTATTTGTGCCCTTTGAATAAATCACTATCAGAAGAATTACCAAATCATATGGTAGGCTCATTTTTAATGTTCTGCAAGTTCTCCAGATTATTTTCCATAGTAGTTGGGACAATTTATATTTCCAACAACAATGTAAAAAAAATTCTTTTTTTTTTATGAAAAAATTCTTGTTACCATTTGTTTTTCCTGTCTTTTTCTTTCTTTTTTGTTATTTTTATTTTTTTTATTTAAGAAAGGATAAATTAACAAAACCATAGGGTAGGAAGGGTACAACTCCACACAATTCCCACCACCCAATCTCCATATCCCACCCCCTCCCCTGATAGCTTTCCCACTCCCTATCCCTCTGGGAGCATGGACCCAGGGTCATTGTGGGTTGTAGAAGGTGGAAGGTCTGGCTTCTGTAATTGCTTCCCCGCTGAACATGGACGTTGACTGGTCAGTCCATACTACCAGTCTGCCTCTCTCTTTCCCTAGTAGGGTGGGTCTCTAGGGAAGCTGAGCTCCAGGACACATTGGTGGGGTCTTCAGTCCAGGGACTGGCATCCTGATGACATCTGGAACCTGGTGACTGAAAAGATAGTTAACATACAAAGCCAAACAAATTGTTGAGCAATCATGGACCCAAAGCTTGGAATAGTGGAGAGGAAGTGTTAGGGGGGTACTCACTGCAAACTCTAGTGTACTTCTGCTTTCAGGTATATATTTTGCAGTAGTTTATGGATATGTGTGAACATATGCTCTCTCTCACAGAAACTGGTGTATATCTAGGTTTTGGGACTTTGTTAGAAAGTGAACCACCTGAGATGGAATTAGAGAATACTATGAAAGGAAAGGTCTCACCCGAGTAATGAAGCTGAAGGGTTGTCATTCCACACGTGAAGTCTCTGGACACAGTCTGAAGTGAAGCATGTTGAGGTGGCAATCGTTGCGTTGATTAGGTTGTGATCGGCATATGCAATATTATTTGATATGGATTGGGAGAGGCATTCGGGGGGAAAGTGGGCCCTATCCAAGGGTTCCAGGACTAGGGGAAGTAGAGGCTCTATAGTGGAGATGTGAGGTTCCTGTCTTTTTCTTAATGTATAATCTATCCACAGGGCTGAAATTGTCATCATGATCTGCATTTCTCTGATAATTGATGACATGGAACATTTTTTCATTTCTGCAGATATATAAATATTTTCTTTGGTGAAGACTCTGTTCTGTTCAGATCTCAGTGTTTCTTTTTGTTGCCATGAGAGTTATTGATGCAAATTAGTGCCAGCATAATGAATCCACTGCTCACAGCATCTACTTTTCCCCCTTTCTATTTTATTTGTTAGCATGGAGATAAATTGAGATGGAGAGGAGGTGACAAGGGAGAGAAAGAGAGCGACACCTTCAGCACTGCCTCCCCACTCCTGAAGCTTCTCTCCTACAGGAGGTATTTAGGGATGTCAGCCCAGATCTTTGTTCATGGTAGCATGTGTGTTTACCTGGGTGCACCACTGCCCAACCACATCCTTGCTCATTTTTTAATGGAGTTGTTTGTTTTGGTTCCTGAGGTTTGTAAGCTCTTTACATATGTTGGTAATTAGCCTATGTCTAATGTATGGCATTTAAATATCTTCTCCCACTTACTAAGATATCTTTTTGTTTCAATGATTATTCTTTCTTGCTGTGCAGAAGCTTTTCAGTTTGAGGTAGTCTCACTGATTTATTTTTGTTTCTCTTTTTGTTTTTTATTAGATAGCCGGAAATCGAAAGGGGAAGGGAAGATAGAGAGGGAGAGAGGCAGAGAGACACCTGCAACACTGCTTCAGTACTCACAAACTTTTCCCCTGCAGGTGGGGACTAGAGGCCTAAACCTGGATCCTAGTGCATTGTAACATGCAATCAAAAAGGTATGCCACCACCCAGCCCCTTATTTTTGTTTCTGTCTTCCTTGCTGATGGACTTGAGTTTCTGAAAACATTTCCAAAACAGACATCATGGAAGTACTGTCAATGTTTTTTTCTCTATGTATTTTATAGTTTTAGGTCTATTAGTCAAGTATAAACTCATTTTTTTGTTGTAGTAGATGCTATATCTGAAATCAGATAGTATTTCCTTTTATCTGACACATTATACTTAATCTAATTTTCCAAATGATAAAAATTTTATTGACTTAATAATGATTGACAATATTGTAAGATAAGAGGGGCACAATTCTATATAATTCCCACCTCCAGAATTCCATATACCCTCCCCTCCATTGGAAGGTTCCATATTATTTTTCTCTCTTTGAATGTTCCTAGCCATGACCATGGAGTGTGAACCTAGACTGACAGAGGTTACACAGGCTCCTGTGTTAAATATGAATAGACATGGGCCCTACATCAGACTGATGGGGTCAACTGTTAATGCTATTTATGTACTCTTCTCATATTTTGGAGTTACTCTCTGCCCTAATCCAGCTTTCTAATCATATTCTCAACTCTGATACCATCTTCAAAGATAATATTTTTAGTTCACCTGCATGCTAACTATCAGGGTCAGGCAAAAAACAAACAAACAAAAATGAAAGTCTGGGGAAACATCAACATACCTAAAATCAACTTCCCAGCTTCCTCACACATAAATACTCCTAGTTTCATCAGCCCTATACCCACCTTGGAGTGCCTGTTCATTGAACAATTTGCTTTATATCATACCACAATTCAGGCACCAAGCTGCAGATGCTGCAATAACGCCATCCTGACCTCCTTGGACAGACTACCTCACTAATGTATTCTAGAATGACACCTCTCCAGAGCCCTATCCCACTAGGAAAAAGACAGAAACAGGCTGTGGGTATGGAACAATCTGCCAATGTCTATGTCCAATGGAGAAGCAACTATAGTAGCTAGACCTTTCACCTTCTGCACTCCATAAAGAATTTTGGTACATCTCCCAGAGGGATAAATAATAGAGTCTCTTTCAATGGAGGGAATGGGACACAGAACTCTGATGTTAGAAGCTTTGTGGAATTGGATCTTTGTTATCTTAATATCTTGCTAAGCATTATTAAATCACTGATAAATTTTTTTTTAAAAAGGAGAAGGTATTAATTACAAGAATTCCAATGAATTTGCTACCAGACTAATGCAAAGTTTCTCAAGTCAAAGTGAAATGTCAATTCAAAGGAGATGACATTTCAAAGGGAGGGGCTTCCTTTTTATCTCACTATGCTCAGTCTGTAACTGAGAACAGCCAATAGAACATGTAATCTCACAGAAAATTTGATGGGGCATTTAAAAAGTCAGTTGCTTGAATGATCTGTCAATTACACTGTCCTAGAAGATTTGAGAGATGTATTTGTTCGGACACTGTAATCTGCAATATTTCATTCTAGTTCAAATAAATACGATGGCGACATCACTAATTTCAGCCAACAGAAAAACATGAGCTATTATCAAGCCCTAGTAATGGAAATTAATTTGCTTCATAAAACTTTATTAAGTACATATTATATCTCAGGTACCATGCCAGCTGCTAGGGATAGAAAAACAATTAAAATATAACACCAGCTTCAAGGAACATTCAAGTACAGTTTTATGTGAGAGAAAAATAGCATGACTGAATGTGTAATACACACTAAAACCAAATAAAACTATTTCATCATAATATGAAAGTATTTTAACATTCAAGGAAGACAGAAACAGCACATATGAAACAAGCACCTTAATTTTTAGAAATATGAGAAATTTATAATAAAGGAATTTAGAACTTTGCAAAAGATAAAAATCTTTTCAATTAAGGAACTATTTTCTATTAGAACTCTTATAACAAATATTATTTTTTGTTAACAAAAATCAGATCACTTATAACAAATATTTTATGTTTTTCTCTTGTTAATTTCATCCATAGCTGAAACTTAAATGATGTTATTCACATTTTCCTTTAAAATGGTGATTATTAAAGCTCATTTAATGTTCTCACTTATATGCAGAATTAAAGTCAGGACCTCACAAATAAAAATCCTGTTCTCTGCCTAATGTACCAGCACCTATTTATAAATTTATTCTTTTTTTTTTTTCTGCCTTTGGGTTATCGCTGGGACTCAGTGCCAGCACTACTAATCCACTGCTCCTCGAGGCTATTTTTTTCCATTTTGTTGCCCTTGTTGTGTTTGTTATTATTGTTATAGTTATTGTTGTTGTTGGACAGGACAGAGAGAAATGGAGAGAGGAGGAGAGAGGAAGACAGAGAGGGTAGAAAGACACCTGCAGACCTGCTTCGCCACTTGTGAAGCTACCCCCCTGCAGGTGGGGAGTTCGGGGCTCTAACCAGGATCCTTCCGCAGGTCCTTGAGCTTTGTGCCACGTGTGCTACCACCCAGTCCCGGATAAAGTTCATTCTTAATGAAGAAAATTGCTTGGGAGATTCTCTGGCAATAAAGCACAGGGCTAGCGCATGAGACCTCAGGTTTGGTCCTTGGCATTGCATATAACAGATCTCTGTCTCTCTGACTCTGACACACACACACACACACACACACACACGCACACGCACACGCACACGCACGCACGCGCACGCACGCACACATGCACACGAATCTTTAATGAGACAAAGTTAGGGGACATTGGAGTCCTGGTACATGACAGTGGAAAAAGACCTAAGTCGAAGTTGTTCTGCAGGTACCTCTCATGAAGAGATGAGAAATTCTATCTATGTGTCAACAAGTGTACCACATCACCTCACTAATTCATTAATTCACTCAACAGTTATTGTTGTTTTGCCTGTCAATACTGAATTATTAACTATCATTTGCCAGTACTTCTCTGGATAACAGAGAAACAACCATTAAAATAGCAAATAAAAATCTCTGCCTACATAAAGTTTACATATTTGTTGGTGCGATAAAGGAGTTAGAAAAATTAAACAAAATAAGTAAGATCTTACATGACAGTGGTAAGTGCTCAGAAGAAAGAGAGCACTAAGACATGCAGAAACTGAGAGATTAAAAGAGGTGTATTGGGCAGAAGTAGATAGTATAATGGTTATGGAAACAGACTTTCATGCCTGAGGCTCCAAAGTCCCAGGTTCAATTCTCTGCACCAGCATAAGGCAGAGCTAAGCAGTGCTCTGGTAAAAAAAAAAAAAAAAAAAAAAAAAAAGTGTATTGTCCTGTGGAAAACTGAGAAAAGTTACTCATGTGCAACCTATTGTATTTACTGTCGACTGGAAAACGTTAATCCCCCAATAAAGAAATTTAAAGAGAGTGGGGAGTTAGCGCAGGTGAGGCAAAGCCCAAGGACCAGAGTAAGGATCCCAGTTCCAGCCCCCAGCTCCCCACCTGCAGAGGAGTCGCTTCAAGATAGGTGAAGCAGCTCTACAGGTGTCTGTCTTTCTCTCCCCTCTCCTGTCTTCCCCTCCTCTCTCCATTTCTCTCTGTCCTAACAACGACGACATCAATAATGGCAGCAATAATAACTACGCAATAAAAAGCAACAAGGGCAACAAAGGGGAAATAAATAGAATATATACATATGAACTAAAAAAAAAAAAGAGGTAGGTACCAAAATTTGGCATACGTGGACCATGAATAAAAACTTTTTTGAGGGGAACAGGTGGTGGTGCAATTGTTTAAATTTACATATTACCATGAGCAAGTATCAGGGTTCAAGACCCTGCTCCCCACTTGCAAGGGGAAAGTTAAATGAGCAGTGAAACAAGGATTGGTGCTATCTCTGTATCTCTCTCCCTTTCTGTTCTCCTCAATTGATTTCTGTCCTATCAAATAAAGTGGAGTGAGGAAAATAGATGCACTGAGCAGGCACAGAGTCCGAATTATAACCTTAGTGGGAAAAAAAGAAAAAAAAAAGCCTTCTTTTGAGCCACAATAAAATTATCTAATCAAAATTATTATCTTTTTTTTAACAAGCATTTACTGGTGTGTGTCAGGGGATGAGAAAGAAAACAGAGATGAATAAAACATGATCTTTTCCCACCAAGCAGTGAGTGAGAGAGAAAATCAGTAATGTTCCAAAGACACTAAATTATCAATGTATCCTAATTTTTAAAATTTTATTTAAGAAAGGATTAATGAACAAAACCATAAGGTAGGAGGGGTATAACTCCACACAATTCCCACCACCCAATCTCCATAACCTACCCCCTCCCCTGATAGCTTTCCCATTCTCTATCCCTCTGGGGGTCATTGAGGGTTGCAGAAGGTAGAAGGTCTGGCTTCTGTAATTGCTTCCCCGCTGAATATGGGCGTTGACTGGTCGGTCCATACTCTCAGTCTGCCTCTCTCTTTCCCTAGTAGGGTGGGTCTCTGGGGAAGCTGAGCTCCAGGACACATTGGTGGGATCTTCAGTCCAGGGAAGCCTGGCCAGCATCCTGGTGGCATCTGGAACCTGGCGATTGAAAAGAGAGTTAACATACGAGGCCAAACAAATTGTTGAGCAATCATGGATCCCAAGCTTCGACTAGTGGAGAGGAAGTGTTAGGGAGGTACTCATTGCAAACTCTAGTGTACTTCTGCTTTCAGGTATATATTTTGCAGTAGTTTATGGATACGTGTGAACATAATCTCTCTCTCACAGAAACTGGTGTATATCTAGGTTATGGGACTTTGTTAGAAAGTGAACCACCTGAGATGGAATTAGAGTGTACTATAAAAGGAAAGGTCTCACCCGAGTAATGAAGCTGAAAGGTTGTCATTCCACACGTGAAGTCTCTGGACACAGTCTGAAGTGAAGCATGTTGAGGTGGCAATCGTTGCTTTGGTTAGGTTGTGATCGGTGGATGCAATATTATTTGGTATGGATTGGGAGAGGCATACGGGAAAGTGGGCCCTATCCAAGGGTTCCAGGACTGGGGGAATTAGGGGCTCTATAGTGGAGATGTGAGGTTCCTGCTGTCTTAGGGTTCAAAAAGACAATCGATAGTTAATGTTATCATCACATTATTTGGTAATTGGGTTAACTTTGAAAAGTCCTTTTGTTATGGTTTTCTGTACAGTATCCAGTATCTTGTATACAGCTGTGCTATTGGATGCTTCTAATCTACTTGGTCTAGGCTTTTGAGAGAGTCCGCATATCAAATACACAGCCTATATATTAAAAAGATTCAGTTTGTGTTTTGAAAAACTTTGAGACATACAATTGATTTTCCCCTTCTCATATTGATTAACTACTGATTTATATGTCTACATTTTGCTAGGAGTGTACATAAACACCATTCCCACCACCAAAAGACTGTGACCCATCCCTCCCACCCAGTCCCACCCCCCACTGTCCCAGGAAGCTGCATGTCTACCCCTCACCACAGGGTTTTTACTTTGGTGCCCTACTTATAATTTGATCAGATCCTGATTTTAGTTTCCCTTTCAGATCTTCTTAGTCAACTTCTGATGATGAGTGGGATCATCCCATACTCATCTTTATCTTTCTGACTGAGCTCACTTACATAATTCCTTCTAGCTCTGTCCAAGATGGGTCAGAGAAGGTGGGTTCATTGTTCTTGATAGCTGCATAGTATTCCATTGTGTATATATACCACAGCCACTCATCTGTTGTTGGGCACCTGGGTTGCTTCCAGGTTTTAGCTATTATTAATTGTGCTGCTATGAACATAGGAGTACACACCTCTTTTTGGTTGGGTGTTATGGAGTCCTTGGGGTATAACCCCAGGAGAGGAATTACTGGATCATATGGAAGGTCCATGTCTAGCCTTCTGAGAGTTTTCCAGACTGCTCTCCACAGAGGCTGCACCAATTTACATTCCACCAGCAATGTAAAAGGGTTCCTCTGTCCCCACAGCCTCTCCAGCATTTGTTTCTGCTGTCCTTTTTGATGTATGCCATTCTT
Source organism: Erinaceus europaeus (assembly GCF_950295315.1). NCBI lineage: Eukaryota > Metazoa > Chordata > Mammalia > Eulipotyphla > Erinaceidae > Erinaceus > Erinaceus europaeus. The sequence continues at coordinate 42,894,483 of NC_080176.1, read as the reverse complement.
ACAGGAGTGAGGTGGTATCTTAGTGTTGTCTTAATTTGCATTTCTCTGACAATCTGTGACATAGAGCAGTTTTTCACATGTTTGTTAGCCTTTTGGATCTCCTCTGAGGTGAATGTTTTGTTCATATCCTCTGCCCATTTTTGGATGGGGTCATTTGCTTTTTTGGTGCTAAGTTTGCTGAGCTCTTTATATATTTTGGTGATTAGTTTCTTGTCTGATGTATGGCATGTGAAAATCTTCTCCCATTCTGTGAGGGGTCTCTCTGTTTGTTTAATAGTTTTTGGATGTGCAGAAGCTTTTCAACTTGATGTAGTCCCATTGGTTTGTTTCTGCTTTAGTCTTCCTTGCAATTGGGTTTGATTCATCAAAGATGTCCTTGAGGTGTAGGTGGGAAACTGTTTTACCAATGTTTTCCTCTAAGAATTTGATTGTTTCTGGTCTGATATCCAAGTCTTTGATCCATTTGGAGTTGATTTTTGTTTCTGGTGAGATAAAGTGGTTCAATTTCATTCTTCTGCATGTTTCAACCCAGTTTTCCCAGCACCATTTATTGAAGAGAGCCTTCTTTTTCCATTTAATCCTTTGGGCCCCCTTATCAAAGATTAGATGCCCATAGGTGTTGGGATTTATTTCTGGGCTTTCAATTCTGTTCCACTGGTCTGTGTGCCTATTTTTGTTCCAGTACCATGCTGTTTTGATGATGATGGCTTTATAATATATTTTGATATCTGGGAGTGTGATGCCTCCATTTGTTTCTTTTCCTCAAGATGGTTTTGGCAATTCTAGGTGTTTTCAGGTTCCAGATAAATGATTGTAGTGTTCTATTCTCTTAAGGAAGCTTGGTGGAACTTTGATGGTATGTATCCTAATTTTTATATCTCTCGGGAAACTGGTCATATAAATACTCATTGATTTTATTATATATTCAAATGTGTAAACCTCTTAATGTAAAATGAGATGATGATAACTGTGTAAATTTTTAAATATTCCTCAAACCCTTCTAAGCAATAAATTTGGACTATTAAAGAACACCAAACAAAACTATAGGCAGTAGCCTCAACAAAACTAGGGAAAGGAAATCCCCATGAACTTCAGAACAGGCATGAGGTTGACCAAAACACCAATATCTGTGTGTTTTGTTTAGAATGACAAATCTACACTTACAGCATTAAGACTTGAATGTACTCCATAATCTTACAAGCTAGGAAAAGCACATTTCACTCCATACAACAGCAACCAAGCTGAACCAAAATAAATCTGGAAGCAACTGAAATGTTCTTATAGAAAGCAGGTATCACACAGAGTATATATGACTTAGTAATAAGTGATCGAGTGTGTTTGGCATGGGCAAGTACAGAGCAAATACTCACCTTAGAAGTTCAAAGCCATACTTTGAGGGAACACAACTTAAAGCAGCTTCTATAGTGCATAACAGGAACATTCATTTTAAAATAAAACTGACCAAAGTTACAGATATATAGCAGAGACACTCAAAGGAACCATAGTCTAGACAGGAATATAAAAGCTAAATCATGAGACCAAGTCTGATAGGAATCTGAGAATGCAAGATTCACATAGTTGAGGACTGAGGTTTACAACTAAAGGCATAAAACATTTCTTTTTAGAAAGTTTTTTGTTCTTGTTTTTCTTCTTTTTTAATTAATGATTAAATATTGACTTACAAAATTATGGGATAACAGGGGCATAATTCCCAACTGTTCCCACCACCAGAGTTCTGTGTCTCCACTTCCTCCACTGGGAACAGCAATAGTTCTTCCAAGGTCACAGATGTGGGTTGACTATTATCTCTATGACTATCTCTCTATAATTATATGTATTTGCCATTTCTTATGACCTTGCAGTCTCTTCCCTTCCAAGTCACACCTATACCTATCACTACTTCCAAAAGTTTTTCCTTTTCTCCTCTTCTTCTTCTGGGTCCTGTTGGAATTGGAGTTCAGAGCCCTCTGGTCATCTTTGTAAGCTTCATTCTTTTTTTAAATGTTTACTTATTTAAAAGTATAACCAGAGTATCATTCTAGCATCTATAATGTCAAGAATCAAAACCAGAGCCTTATGCATGCAATACCAGAAGCCTATCCATGATTCTCCCTCTACCCCAGTCTTGGGTTTATATGTTTTGTCACTAAATCTTCAGAAAAAAAAAAAACTCACCTTTTGACTTATGATTTAGGTACAAATTTTGACCTTCATTGGTTATTTAAGTCAGGGTAAAAGAAAATTCTGTTGGAAGAATTGACTATCGTCTGTACTTACTTAGTGATATTGAGGAGACCTACTTTTTTTTCTAAATATAAAATATTCTGGGCATCCAGGTGGAGATGCACCTGGTTGAGTGCACATGTTATAATGCACAAGGACCTGGGTTCGAATTCCAGGTCCCCACCTGTGGGAGAAAAGCTTTGTGAAGCAGTGTTGCAGGTGTCTGTCTGTCACCTCCTTCCTTCTTGATTTATGGCTCTCTAGCCAGTAAATAAAGATAATAATTTTTTAGATAAAAAATACATACAGTCTGATCAAGACGCATCTGGAAAAGACAAAATAGTATCTATGCAAAGTCGTTATTTTGAGTATTTCACCTAAAAACAAGTCTCAACTGAAGGAGCTTTTGTAATAGAGCTAGAAAGGATTAAGGAAGAATTCATCTCAAAATCAGCACTTAGACTGGCACTTCTACCCCACCTACGTGCAGGGAAAATAATTGGAAGTAACTTATGTAAGACAAACCTTACTGATAGTGTAGTTGAAACCCTGGAGTCTTTCAAAAGGATCAGAGGTCAGTAGGAAGAGAGTGATCTGGGAGACACATGGCATCCTGAACTCCTTGGCATGGTGCAAGAAGCTGTTTCTTATCTAACACAAATCAGGGACTGGACTTCTATTGACAACAGGCACTGTTACACTCTTTCCTAAAAAACATCTTCTAATAGCACAAAAAATCCCTTTTGTGAAAATACGGTAAAGGAGAGTGGAGAACAACATAAGCTATATCATAAAAAGCTATTGACGGGGGGCGGGGAACAATCTGAAGGAAATTTCAATAGACAAAAAAAAAGTACAGAAGGGTTTCTTGTCTTTTTCAACAAAGTAAGTTTGAGGGAGAAAAATAATTTTAAGAAGAAATTTCATCTTTAAAAATAGAACAAACTGGAGGCGAGGTGGTGGCACACCTGGCTGAGCCACGTTACATGCAAAAGGACCAGGGTTTGAGTCCCTGGCACCCACCTGCAGGGGGAAAGCTTTGTGAGTGGTGAAGCAGGGCTGCAAGTGTCTCTCTGTCTATCTCCTCCTTCCTCTCGATTACTGGCTGTTTCTATTCAATAAATAAAGATAATAAAAAATACTTAAAAAGTAGAACAAACTTTAATAGAAAAGATCAGAAATTATATGATTACATCAAGAGGATATACAAACACAAGAGTAAATATATACCACACAATTTACAAAATCCAGTGAAGAGTGAAAATAAAATAGATAAAATATAAACATAGATAAGAACATTCAAAAAAACTGTCTAATATAGCTATCATCTGGCTCAGTCAGAAGCCTGGGCAACCGTCAAAGCCATCCCACAAGCCCTCAAGGAGCAAAGCAAGTAACTTCAGCAATTACCTACAGCTCCACCTCATGAGGGGCCCAAAGAGTAATGCTGCACACAAGCTCCCCAAGACAGCCTCACAGTTCAATCAACGTTTCGGCCATGTTGCATGGCCTACAATCTTAGTATAGTAAAGTTTAGCCTAAGACCTGCCTGACTGAACAAGTCTTCAGGGAGTCCAGTTGGTAAACTAATTTCATTGTGGCACAAAGTGTGTGACAGAACCCCCATAAGGGAACCAAGATGGAATTCTCAAATAAGCTGTTGAACAGCCAACAGGTCCCCAATCATAGAAGCCTATACACAACACCACTCAACTTCAGACACAGTGCATAAGCCCACTAGATTGTATAACACATCTAAACAAGTCCTACCTTTGTCTGAGTGTGCCTTTCCTGCTCTGTTCCATCACTTTTCCACCTTTTGCTCACTAGGACTAAATTATTCATTCCAGCCTACACTTAAAGAAAAGAACTAAATCACACTTTACTTGAGAACTATCAATACACTACGATCAAGTATTTAAACCACTACAAAATAACAATAGATAAATTTCTAGAAATAAATTTTAGATTAATATAAAAATAAATACTTGAGCATATGGAGAGAGAATAAAATATGATATAAATAAGTTAGCATACAACTTTTAACTTATTTTATTATGCTTCTATAATTTAAAAAATGAATAGTACATGAGCCAGTAGAAAAAATGGAAGGGTCCAACAGAGCCAAATTACATTTATAAATATATTAAATGATAATCATATCAAATCAAATGGGGAAAGGTAGATTTATTTTAAACCAGTGGAAAAATGGAAAATTTTACTAGATGGAGGAATCAAAATTTAAAAAACAATTTCTATAGAAAGGGAACAAAGTGGAGAAGGCACAGAAATAAGGAAGATTTCACTGAAAATACCTTGACAGATAGTGTTAATTTTGAGAGCACATCTTTTACATATTAAGAGTAAATTAAACATATTAGATAATAAAGGAAAGCAATCTTAAAGATCTAAAGGTTCATGCAAATAGATCATCAAGTTTTTGATAATCACACATAGAGGATCTAGAATGTGGGGCATTCCTCAACTAGTCTTTGTTTTCTCAACACAACTATAAGAAGGAAAACAAAACAGATTATGCAAAAAAAAAAATCTCCCAGAGTGTTATTTTCAAAGACAGGAAATATTAAGATGAGGATTTGGATAAAAGGGAACTTTTGTATTCCAGTGGTGGGAATGTAAATCAATGTAACCATTATGCAAAATAGCATGGAGAGTCCTCAAAAAATTAGTAGTAGAAATACAATGTGTTCAAGCTAGCCTACTTCTGAGTATCTATTTAAATGGCATGAAAGCACTCACGAAGAAATGTCACCCCCTCATCTTTATTTTAGAATTATTTGCAAAAAGCCAAGATGTGGAAACAATCAAAGTGTCCATATGCCAATATCTAAGTGATCAAAACTTACTGACACAAATTTAAGATTGCAAATTAGAGATTTGGTTATTGATGTTTTTTGCTTTTCTTCTAATTAAGATGAAGTAAGCACTCCTTTGTACTGCATATGAAACAGAAAACTGTTACATGATGGCTAGGAAATTATTTTATTATATGTATCAATGGGATAAAAATGTGCTTATAAGCTTCTCCAAATTAAAAATAAGTAGATATTACAACAGATATACACACAAAAGTGTCCTTTCACTGCAAGTGTATTTTAAAGAAAACTACAATTGAGTAATAGAAAACTATTGCCTAGTATTTGACAGTAATATTAAATTAAATGTATGAAAATTTTTCAGGGGCTGGGTGGTTGTATACCTAGTTAAGCATAGATATTACCAAGCACAAGGACCTGGGTTTGAGTCCCTGCTCCCCACCTGCCAGGGATTACTTCACAAGCAGTGAAGCAGGTCTGCAGGTGTCTATCTTTCTCTCCCTCTCTCTATTTCCAGTCTTCTCTCAATTTCTTTCTGTCCAGTCTAAAAGAAGAAGAAGGAGAAGGAGAAGGAGAAGGAGAAGGAGAAGGAGAAGGAGAAGGAGAAGGAGAAGGAGAAGGAGAAGGAGAAGGAGGAGTAGGAGAAGGAGAAGGAAGGAGAAGAAGGAGAAAAAGAAAACAGGGCCAGGCGGTAGCTCACATGGCACAAAGTTTAAGGACCTCCATAAAGATCCAGGTTGGAGCCTCTAGCTCCCCACCTGCAAGGGAGTCACTTCACAAGCTGTGAAGCAGGTTTGCAGCTTTCTATTTTTCTCTCCCCTTCTCTGTCTTCCCCTCCTCTCTCAATTTCTCTCTATCCCATCCAGCAACAACAACAATAATAACAACAACAATAAACAACCAGGGCAACAAAATGGAAAAAATAGCCTCCAGGAGCGGTGGATTCGTAGTGCAGGAAACAAGCCCCAGTGATAACCCTGGAGGGACACACACACACACACACACACACACACACACACACACACGAAAAAAAAATAGAAAGGAAAAATGGCTGTTAGGAGCTGTAGATTCATAGTGCCAGCACCAAGCCCTAGCAACAACCCTGGTGTCAATTAAAAAATTTTTTTTTCTTGACTAGGAGAAATCCTTCATAAGTCTCCTGCAATAGTAACCAAGCAAAACAGACTGCCTCCAGGCTTATGAATGGAGCTCCATGCCGGAGCTCCGTGCCCTCACAACAAATCCATAGCTCCTGGCAGATATTTCTTCCTCTTTTATTGAGTAGGAGAAAGAGAAATACAGAGGAGGGGAAGATAGAACGAGAGAGAAAGATAGACATCTGAAGACCTGTTTCACCGCTCCTGAAGTATTCCCCCTGCAGGTGGGGAGATGGGGTCTCAAACTGGATCATTGAACAGGTCCTTGTGCTTTGTACTAAATGTGCTTAAATTGGTGTGCCACCAGTCAGCCCCCTTAAAATAATTTTTATAGATTTTTGAACATTTTAAGTCTACTTAAATATAAAAGAATCTTATTTACTAACAAGAGAGGAAAAGAGAATTAATGCATCCCTCTAGTATATGTATTGCTGATGATTAAAGATTAGTATCTCATGCCTGCAAGTTTAAGCTTTATCCATTGAGTCACTTCCTGCACCATTAATTGTACTTTTTGATTGTCTCTCTCTCTCTCTCTCTCTCTCTCTCTGTGTGTGTGTGTGTGTGTGTGTGTAACCAAGACCTTGCACTTAAGCACATTGCTTTGCCACTTTTTTCAATCAGGTAGAGATAGAGAGGGGAGAAAACAAAGCACCGATGCTTCCTGGTATCACATCTCTTCCGTGTGGTGCTGGGGCTCAAACTTGGCTTGTGTGCATGATAATGGAGGCACCCCATCCCACCTGGTGAGCCATCTCTCTAGCCCTTATCTCTACTTTTTGACTTTATTCATTTCCTCTTGGGTTTTACATGTTCAGAATGTTGCTTTCCAAAGAAATTTTGTGTATGTTAGATTGTCAGTACATACATATGAATCAATTTCACATTTGCTTCTATTGCTCTTTGAGTTGCATTCCAAATAAGTTTTTCATTAATTTTTAATATAGTCCTGGTTTGACATGAAAGTACATGTATCTATTTTTTATATTTATTTATTTATTTATTTATTCCCTTTTGTTGCCCTTGGATAAGTCAGAGAGAAAGGAGAGGGGAGGGGAAGACAGAGAGGGGGAGAGAAAGACAGACACCTGCAGACCTTCTTCACCACCTGTGAAGTGACTCCCCTGCAGGTGGGGAGCCAGGGGCTCGAAATGGGATCCTTATGCCCGTCCTTGTGCTTTGTGCTACCTGCACTTAACCTGCTGGGCCCAGCTCCCTGAAAGTATATATTTAAATCTCCATGCACTTCAATCCAAACCTGGATTTCAGAGTCAGGCAGTGGCTCACCCAGCAGAGTGCATGTGGGACCCAGGTTCAAGCCTGGGGGAATCTTCATGAGTTGTAGAGCAGTGCTGCAGGTGTCTCTCCTTCCTGTTTCTCTCCTCTCTCTTCCACCCTCTATCAAATGGAAAGGAAAAAAGTGAATAAAACAAAACATGGTCACTTGGAATGGTGGAGTTTTATAGATACTGAGCCCCAGCAATAAACCTGGTGAGGGGAAAAAAAAAAAAAACACAGTCCTTGCATTTCAATTTTTCTTTAACATCTCTCACTTATCTTTGCCTAAGCTGATAGATTTTTTTTCTCTTTCTTTTCTATTATAGAAATAGAAAGGAAGAGGGAAAGAGAGACAGAGAAAGAGAAACCTGCAGTCTACTCTACCAGTTGTGAAGCTTTCCTCCTGCATGTGGTGACCAAGGCCATTGAGCATGGTAAAGTGTGCACTGTCTCAGGTGGGCCACCATCCAGCTCTCTGATGACTTTTCTTTCTGTTCTCTTGGCTTGGGAAATTAAACTAGACTTGTTACACTTAGAAAACTTTCCTTGATGACCTTCAGCTTCGTATGAGTGTCTCACCAACAACTCCTGGTAAAAGGTGACCATTTGTGTAGGCATATCTTAAAATCTCAGTCCCCAGCTTGGCAAGCTTCTATTGTTATGGAGCGCTCTTTGAAGCCCTTAGCTTCAATTCCACTCATTGACCATGCTTAGACTTCTCTATGTCTAGTGCCTGGAAACTTCACCGTATCTACTTTTAAAAATTTGCTACTTGGGAAAAGATACATAGACGCAGCACTAAGGCTGAATCAAGAACCATATACATGTAAACTGAGCATTCTACTACTACTTTGCCTCTGTAGCCTTTTTTTTTTTGTCTGTGTTTTTATAATTTTTTGTTTGTTTGTTTAATTTTCTGAAGTGTCTTGATAACTTGAAGGGAAAGAGAATGTCTTCCCTCAAAATTAAAAAAAAAAAAGTGGGGGCTGGAATGTAGTTCACCTGGTAGAGTCCACACATTACTATGTTTGAGGACTTAAGTTTGAGTGTCTGGCCATCATATAGGAGCACCACAGAAAAAGGAACATTTATGAGTAATGAATCGGTGTTGTGGTACTTCTCTTCCTTCTTATTGTCTTTCTCTCCTTACCTCCCTCCTTCTCTGCCTTTCACCCTTGATCTGAAAAAATATGTCCACAGGGAGCTGTGGAATTATGCAGGTGTGAGGTTGTGTGACAACAACTTTTTTTATTATTTATTTTTTCACAAGAACAGACAGGGAGACACAATAAGAGGATCTATTCCAGGCAGGGAGAGAACCATCACTGGTATATGTGGTGCTGGGACTTGCACTTGGGACCTCATGATTTTAAGTCTTGAATTTTACCATGGTGTTTAATTTTTTAATTGAAACATCATGGCTTATACCATATAGGGTGTGGGTATCATTCAACATCTCTATAAACTGTATAGTTATAGTTACCAAGTGTCTAGTTTCCTGTGTGATGATAATTTGATGGTGAGGTAAACTGACATCGATATCTGAAAAATTTGAACTGTAGCCCTGTGATGGTGATCCTGGAAAAGCTACATTTCCTTAATAAAGTGATCTTAAAGCTGAAAAAGAAAAAGAAACAATTTGCTGTCATACTGTTCAAAATTAGCTCTAACAGGTATTCTTACATACTTATTCTAGATTTATTTCAATTTCATATGAAATGGAGAGAGAGAGAGAGAAGATGGGATCCAAAGCACCATTCTGATGTAGCCTCAGGCATGGAAACCCTGTATTCTTGTCAATTGAGCTATTTCTCCAGTTACATTATGTTAAATGTCAAAGTTATAAGAGAATATGTGTTTGTTCCTCCAATTTTACCCATCCATTGTCACTTTTTAAATATAATTTGTATTTAAAACTTGTCATTTTAACTATTTTTTAAATATTTTATTTATTTATTCATGAGAAATTATAGGAGAGAGAGAAAGAACATCACTCTGGTACATGTGCTACCAGGGATTGAACTTGGGTCCTCATGCTTGAGAGTCCAAAGCATTATCCATTGCACCACCTGCCAGACCACCATTTTAACTATTTTTAAATATGCTATAATATTTTGCATTTTTTCATTCTTTATTATTTTTAAATTTTTTTATTGGATAGAAACAGAGAGAAAATGAGATGGGAAAATAGAGAGGATAAGAGACAGAGAGACACCTGCAGCCTTGCATTACCAATATTCTTAAATCTTTCCCCCTGAAGGTGGGGACCAGGGGCTTGAACCAGGTGCACTACTGCCTGTCCCCTTCTTTTTCTTTGTTAACACCACTTCAAAATGCATTGTTGGGTGGCATTAGATAGCATAATGGTTATGCAAAGAGTCTCTCATGCTTGAGGCTCCAAAGTCCCAGGTTCAACCCTTTCTCTCACAGCCCTCCCCCAAAGTCTCCCAGCACCATAAGCCAGAGCTGAGGAGTGCTCTGGTAATAACAAACAAGCAAAAAAAAAAAAAAAAAAAAAAACCCTACTAGGAATTTGACTATAAACAGTGAGAACAAAACAAATGCTACATAAAATATATAATGTATTCTTAAAAAGTAGTCTTAGTGATACCTCTCACTGTTTCCTGAGGGCCTATATGTGTATCACTTTTTCTTTCTATTCCTACTTTGCTTCAATAAACATTTTCCTCCCTGAAATCTTAAAAAAAAAAAAAGTATTCTGACTTGTACTTCACTTAATTTGAATATGACTTTAAGTGTTTGATAGTTTGTTTTTGGAATAGAATGAACTGTAGGTTTTTAATCTTTTGCTTTTTTAAATTTTGTTTATTAATTTTACCTTTTCTTACCCTTATTGTTTTTATTGTTGTTGTAGTTATTATTGTTGTTGTTACTGATGCCATCATTATTAGATAGGACAGAGAGAAATGAAGAGAGGAGGAGAGGCAGAGAGGAGGAAAGACAGACACCTGCACACCTGCTTCACCACCTGTGAAAAATCTTTTTGCTTTTTCATTGTAATTGGGAACTTAGAATCTGAACCAAATTCAGGTTTCTTAAATAGTAACCCTTTGTCTTAAAATACCAAATTATATACCTTTCAACAAGGTGTGTCAAAACAAGGTCATAGGTAAAACAGCCAAAATGGGAAGAAACTTAGCCTCAGGGTCACTCACCAAACATCTTAGTAGCTGTAAATTGACACTAGTCAAAGGTTGCAAATAGCCAGGAGCACTTACATTGCAACATTTCATTCTTTCTGTAAGCCACTTTGCAAAGTATTTGAAAATTCTGCTTTAAGTGTTGTTTCACTGTTTTTCTCATTATAGTTTTGGCAATGTTTGAAACCCAGGTAGTTTTTATTTTATTATATTCAATTCTTATCATAAAAGCTTGTAAGTTTCTCCACTGTTAATAATTCAGTCTTTTATCAGAAATATTCTATATATTCAGTTCCATTTAATAAAATTTAACTCAGCCATTTAAATCTAGTAAGCAATCACTTCATTTGGACTGTTTCTCATATATGTACTTTCATCCCAAATCATCTGTTCTGATGCATCAGAAAAAAAACAAATCACTACATTTTTTACTTGTTTTACTTTTGTTAGGGACTTAATAATGATTGATAAGATTGTGGGATAAGAGGAGTACAATTCCACATAATTCCCACCACCAGAGTTTCACATCCCTTCCCCTCCATTAGAAGTCGCCCTATTCTTTATCTCTCTGGGAGTATGAACCAAAGATCTTTATGGGCTGCAGAAGGTGAGAAGTCTGGTTTCTATAATTTCTTCTCCACTGGACATGGGTATTGTCATTGGGTGGGATTCTAGGACTCATTGTTGAGGTCATCTGCCCAGGGAAATCAGATTGACATCAAGGTAGCATCTGCAGCTCCTTGACTGAAAAGCATTAAGATATAAATCAGGACAAATTATTTAATAATCAGGAACTAAAAGTAAGAATATAGCAGTTAAGATTTGGTGTCTTCATGGTGGAAGAAGTTGGGAAGTCTATTTTAGGTATATTCCAAGGGGCCAATGTCTTTATTAATTTTTGCTTGAGCCCAGCAGCTAACATGCAGGTAAGCTGAAAGTGTTGTCTTGGAAGATGTTAGAATTGAGAATAGGACTAGAAAGCTGGATCAGTGCAGATAGTTGCTCCCAAATTGGGAAAAAGTATATAAATACTTCTAACTGTAAACCTCACCTATCTGACCTAGGGCCCATTTCTGTTCATACTTAGCACAGGAGCCTATGCAACCTCTTCATCCTCTCTGGTCTGAACTAACATTCCATGGTCATAGCTAGGAACATTCTAGGTTACACTCAGTTCAGGACCTGTCTTCCTAGAGTGGCAGGGTATGTTGACCCAGCCTCCCTTTGGAGAATAGGGCACTCCCTACCATTGTTGTTCTACATTGAAGGCAAGGTCCTATACAGAGAGGCCCACAAGAGGGTTTATGACGTTGTTCCTGATGGAGATGACCAGTAATGGTAGAGAGAGGGATCTTTTAGAGGTCTAGGACCATCATTTCTGTGTAGGAATCCCAGAGTTTCCATACAAGACCTACGATGATTTGTGTCATTTAATGCTATTTAAAAATAACTATATGTCTGACAAGACTAGTTGCTCCTGGTTTCCCTGGTCCAAGATTATAGTTAATTTAATATTTTTAAAAATTATTATTAAAAATTCATTAAAAATTTGAGCCTTGTGTTAAAATTCAGTTTACTAATTTGAAACCTTCAGTGCTTAGGTTGAAGGATTTATACTCAGAACTGGTCTATGCATTAAAAAGCTAGTCATTCAATCGATGTTTCTACATTTCATTACTTGCAGTTCATGTTACCATCTTTCCTGTCTTTTTACCTCTTCTACATTATAGGAAAGTTTTTTTTTATCTTTTAAAAAATTTTTTTATTTATAAAAAGGAAACATAGACTAAACCATAGGATAAGAGGGGTACAACTTCACACAATTCCCACCACTGGAACTGGATATGTCCCATCGCATCCCCTCTCCTGATAGCTTTCCTATTCTATAACCCTCTGGGAGTATGGACCCAAGGTCATTGTGGGATACAGAAAGTGGAAGGTCTGGCTTCTGTAATTGCTTCTCCACTGAACATGGGCGTTGGATGGTCTATCCATACTCCCAGCCTGTCTCTCTCTTTCCCTAGTGGGGAAGGGCTCTTCTTCTTCTTCTAGCGTTTGCCCTTCTTCCGTAGCCAGTTAGCAGCATCAGGTTGAGCCTGATGTAAAGTTTCAAGACCTCCTTTGAATCTGGAGAGGTGGCAGTCGTTGACTATGTGGGTCATAGTCTGTCTGTAGCCGCAGGGGCAGTTCGGGTCGTCTCTGACTCCCCAGCAGTGGAACATAGCAGCACACCGGCCATGGCCTGTTCGATAGCAATTGAGGAGGGCCCAATCATAACATGCTAGGTCAAAGCCAGGTTGACGCTTGCAGTGTGTTTGTTCTTTACCTCAGCTGACTGCCAACTCTGTTTCCAAGAGTCTGGAACAGAGAAGTTCAGTGTAGGCATATGCCAGGAGCCATTTCTCTGCTTGATAGATGATAAGCTTTGAAACAATGGAATCCCTCGAGACAAGTGTTAATTCCCCCCTGGGCAGGCCATTTCCCCTCAGGTAAACCATTTATCAGTAATCAAGTGAGTCAACACACAGTTGTGGTAACAAACATGGTTTCGGCCATTTGTTGCAAGGAACATTCCGCTTTGAAGTTTGCTCCCCCTGCTCCCCCTCCAGCATTCCCTCTCCTTCCCCAAAGCCTTATAATGCCTGTGAACACAATAAAATTTTGCAGCTTGATCAGAAACTTGTCTTGCTCTCATTCTTTTGTGTCTCGTGTCCCTTTCATTCCAGGTCTTTTAGGTTCCTAGCCCCTGTTCACCGCCCTGCTGGTCGGGGCATTCTGGCGCCCGGGACGTGGGGCGAAGAAGCCTTCTGGACCTAGGAACTCCACTGATCGAGAGGGTAGGCCTACCCGAATTCACCGAATCATCGCGGCCAAGGGGGTAACGCAAAGACTCGCATAGATCGCCACGGAAATACCTGACCGTGAGTCGCATCTGGAGGAGAGTGTCACAGTGGCTGAGGTAAGCAAAACCATAGGACATGAATTTAGCAAACAAGATTTATTCATTAAAGGACTCAAGGAGTCACTCAAGACAAGAGGAACTAGGGTTAAAAAAGAAAGAATTAAAGAAGTTTTTAGATTATATTGGAAATATTTGCCCCTGGTTCCCCCAGGAAGGCACTATAGATGAGAAGCATTGGAGGAGAATTGGTGACTGTCTTAATGATCACTATCAGTCTTTTGGTCCTGAACGTGTATCTGTTTCTGCCTTTTGCTACTGGAATTTAATTAATGATATCTTAAAAATTTATAATAACCACCTGATATTAAAAACCTTATTACAGAGGGTGAAAAGGTCCTCTGGCAACTTTAAAGTCCGCCGTCCAGGACAAAGTCCCCATCCCCATACCCTTCTGTGATTATTGATCTTGATCCCCCAGTACCCAGTCAAAATAAAAGCCTCCCAGCACCCGATGAAAGTAAAAGCCCTGTCCCCCTCCCTATAGGTTCCACCGCACTTACTAAAGTTCCCTTTATTGACCCTCCTATTGCTAATTCACATGAGAATGAAACCCAGCATTCTTTCCCCAGCCTCTATCCAGTTTTACAAAACCCTCCCTCTCCTGAAGCACTTCCCGCGGAGGATGAGGCTTTGCTAGAAAAAGAGGCTGCCAAATACTACAATCCCGATTGGTGTCCTCCTCCATTTAATCTCTCTCCCAAAACTTATGCCCCTGCTCTCCAGCCTGACCCTCTCCTAGACAATCCTTCCTTCAGGCGGGCACGCTTAGGAGCCCTTACAGGAATTTCCACCCTCCGCAAGGTCCTTGCTGACCAGAGAGAGCAGCTTCAATTAATGAAAGAAATAGCTGCAATTACAGAAGAACTTACATTTTTAGCCTCACCAAAAAACCCAATCCCTAAAACTAAAACTAAACCATCCAAATCAAAACCGGTTTTGGCTTTCCCTGTTACTCGGAGCCAGGTTCAAACTGGCTAACCCTAACCCCTATGCTCTTCCTTGTCCAGACTGCCTCCCTACACCACTGCCCCTCCATTTTGTGCTCTGGTCCTTGACTTGGCCAATAATACTGATTAGACCACCAAGGCTAAAACTCAACTAGCACGAAAAACAGCTTCCCTTAGAAAATTAGTAGAAGAAAAACGAGAACATTTACAATTAGTTAAAGAACTGTGGGCTCTTGATTTGGCATTATCTTACTATTAATCAAAAAACCAGTACACACCTTTGATAAAATTTAATGATTTGTTTCTTTAAAACTGTAAAATGTACCTTAGCCTAGAAAAAAAAAATTTTCAAAGATTTTTCTCTGCGCGGTGGCGGTAAACTAAGCCCGCCTGTTCTGCCCGCACAGCCAATCACGGCACAGAGCTCCTGCTCCACAGATTGGCAAAGACTCCAGTCAATCATTCCCTAGCCACAAATGCCCCTCTTGGGTGGCTGTGAGTTAAAAATCCAAAAGCCGCTTTTCAAAGGGAAATTTTTCTCTTCACGAAGAATGTCTGTTTTAAGTCTGTGCTAACCTTGTTTTCATTAATGTGTGTTAACCCCTAAGTAACTAAAGTTTGTTTTAAGTTTTAAATAAGATTTAGTTAAGCTAAATGTGGTTTTAAAGATCCCGACTCAGAGTTGGCACACCTTTACCAAAGTAAAATATAGGACAGTTTCGTCCTTCTGAGAGCTAATATCAGCATCAATTCATTAGTTAAAAGATTTTCTGAGATATCTAGGCATGGTAAATTCTCTTGTGAGAATTGTAAATATTACCAGCACCCCAATACCAACTGCCACTGTTTGTTAATTTGTTAATTCCATGCTTGAATTGACTTTCTAATAACCCAGTCAGTGTAGAGCAGTGGCCTTGCCAGGAAAAAAAAGGGTTAAACGTGCTATTCCTGGCCTGATAAAAAATTTTTATTCAACAGATGTGATTCAACAAAATTATTTAGTGTAAAATGATCATCTAAAAGAAATGTTAACAGTAAAAATTTATTTTAACATTTCAGCTATAAGGTTTATTTTAGCTTTTTAAGTTACCTATCCAAATCAAAGTGAAAGATCAATTAAGTTGTGTACCCACCATTGTTCATAGCTGCCCTAAGGGTGTGATAGCTTTGTGATAAACAAAGATCCTAAGAAACAAAGTTTAACATTATATTTAAAATTGTTTAAGACTGGCTTGGGTTAGTAAAAGATAACACAATGGTTATGTTAATTATTTACATGCCAGAGGCTTTTGCTCTGGTTTTCTTCTTTATATCTTTCTGCTTTTAAAAATTATCTGGTTTGTTTTAAGACACTGCCAGAGGTTTATTCTTGATAAATTAAGGTAATACATTGTGCTTCTGGTCTGATAGAAGATTTGTTTTGGCAAATCCTGATTTAACAAAATTAACATTTTGAACATTTAAACTATGAGGTTTTATTTTAGCCTTTTAAGTTGCCATATTAGAGTTCTAAGGAACAAAATCTATTAAGAGTTTTATATCTATGCTTACTCATGATAGCCTTGTGATGTTAGTAAACTAAAGGTATAATAGTGTGCTTAAACTGTCTAATCAGTTTAAAATAATGCTAAAAAATGGTAAACATTTTATCATGTCAACACATTAGGTATTGACTTTCTATAACATATTGGTATATTCTAATAAAGAGCCTTCTGAAATCATATGAAAGAACTCAAGTCAGTTCTAACCATTAGATCATCAATTAACTTGGTACAAGTTCTCTCCCTAAGTAAATAATTATAGGTACATCTGCACATGAAAAACTGACTGCTCATATGGTAAGATTTAAAACTAAACATTTTTAATTTTTTATTTATGGGTGTGTGATGACTCCTAAAGTCACTCATATCCTAAAATTTTTCTCATTTTTTTACAAGCCTCTTAAAAATTTTAACGCTTGACCTGCCATAGTGAGAGCACTTTACTGGCTCCTGCATTGTTTAATTAAGATCCTGTTATTCAGACTTTTAAGATTAATCTCCATTGATAAAAGCCAATGCTCTCTGACAGATTGATGTAATTCACCTGCCCATGTTTAGTAAACAAAAACATTTTTTTTTCTCAGTTAATATTTTTTCTAAATTTATGTGGGCTACAGCTCAAACAAGAAAACCTAAAACCCTTAAGCTTAATTAATAAAAAAGAAGGAGAATGCACCCCCCAGTATTCAGTTGGCTAAAGTGTCAATGAAGTAACATACTAAACCTTTTTAATATTTATAAAAATTCTAATTGTCCATTTATTGTATCTCATTGACAAAGCCACGCACTTTTCCAGTCACAGAGACATATTCTTTTTCTCTTTTTTCAACACTGGATGTCCATGTTTGTTTTCCTTTTATTATGGTGGATGACATTATTGCTCTTGCAAAATCCACAGAGTCCCTGTTGGTAAGTCCTTACCACAAAGGACGCCATGGCAGTATATACTCCAGCTAACCTCACCAGCTTATCCAAGTCTTCTCTTTCTGCTGACCTACCACTGCTGACTTCATCTTTGCATGCTTATTGACTGCTCACTTTTCTCAAAATATTCCTTGATGTTCAAGGAACCTCACCTTAACTTCTAATGTGTATGTACCTCCTCTGTGTTTTGGTAAACACCATCCTATATTTTCATGTCAATTCTTCTCTACCTGGTCCTTGCCTCCTAGTTTTGCTTGTTCCACAGCTGACCCTCTACGAAGAAGAAAATTTTCACCACCAGAAGACCAGATGTGCTGTGTTTCTTCCCCTGGACATCACATCCACTGACTGCTTCCCTTAGACTTGCTAGTGGCATGCCAGGACACTCTATATATTCCTCCCATGAATTTTCTGACAAATTACAACAGGTTATAGACTCCACCACAAATAGTCTTGAGTCACTACAGAGCCCCTTATGGGACCCTTGATTAGTCTTTTGTTAATGGTTACCTTAGGACCCTTTATTTTTAATATGATTACTGATTCTATAAAATGGCAGATTGACTCCTTGGCATCAAAACCTTTGCAAATACATTATCACAGACTTGATTTGGCTAATAGAGGCCTGGCTGAACCTGAGGATGACAGACCTCCTTTTCGGATGGCATAAAACTCAGAATTATGCAATCGAGACATCCAACCTTGGCAGGGCAAGGACACCAGTAAGGGGTGCAAGGCAAAGCACTGCAGGGAGAGGACCCTCTTGTCCGCCTCTGAGTCCCCCGTGAAGCAAACCTGATTTGCATGGAGGTTGGTGTCAACAACAAAAAAATTGTTTCCCTAGAAATTGTGGCTCTGCCTCCCCTCCCCAAAAAGACACCTAGAGCAGGAAGGTTGCGGGAAGGTTGGTTTGCACTCATCCCGCGGGAGGAATCGGGTCAATACTTCTCTCCTCTGGTTATGCCCACCAAACCTGCTGTTAGGGTCTCAGCTCCTCACCCCCAATTTCCGCCTCAATTTAAATTAAAACAAAGGGAGGATATGCCAGGAGCCATTTCTCTGCTTGATAGATGATAAGCTTTGAAACAATGGAATCCCTCGAGACAAGTGTTAATTCCCCCCTGGGCAGGCCATTTCCCCTCAGGTAAACCATTTATCAGTAATCAAGTGAGTCAACACACAGTTGTGGTAACAAACATGGTTTCAGCCATTTGTTGCAAGGAACATTCTGCTTTGAAGTTTGTTCCCCCTCCTCCCCCTCCAGCATTCCCTCTCCTTCCCCAAAGCCTTATAATGCCTGTGAACACAATAAAATTTTGCAGCTTGATCAGAAACTTGTCTTGCTCTCATTCTTTCGTGTCTCATGTCCCTTTCATTCCAGGTCTTTTAGGTTCCTAGCCCCTGTTCACCGCCCTGCTGGTCGGGGCAGGTGTAGGAGACTAGATTGGATGACGAGACGTCAAGCGTTGGGAAGGGCTCTGGGGAAGCGGAGCTCCAGGACACATTGGTGGGGTTGTCTGTCCAGGGAAGTCTGGTGAGCATCATGCTAGCATCTGGAACCTGGTGGTTGAAAAGAGAGTTAACATAGGGCACCAAAGTAAAAACCCTGTGGTGAGGGGTAGACATGCAGCTTCCTGGGACAGTGGGGGGTGGAAGTTGGTGGGAGGGATGGGTCACTGTCTTTTGGTGGTGGGAATGGTGTTAATGTACACTCCTAGTAAAGTGTAGTCATATAAATCACTAGATAACTAATATGAGAGGAGGAAAATTAATTGTATGTCTCAAAGTTTTTAAAACACAGAGTCTTTTTAATATATAGGATGTGTATTGGATATGCGGACTCTCTCAAAAGCCTAGACTAAGTACATCAGAAGCAAGCAATAGCACAGCTGTACACAAGATACTGGGTACTGTACAGCAAACCCTAACAGGACTTTTCAAAGTTAACCCAATTACCAAATAATGTGATGATAACATTAACTTACCATTGTCTTTTTGAACCCTAAGACAGCAGGAATCTCACATCTCCACTATAGAGCCTCTACTTCCCCCAGGCCTGGAACCCTTGGATAGGGTCCATTTTCCTGTATGCCTCTCCCAATCCATATCAAATAATATTGCATCTGCCGATCGCAACCTAATCAACACAACGATGGCCACCTCAATATGCCATAGCTCAGACTGTGTCCAGAGACTTCACGTGTGGAATAACAACCCTTCAGCTTCAATACTCAGGTGAGACCTTTCCTTTCATAGTATTCTCTAATTACATCCCAGGTAGTTCACTTTCTAACAAAGACCCAAAACCTAGATATAAAACAGTTTCTGTGAGAGAGAGCATATGTTCACACACATCCATAAACTACTGCAAAATATATACCTGAAAGCAGAAGTACACTAGAGTTTGCAGCGAGTACCCCCCTAACACTTCCTCTCCACTATTCCAAGCTTTGGGTCCATGACTGCTCAACAATTTGTTTGGCTTTGTATGTTAACTCTCTTTTCAGCCACCAGGTGCCAGATGCCATCAGGATGCCGGCAGGGCTTCCCTGGACTGAAGACCCCACCAATATGTCCTGGAGCTCCGCTTCCCCAGAGACCCACCCTACTAGGGAAAGAGAGAGGCAGACTGGGAGTATGGACTGATCAGTCAACGTCCATGTTCAGCGGGGAAGCAATTATAGAAGCCAGACCTTCCACCTTCTGCAACCCACAATGACCCTTGGTCCATGCTCCCAGAGGGACAGAGAATGAGAAAGCTAACAGGGGAGGGGATGGGATATGGAGATTGGGTGGTGGGAATTGTGTGGAGTTGTACCCCTCCTACCCTATGGATTTGTTAATTTATCCTTTCTTAAATAAAAAATAAATTTAATAAATAAATAAATACTCTAATTAAAAAAAAAAAAGAAAAGAGAGTTAACACACAAAGCCAAACTGTTGACCAATCATGGACCTAAAGGCTGGAATAGTACAGATGAATAGTTGGTGGGTCCTCTATTTTATAGATAGCTAGTAGGCATATTGTAGTTATATTCCAAAGGGCCTGTGGCTTTTAAAATTAATAATATATACAATTATTCAACTTCTGTCATTTTGGTCTTCTTATTCATTTTGTTTACATTGAATGCAAATTTTGTTTTTACTTTTGAGTAGATTCCATAACATTCTGATGTACTGTAGCTAATGACTGCATGTTGATATATATTTTTCTTTCTACCATCTCATTTCTATATCTTCATACATGATATTTTGTAAAATTTTATTTGATTGAAAATTTATACTGAATAAAGGTCTAAGGTAATTTGTATTTATTATGTATATATTATGTATCAGTGTTTGCTTACAAATATCTTCATAGGTTTCACATCATTTCATTTTCACTCCTGTCTGTCAGATCATGAAAATTCTATAAGATTATATTAAGATATCAATTTTTCTTCAAAATTAAGGAATAATTTACTTGGGGATTGCTCACTCTTCAGTTGAATGCCTCGATAAACATTATGTTTTTAAGTTGAAAAGAAATTCATTGGCTATTTTTTTAAATTATTTGGAGACTTGAGGAACACAAACAAGTGTGGCCAGTCAGAGAGAGGGAACTGTCTTTCGATATTTTTATAAATAAGTGAGATAAAAACATCTCATACTGTATGTCTGAACCAATATCTTAGTGCTGTCGCTAATTACATTAAAAAAGACTCTCTAGAACTCAAGAGACATATCATGGGTAGAGAATCTGCCTTGCTATATACACTGCCTCAGCACCAAGACAATTCCAGTTCTCAGGTTTCTCCCCATCTCTATATGTTTTTTATATATAACTTTCTTCTTCTCTTTGTCCTCTGTATGATTGACAAAGTCTTCCTGGAAGCAGCGAAGTTGGGTATGTACAGGACTCCTGCTTTACACACAAAAAAGTGTGTGTGTGTGTGTGTGTGTGTGTGTGTGTGTGTGTGTGTGTGTGTGTGTGTGTTGTGTGTAAATTTCTTTTCACTTATCCTTTACCTCTCTCCAACTATTCCTACACTTAAGTTCATGCTTCTATTTTTTTTCTATTTTACTTCTCATTCTCAAATTATATCTGGTAATCTAAAAAGAAAACATTACTACGAACCCCACCAAAGAATTCTAAAAAATAGGGAGGGTTTTGCTTTCCACTTCCAAAGTTTAAGGTGCATGAATACACACTTAAGTTAATCTACATCTAAAGTTCATGTTTTTTATTTTTCCTACTGCAGGTAAATGTTCCCCAGTTTTATATGAACACATTCATAATAAAGGCCAAATTGAAGACAAGTCTTCCACCTCTATGAGCCCAAACAGTATTAAACAAATAGCTGTTTCTCCACATTTGTTTGCTTACCTGTCTTCATGACTGGTGAAGTGAATAGCGAATTCTTTATTACTACCATAGTTTATTCAGTGGCAAACCCCCACTTTTTAATTTTATTCTATAGGACAGAGAGAAATTGAGAAAGGAGAGGAAGATAGAGAAGAGGGAAAGGGAGAAAGAAAGATATCTGCACACCTGCTTCACCACTCATGAAGTGTCCCTGCTGTATAAGGTGGGGAGCAGGGGCTGGAACCCAGTCCTTGCACAAAGTAATATGTGCACTTAACTGCATGTACCACCACCTAGCCCACCCTGCCCCCCAGCATCCCTTTTTTCAAATGAAGATTTTTATCGTCAAGTCATATCCAGATTCAAAATTTGATTTTTTTAAAATTTTTTATTATCTTTATTTACTTATTGGATAGAGACAGCCAGAAATTGAGAGGGAAAGGAACAATCAAAGGGAGAGAGATAGAGAGATGCCTGCAGCCCTGCTTCACCACACATGAAGCTTTTCCCCTGCAGGTGGGGATTGGGGACTTGAGCCTGGGTCCTTGTGCATTGTAACATGTTCTTTCAACCAGGCGAACCACCAGCTAGGCCCCTCAAAATTAAATTTTTAAGGACAACCTTTGGGGGGTGGATGGGTAGGGGAGTTATGATTAGCAATACAATCGTGACACACCTCATCATGACAGTTGTCTGCAAAACACTCTTATCCTAAGTCTAGTTCCTTTTCTACCATTGTACACCAGGACCCTAAACTTTCCTCTATTCCTTTCCTCTCCTTCCACCTAGAGTCCTTTCCTGTAGTGAAATATACCAGTCAGTCCTAGTTTTACTCTGTGTTTCCTCTTTCTGTTCTTGTTTCTTAAGTTCTGCCATCCAATATACATCTTTCTCTTTCTGGGTTATTTCATTTAATATGATTCCTTCAAACTCCATACAAGGTTAAGTGAGGAAGACAACTTCAGCTTTCTTAATAGATGAGTAGGTTCTTATTGTATATATATCACAAACTTTGTTACCCACTCATCAGTTGTTGAACACCTAAGTTGCTTCCAATTTTGGGCTGCTACAATCATGATGCTACAAACGTATGTATATATAGATCTCCTGTATGGTGGCATTTCTTTCCTTAAGATATAGCCCCAAATGATAATTGCTGGGTCAGAGGATAGGTACAATTCTCCTACTTTGAAAGTTCTCCAGGCTGTTCTTTTCAGGGATGGGACCAATTTACATTCCTTTCAGCAGTATATAAAGATCTTTTTACCACCTCAACTTCTCCAACATTTGTTGTTTCTGTCCTTTCTGATATGACATTCTGATATTCTCCACATAGTCTTTGTCTCTAATAATCATTGACTGGAAGCATCATGTTCCCAGATCTCAAATTATACTATAAGACTATTGTAATCAAAACTGCCTGGTATTGGAATAAAATAGAATTACTAACCAGTGTAATAAAATTGAGAACCCCAAAGTAAACCCCCTATCTATGGACATCTAGTTTTTGACACGGAGGCCCAAACTACTAGATGGAGAAGGGGGGATCTCTTCAAGAAATAATGTGGGGAAAAACTAAGCTGAAACATGAAAAAGAATGAAATTGAATTTCACCACAAAAAGAAAGAGAAGTCCAAATGGATCAAAGATTTGGATGTTAAGCCAGAATCTATCAAATATTTAAAGGAAAATATTGGCAAAACACTTTTTCAATTTAAGTTATAGAGGCATCTTTAATGACTGAAGTCCAATATCAAGAAAAGCAAAAATAAACCAATGGGATTATATCAAATTGGAAAGCTTATTCAAGGCAAAGGGTAACCAGAAACCAGTGAGACTTCTTACAGAATGGAAGATCTTTTTATGCCATAGATTATCAAAAAGTCTAACAACAAAAAAATATAAAGAGATCACAACTCAGCAATTAAAAAAACTACCCAACCTAAAAGTAGGGATGGATGTGGACAGAATATTCAGTGACACCTATTCATCTCAAACCCACACCTATTCTCTATCTATTTCATGTTACAACAAGACACCACTCAATTAATTGTATGCATATTTTATATACCAAATATTTTTATTTATTTATTCATTTATTTCCTTTGTGTTGTCCTTATTGTTTTTATTGTTGTAGTTATTACTGTTGTTGATGTCATAGTTGTTGGGTAGGACAAAGAGAAATGGACAGAGATGGGGAAGGCAGAGAGAGAAAGAAAAAGATAGACACCTGCAGACCTGCTTCACCACCTGTGAAGCAACTCCCCTACAGGTGGGGAGCCAGGTGCTGAAACTGGGATCCTCAAGCCAGTCCCTTGACTTTGCACCTAACAAGCTGTGCTGCCGCCAGACTCCCTACATACTGAATCTTAACTCATATGCACCATGTAAAAAAGAAATATATGATTGTCATTAATCAATGATATTATAATTTCCATTTAATATTTTGTTGAGGCATCGCATAGCATGAGCTCATAAGTAGATGACTGCAGAACCAAGGAATTGCTACTCTCTTCCCCACACTGGCTTAGTAGCCTGAAAAATATTATGAATCCACTGGAGTCTTTATGAACCATCACATGATTTAAAAATCACACAATTTATAAATTATCCACACACAGAATGACTATTTCTACTCCACAAACTCTAATACCTCTAATGTGTGTCTTAAAACTACAAAGGCAGATTTGCATAGTTAGTTATACGAATGAGGGAGGTGGAGGGAGCCTTGCAATTAATTACTTTGAGAGAGTTTCAGCTCAGAAGAAAGGAAGTCGTTTTTCCTTTGAACATCTCATTTGAAGATTTTTACTCGAGAGGGACCACCCTGTTATAAATAGCCTGTCCATGTGGTTCCACCTAAGTAAACATATTTTCTTTATATTTATCTCATAAATACCTTCAATTTTTACAAAATAGAATAACATTTTAATTACTAAAAACTTTTTTTTAAATAAAAATATCTTTGAGACTACCATAGATTGTTTCCTCACAAAAATAATATTAAATTATGTTAAGGTAATCAAATTTGTATTTGCCTAGGTTACAAAATAGAATTATGTACAATAGACTGTGTCTCTGTAACATGCAAAATGTAGGCTAACTTCCCACATGCTTTAGTGCATATAACATCAACTTCTAGACTTATTAAAAATGCAGAGTTTTAGGCCATGTCAGAAACTCTACATCAGTAAGTATGAGACAGGTAAGTTTGCACTCAAACATACATCTCTACATATTTCTTTTTTTTATTTTTATTTATAAAATGCTAACACTGACAAGACCATATGATAAGAGGGGTACATACAATTCCACACAATTCCCACCACCAGAACTCCATATCCCATTCCCTCTCCTGATAGTTTTCCTATTCTTTAACCTTCTGGGAGCATGGACCCAGGGTCATTATGGGTTGCAGAAGATGGAAGGTCTGGCTTCTGTAATTGCTTCCCCACTGAACATGGGCATTGGCAGGTTGATCCATACTCCCAGCCTGTCTCTCTCTTCCTAGTGAGGCAAGGATCTGGGTAGGTGGGGCTCCAGGAAACATGGTGGGATCCTCTTCCCTGGGAAGTCCAGTTGACATCATAGTAGCATCTGGAACCTGGTAGCTGAAAAAGAGTTAAAATAGAAAGCAGAGAAAATTATTGACTAATGTTGAACCTAAAGACAAGAATATTGCAGATGGAGATTTGGGGTTTCCATTTTGGAAAAAGCTAGTGGGCCTATCTTAGGTACAGTCCAAAAGGCCCATGACCCAACTAGATTTTGCCCACACCTGACATCTAATGTGCAGGTAACGTAAGCTATTGTCTAGGGGGATGGTGTCAAAGTTTGAAAAAGGACCAGAAGGCTGGATCAGGGAAGAGAGTACCTCCCAAAGACAGGAAAAGTATGTAAATATTATTAACTGTAACCCCCATCAATCTGATCTGGGTCCCACATTCAGAACAGGGGCCTATGTAACCTCTGCATCCCTATAGATCTAAGCTCACATTCTATGGTCAGGGCTAGGGACATTGCAGGCTGTACCAATTTCAGGGCCCATCTTCCTCAGTGATAACTAGAGTATGATATCCAACCTTCCTTAGGAGACTGGTACATTCCCTACCATTGTTGATTCACATTGAGGGCCAGGTCAGATAGAGAGGGGTCCATTATGTTGTTCCTGAAGGAGATGACCAGTGACAGTAGTGAGGGGGATCTGTTAGAGGTATAGGCCCATCATGTCTGTGTGGGCAGTAACCTTCCCCTTTCTCTATAAAGCCCATATTTCTCCCAGTCCTGAAACCTCTAGGGTGAGGCTCACTTTCCTGCAGGCTTCTTGCAACTCACACCAACTGATACTACACCTGCTGATCCCAACCTAATAAAGCAACCAGTACCACATCGGCATGTTTCACTTCAGACTTCATCCAGAGATGTCAGGCATGGAATGTGAACCCACCAGCTTCATTACTCTGATGAGACCTTTCCTAGCTCACAGGAATCCTTAAATTCATTTTAGGCGGTACACTTCTTAACAAACCTCAAAACCTAGATATAGACCAGGGTCCATGAGATGGGGCATAAGTACATATATCCAGAAGTTGGGGGAAAACATATACCTTAAAGCAAAAGTGCACAGTAGTTTGCAGTAAGTCAATAAATGCAGCAAGCAAGCAGAAAGACCTAAAAATTGCCTAATGAAATAGTCTCTAAATAGACCTAGATACCCTCCTCACCTGCCTTCAATCACTCCAAAGCTAGTCTTGTCAGATAAAGTAAGGACTACAAAAGCTGGATAAGGGCAAGAGACTGGCATACTTTAATGATGATTCCTTAGTCACTACCAGGCCACCCCATCACATGGGGCCGTAGTCAAGGAGTTCTGGGATTCCCACAAAGACGTGATGGGCCTAGATCTTTAACAGATCCATCTCTAGGTATTTCTAATGCATGTTCTATTTCACGAAATGTCCCTTGCAATTGTACACAATATTATTCGTTTGTGCTCTCTTCACAGGATCTTGTATACAACTCCCATTTTGATAAGGGCTTAGAATCTTTTGAATATTTGGGGAACATGAAAAAGGCTAACATTGAAAGATATTTTAAAATGATTTGGAGTCACAGGCATACTTTATCATTTCAAAATTTCATTAAGATAGGCTTTGTTACCAGGAGAGCAACAAAGTCCATCCTTCTTCCTCTTCTTCTTCCCACTCTTGTTCCTCTTTTACAAAACATTCTGCTCTCACATTCTGGAAAAAAATTTCTATAGCTCACTATCATGCAAACAAAATTATGTTTTTGTGTTACCTTGGAAAGACAGCAATAAGTCTTAAAATTATATAAGTAATTAAAAATTATAAAATACAAACAATACAGAATATATCCTAAGATAACATAAATATATACTTCAGAGAAAGTCAGACAGAGTCCACGAGGAAAATAAAGTTACTAGATGCTGTTATTAATGTATTATATTTCCTTCCAAAAGTATTACAATGGTCAGAGTATATTAGAAATTATTGCCATATGCTAAGATTCTCTCAAGTCTTTGTAGTCATTCCTTAGAATGTATCAATTAAAGGGTACTACATTTTTAAAATGCAATATAAATTCATGATCAGATAAGTACAAAAGAATTTTTTAAAGTCAGTTATGAATGAATTTTCCATTACTTATCTGCTTCTTTCCATTAAGCCAATCAAACTGTAATGCCTCTACTCCTTTGTTATATAAAGTGTTGAATAATACTTGCAGCATCAGCATCCTTTGTTAGCTTGTCAAGAGGAAAGAATATAGGCCCCACCCCAGATCAAGTAAATCCAAATTTACATTTTGTAAGACTTCTGATGACTGGCATGTTTATCAATATTTAAGAGGTAAGGATACAACATAATGGTCATACAAAAAGACTTCTATTCCTGACACACCAAAGTCCCAGGTTCAATTCCCAGTACCACCATAAGCCTGAATTGAATAGTACTCTGGCAAAAGAAGAAAGGAAGAAATAAAAACTAGCTTATGTTCATAACACAACATTGCTAAGGAGATTTAGGGCCTACAGACCCTGAGAACTCCCCAGTACTGGTTATACTCAGTATCTTTTCTTCTTCTTCTTCTTCTTATTCTTATTCTTATTCTTATTATTATTTATTTACTGGGGGTGGGGGTTAATGGTTGACAGTTGACAGTAAAATACAACACTTTATACATTTGTAACATTTCCCAGTTTTCCATATAACAATTCAACCCTCCACTAGGTCTTCTTCTGCCTTTATGTTCCAGGACCTGAACTCTTCTCCCACACCCCAGAATCTTTTACTTTGGCACAATACACCATGTGCTAATTATCTTGATCTGTATTTAGAATAGTCATAGAGATTATGACTCTAGAGTTGATTTTCTTAATAGCTCCATTTTTAAGAATGCAAGTTTCTATTGTGATATGTTATTGGAATTTCAATTCCTACTAAGGTTATATAAAATAAAACTAAAGTCCTCATATTGGGTTGATAATAGCAGAGACATTTCCAATAGAAAGTAGATCTAAGGGTTATATTAGGTAAAATTTTATACACATTTTTAAAACTACGTTATACTCTAAAATAGATGCTTGTTTGATGCTATCTTAATAATAACCCTTAACCCAGGGGCCTGGTTGTGGTTCACCTGGTTGAGCACACATGTTACAGTGTGCAAGGATCCAGGTTCGAGCCCCTGATCCTCATCTGCAGGGGTAAAGCTTCACAAGTGGTGAAGCAGTGCTTCAAATGTCTCTCTATCTCTCTCTCTATCACCTCCTTCCCTCTCAATTTCTGACTATCTCTGTCTAACATATAGATTTTAAAAAAGTTTTTTAAAAGGAAAAAAGAATAATAATAATAACCCTTAACCCAATCTGATGACTGACTATTTTTAATAAAAATATAGACACGATAACTGTAAGAGTTAAGAACCCACACTGCCATCTAAATAGCAGTGCTTATATAGTTCGGAAGCAAATCAAATATTAATCCCTTACTTCTTTTTTTTTCTTTTTTATTTATTTATTTATTTATTTGCTATATGATTTTTTTATTTATTTAAGAAAAGAGACATTAACAAAACCATAGAATGAGAGGGGTACAATTCCACACAATTCCCATAATCTGATCCCCACATCCCACTCCCTCCCCCGATAGCTTTCCCATTCTCTATCTCTCTGGGAGTGTGGATCCAGGGCTGTTGTGGGTTGCAGAGGGTGGAAGGTCTGGCTTCTGTAATTGCTTCCCCGCTGAACATGGGTGTTGACTGGTCGATCCATACTCCCAGTCTGTCTCTCTCTTTCCCTAGTAGGGAGGGGCTCTGAGGAAGTGGCACATTGATGGGGTTGTCTGTCCAGGGAAGTCTAATCTGCATCCGGAACCTGGTGGCTGAAAAGAGAGTTCACATAAAAAGCCAAACAAATTGTTGAACAATCATGGACCTAAAGACTGTAATAGTGCAGATGAAGTGTTGGGGGTATTCCCTGCTTGCTCTTGTGTACTTCTGCTTTCAGGTATATATTTTTCCCCTAGTTTATGGGCACAGGTGAACCTATGCTCTATCTCAGGGGACCTGGACTATATCTAGGTTTGGGAACTTTACTGGGGAGTGGACCACCTGGAATGGAATTAGAGAATACTATGAAAGGAAAGGTCTCACTCGAGTGATGAAGCTGAAGGGTTGTCATTCCACACCTGAAATCCCTTACTTCTTAACTCCACCACTTCACTTTTACTAACAGCCTGTAAGATAGTCCACTCGGATACTGTGCTTGCTTCGTCCAGTTCATCACCAAGGCCCAAGTACCAGTGGAGACACCAAACCACTGATGAAAGCTTCTGTGTTATGGTGTCCTTCACTCCATCTCTCTGTCTTTATGTAAAATTTAACCTGAAGCAGTAAAGGCCCAGTGAGGATAAAGAAATAAAATTTTAAAAATAAGCTTAAGATTTTTAATAAAAGACATCAACAAAATTGTGACAATGCACAATTATAAAAGGGACAAAAGAGGAGCTGGCAGTGGTGCACCCAGTTGAGCATACACATTACCAGGCACAATAATCCAAGTTCAAGCCCCCAGACCCCACATGCAAGGAGTGGGGAAGTGGGGAATCTTTATGTGCGGTGAAGCAGGACTGCAGATTTATCTTTTTTTCTTCCTCTGTTTCCCTCTGTCCTGTCAATTTGTCTCTTCTTTTTTTATATCAAGTTAAAAGAAAGGGAAAAGAAATGGTCACAGGGAGCAAGGGTTCTGACATACAGGCACTGAGCCCCAACTATAAACCTGGTGGCAGTGAAAAAAAAAGAAAAGAAACAAAAAGGGGGTGGCCGGTCAAGGAAGACAAAAATTAACAAAAGGGGAGTGGAGTTGGGCGGAAGCAGGTGAAGCAGGTCTGCAGGTGTCTATCTTTCTCTCTCCCTCTCTGTCTTCCCCTCCTCTCTCCATTTCTCTCTGTCTTACCCAACAACAATGACAACAATAATAACTAGAACAAAAAAACAAGGGCAACAAAATGGAATAAATAAATAAAATAATAATAATAACAAAAAGAAATTAACAAGAGAAAGAGAATGTTTGTTTTCATTTTCAACTAACAGTCCTAAATTTTTTTAAATATTTATTCAATCATCAGTTTCCCACAACATGGGCTCCAGATCTCCAGAGTTATGCTTGAATTTTAACTTAATCCTATCTCTGACTGTAATAGATAAAAATCACTAGTTTACTACTGGTTAAGGACATCTGTTCTTTGCAGAATATTTCCCTCACTTTATCCCTAAAGTATAACTGTAACCCACTTGAAAGTCAATCAGTATGAATATACATGCAGAAATTTTAAGCGACATGTAAAAAAAGAGTAGGTAACTGAACACAAAGCCATCAACATAATTAAATTATTTCAATCATGTTTCTGTAATGAATTCATGGTATGTGTGATGAAAAAGCTTATTTTTATTCACCACAATAAAACACTATACAATTCTGATTATCCGAATTTTGCTCATTTAAATTATTTTACCTTTAATTTACTTTGGTTTACTGATTTCTTGTTGCTAACTTAAAATCATTTTAATCTATAACAATTTCTGATTACTTCTCATGTCAGTTTTACACATCCTAACAGTCTCTTTTGTAACATTGTGAAATTTCCCAGTAGACAACAATTTATAAATTGTTTCTAATAGACATGAGCTGGTCCTTCAGTTATTATAAAGGGTGCCATTCCTTCATTAAAATAATATGCTACTCTTTGAAGACTATTGCCTATCATCTATTTCATAGGATAAAGACAGACAATTATTTCTTTTCTTTTTTTTTAATTTGTATTTATATAAAGGAAACACTGACAAAAACCATAGGATAAGAGGGATACAACTCCACGCAATTCCCACCACCAGAACTCAATATCCCATCCCCTCCCCTGATAGCTTTCCTATTCTTTATCCATCTGGGAGTGTGATGACCCAAGGTCATTATGGGGTGCAGAAAGTGGAAGGTCTGGCTTCTGTAATTGCTTCTCCACTGAACCTGGGCATTGGCAGGTTGAGCCATACTCCCAGTCTATCTCTCTTTCCCTAGTGGGGCAGGACTCCAGGGAAGTAGAGCTCCAGGACACATTGGTGGGGTCATCCAGTTGGCATCATGCTAGTATCTGGTGGCCTCTCCAGAGAATCCCAGGTTGTAAGCTGCTTTTTCTGGGAACTCACACCAGATGTTGTCTCCAAGTCACCATCTTGGCTCCTCCAATCTTCTTTTTTTTTGTTTTAACCTCCAGGGTTATTGCTGGGATTCAGTGCCTGCACTATGAATCCACTGCTCCTGGAGGCCAATTTTTTTCCTTTTTTGTTTTTGTTCTTGTTGCTCTTGTTGGATAGGACAGAGAGAAACGGAGAGAGGAGAAGAAGACAGAGAGCAGGAGAGAAAGACACCTGCAGACCTGCTTTACCACTTGAGAAGCCACCCCCCTGCAGATGGGGAGCCAGGGGCTCAAACTGGAATCCTTACCCTTGTCCTTGTGCTTCAAGCTATGTGTGCTTAACCCTGTGCACTACCACCAGCACCAAGACAAATATTTCTAATTTGGCTTATATACTATAAAATCTTTATTTGTGGTCTACAAATGCATATATTTTGGTTGGCTATTAGATGAAGATTAAATGTGTCAGGACATAAAATACAAGCAGAAGGAACTGTAATGTGGGCTTAGCTTGTAAGCCTTTGTTAGGAGTTTGGATCTTAGTTACATCTGTAAATACGTAAACAGGAAAATACAACCAAGTACAGTATGAGTATAGTTTCTCAATGTATATCAAGTAGCTTAATGCTATCAAAGAACTTCAATGATAATGAAACTCAAAGCTCAAAGGACAGTGAGAATATTATTCCATGTAATGTATTATGCATCAATAGTTTCAGGCAGGCAAATCTTACCAGCCTCTCAGGCCACCACAGCAGAGTGAAAAGAATATTAACTGAATCAAAAGATGAAAAAAAAAAATAGAAAGACGAAAAGCAAACTAGAAGAAGGGGAAATATAGACATGTCTTTTCCTTTTCTTTCTGGAAATTTCTAATTCATTTTCTGTTCCACAATTTTATTCTGTGGAATCCCTGCTCTTAATTGCATCTCAAAATATGTTATCATTTTGTCCTTCAATTTTCTCTTTTGCCATTTTTTTAAATGGCCACCAAAGCTCAAATCAAGGAGAAGGACAAATGTGCATTTGTAGCATTCAGGCTGAGATGTATATTTTTAAGTAAACACAAGTTTCATTTAAATAAATCCATTATACTATTGTTTCATATTGTATTATATTCTAAGTCCAATTCTACTTATTGTGTGTATCTCTTACTGCCCAGAGTATTAGTTCTACCTGAGCCATGTTTTTTTTTTTTCTGCTGAGAAACACTGTGACATACAATAATTATAGAGATCTACTGAAGTCCCTTTGCAGTGTAATAATCTCTGTCATTTCAAGAAAGCTAAATTAGTCCATTGGAAGGGTATAATCATTACTGGCCATTTTTAACACCAAAAGAAATCACCCTTATCTTTGCAGTACATTTGTATTGATCTTTTTCATTTTATATTATATTGGGTAGGTAGCTTTTAGACTGTTTTAGATCCTTTCTACTCACTGCATAAGAAATTAAAGTTTTGTTTTGTTTTTTACTTATGCTTACTGGGAGATAGATACTTTATTTCATGTTCAACATGGGAAAATTAATGTACTCTTGATATTAAATAGCAGACACAAAATTGCATGAATTAAAAAAAAAAATAACACGGGAGTCAGGCTGTAGCACAGCGGGTTAAGCGCAGGTGGCGCAAAGCACAAGGACCGGCATAAGGATCCCGGTTCGAACCCCGGCTCCCCACCTGCAGGGGAGTCGCTTCACAGGCGGTGAAGCAGGTCTGCAGGTTTCTATCTTTCTCTCCTCCTCTCTGTCTTCCCCTCCTCTCTCCATTTCTCTCTGTCCTATCCAACAACGAAACAACAATAATAACTACAACAATAAAACAACAAGGGCAACAAAAGGGAATAAATAAATAAAATAAATATTTAAAAAATAAAAAAAACAACAACAAAATTTTTTTTTAAATAACACAAAGGGATTAAAATAACACCTGGAGTTTTTACAACTTTATATCCCAAAGAAGCTTGAGTTACCTAGCACTGTTAAGAGAAAAATGTAATATTCAAGTCTTTTAATTAATGGATGTTTAAGTACAAAGGAGAAATTGACCCTTGAATAGTTCTACAAACACTTGTGTAATAGTCTGAGATACCACATTAGTGATTACTTCCTGGGTTTTTCTTGTTTATTTGTTTTGTCTCTTCCATCAGAGTTCGACATCCTCGAGGAAACACTCACGAAAGACATGTCTCTGATATCTGATTACTGTAAAAAATGGCGACTAATCCCTAGCACTGCAAAAACGGTATCATCTGTTTTCCATCTACACCATGCCTCGGCCTCGCGTGAGCTTAATGTGCAGCTTGGTGATACGAGAATCCAGCATGAAGCCCAGCCAGTCTATCTTGGCGTTACTCTCGATCGCACCCTGTCATTTCACGAACATCTCATAAAAACTGCAGCAAAGGTGGGCGCGAGGAATAACATCATTGCAAGACTGGCCAGCTCCTCATGGGGCACGAGCGCTTCCACACTACAATCATCTCTGGCATTATGCTATTCCACTGCAGAATACTGTGCCCCAGTATGGTTCCGTAGCCCCCATGTCCACTTGGTTGATTCCAAATTATATTCCTCCATGAGGATAATTTCTGGAACCATCCGTTCCACCCTGGTTCCATGGCTGCCAGTTCTTAGCAACATCGCCCCGCCAGATATTCGTCGGGATGCGGCATCATCTAAGTTCATTTCCCACGTCTACGCTCAACCGGACCTGCCAATATACGCGGATATCTTCGCCCACCCTGTCCAACGCTTGACGTCTGGTCATCCAATCTGGTCCCCTACGCCAACACTGAACTTCTCTGTTCCAGACTCTTGGAAACAGAGTTGGCAGTCAGCTGAGGTAAAGAACAAACACCTCATCACAGACCCTGCAAGCGTCAACCCGGCTTTGACCTAGCACGTTATGATTGGGCCCTCCTCAATCGCTATCGAACAGGCCATGGCCGGTGCGCCGCTATGTTCCACCGCTGGGGAGCCAGAGACAACCCGAACTGCCCCTGTGGCTACAGACAGACTATGACCCACATAGTCAACGACTGCCACCTCTCCAGATTCAAAGGAGGTCTTGAAACTACATCAGGCTCAACCTGACACTGTTAACTGGCTACGGAAGAAGGGCAAACGCTAGAAGAAAAGTCTTATAAGTCTCAAAGTTTTTTACATTGAAAATTTCTATGTGGCTTCTTTGACTACAATTTCTGCTTAGAAGTTTTTTTCACTAGGCACAGGTCACAGCATTCTGTCCTATGAATTTGCATTAAATTATTTGGCCATAAAACAATTTTTCTATCAAAGATAAAATAACTGCTTGACAGTTTGGTTTCAGTTGGCGTGTAAGTTACTAGAAGAAAAAATTTAATATACAAGACTACAAATCCTTTTATGAGCACAGTCATCTCCTTATCAAACTCAAATTTTACCAAGAGGAGTATATAAGAGTAAATATGAGAGGAGTCTAATAACTGGTAACAGTCATCTATTATTAATTCACTCACTAATCTGGGTATAACAAATAATCTGATGCTGTCTTTACCAAATGTATCGTTAAATCTTAAAAGCTGGTGATACACAAAGAATCAACTTCTTCCTCTCTACCTCAGAAGAAATAATTTATGTGATTTCCTAAGGAGCATATGTTTCTTAAAACTTGTGAATTTTTCTAATGCTATGAAAATAGTTCAATTGGTAGAATTTTAACTTGCATAACAGATTCTCAGTCAAACCCTGGATTTACATCTACAAAGTAGTTTTCAACTTCTCAATCTCGCTGTTTCATGTGAGTCTCTCACATGTGATAAATAAGTCTTAAAAGAAAATTGTGATTTTTTTTTTGTCTGTTATTTGAAAGTGTTTCCACGACACATAATCAGAATTGTAGTATTTGGCTCAGAATCTGTTGTAGAAGTTTTTTTTTTTTTTGAAGTATGAGGACTGCGTATGTGATGAAACATTCCACTAGAGTGAAAACCGTCAGTTGTATGTGTTACATAGAATGATAAGAAATAGCAACGTCCCTCTAGACATCAATAACAACAACAATAATAACTACAATAACCATAAAAAACAACCAGGGCATCAAAATGGAAAATAAATAAATGGTAAAAAATTAAATAAATAAATAAATAAATAAATAAATAAATAAAAGGAAATAGCAGCATCCCTAGTCTGTTCATTCTTCTGCTTCTAAGATAGTTTGAAGAGATTTGAAGTAGATTTTTTTAATGTAGTAAGGAATTTTGTCTAATATTAGATTCAGAATTCTTAATGCTAACCTTTAAAAAAGTATCATTGATTTTTCTAGGCTATGCCTTCATACAACTGAACTGTTGACCTGCTATTTCATCTTTATTGAGTAGAGTAAGAGTTGAAGAGAAAGGCTTCTTGTTGTTTCTGCTTCTGATTAGCACCTCAGCACTTTTTTCTTATTATATCTGCTCCTGCTCTGATTCTTATTACCCATCCTCAGTTTGATCTATGAAAGTGAACATTGCAGGGTAAGTACATATCTCATATAATCCCTGTTAAAGGAATATTACCAAGATTTTAGGAATAATCCATGCAAAATATAATTTACTGGCTTTCTTTTACCCAGTAAGTAACATATATTTAGCATATATGTTATGGGATATATATATATCCCATTTTTCTTGTCTTAACAAATATTTGCAAGTTAGACCTAAAATTTCTCATGAGTCAAAATTATTTTTGAAATGTGCTTCTTTATATAGTTTTAAGCAAATTATTTCCAGATGAGAATCAAGATTCAACAGTGGAGCCTAGAATTTAAAGCTGTTTGGTTAGATTATGATTTTTTTTTTAAGGTTAAGACAAAACAAAGGCCCAAAGTCTGCTAAATGCATGTATCTTTGGTTTATTTTCTTCTTGGATAATGGAGATTATGAAATGCCTGCCAATTCCTAGAATAACCAAATAGTCTACTTTTAGAAACCTAAATTAAAAAAAAAAACTCTCCTATAACACTGAAAGAAGTTTAAATTGAAATTTTAAAACTTATGTTTCATCAAAATTTAAATCAAGGGTAAGGACAAAGATGCACTTGTAGCATTCGGGCTTAGACACAGGAGCCTAAGTAACCTCTGAGCTTGTAGTTCATGGTCACAACAGGGAACATTCTAGGCTACACTCATTTCAGGACCAGTCTTCCTTACAGAGTAAAGTGACCCAGCCTCCCTTCAGAGAGTGGATCAGTCTCTACTATTGCTGCTCTGCTGTGAGGGAGAGGCCCACAAGAGGGCTTAGCATGATGTTCCTATTGGAAGTGACGAGTGATGGTGGAGAGAGGACTCTACTGGACCTTTAGTCCCATTACATCAGTGTGGGAATCTGAGAATTCCCTGACTAAGGCCCCAGATGATGGGGTGGCCTGGTATTGACTAAAAGAGCCATCATTAAAGTGAATCAATCTTTTGCCCTTATTTTGCCCTTATCCAGCTTTTGTACTCAGAGAGGAAATATCTTTCTTTCTTTTTTTATTGATTTAATAATGATCAACAAGACTGTAGGAAAGAGGGGTACAATCCCCACCACAGGAATTCTGTATCCCATCTCCTCTATTGGAAAATTTCCTATTCTTTATCAGTCTGGAAATATAGACCCAGGATCACTATGAGGTGCAGAAGGTGGAAGGTCTGGCTAGAGAGGCAATTTATAACTACTTTGTAATGATCATGGTAATAAGTACACATTTTCCATAGTAGCTACTATTAACAAATAAGTGGAAGACTGTTGCTGCTGAAACAACATATAACAAAATTTAGGAATAGCTTTTAGCATTTTATCTATGGTCACCACTCGTTCCAACAGACTATGAGCTTCTTTTAAATGTTATTAGTGACTTAATATTGAGTTACAAATTATAAAATAACAGGGGTATAATCCTGTATTTCCATTCCCTCCTTTGGAAGCTACAGTAGCTCTCACAAGGTTATCTATATTTCTTTTTATGGTCCTGCCCTCTCTTTCCTTCCAAGTCATACTCACACTTATTACTACTTCTGAATGTCCTTCCTATTTTTCCTTTTCTCTCTCCTGATGGACTTGGAGTTCAGAGCCTTCTGGTCATCTTCCCCTATCATTTCTTCTCCTGTGGGATTATGGACCTAAATTCATTTTGGGGTGCAGAAGGTGGCTTCTGTAATTGCTTCTCTGCTGAACATGGAAGTTGGCAGGTCAATACATTGCCCCAGCCTATTCTTATATTTTCCTAGTGGGACAGGGCTCTGGAAAGGTGAGGCTCATGGACACATTGGTGAGGTCATCTGCCCAGGAAAGTCATCATGGAAACATGATAGCATCTGCAACTTGGTGGTGAATGGTGGTAAGCTATAAAGTAGGACAAAATGATTAATGAATAGGAACCATAAAGTAGAAATATAGCAGATGAGAATATGGATCTTAGGATAAAATGAATCAAGGACATCTATTTTAGGTATGTTGCAATGGGGTTCAAGACTCTCATGGTTATTCCTTGAGTTTGATTAGCTAGCATGAAGTTGAACAAAAATAATTGTCTAGGAAGATAGTGTCAGAGTTGAGAATAGGGTTAGAAAGCTGGATTAGGGCAGATAATAGCTCCCAATCTTGTTGAAAATATATAAAATTAACAATTTACCCTATCCACCTGACCCAGGGCCCACATATATTCATATGAATCCTGTGTAACCTTTGAGTCCCTATTGGTCTGAGCTAACAGTTCATGGTCAAAATTGGGAATATTCTATACTGCACTCATTTCAGGACCAGTCTTCCTCAACTGGCAGGGTATAATGGCCCAGATTCCTCCAGAAAGTGGAGCAGTCCCTACTACTTCTCCTTTATAGGGAGGGCAAGTCCTAGAGTGGCCCACAGAAGGGTTTATGCTGATGTTCCTGATGGTAGTGACCAGTGATGGTGGACAGGGGGATCTATTAGAGGTCTAAGCTCATTATATCTTTGTAGGACTCCGAGGATTCCTGAACTAAGACCCCAGATAATGGGATGGCCTGGTAGTGACCAAAAGGCCATTATTAAGTAAACCAGTCTTTTGCTCTTATCCAGCTTTTGTAGTCCTTTCTTTGATGAGCTTAGTTTTTCTCCAGTTAGTTAAAATTTTGATTGTCATTTGTTGTATCTACAGTGATATTAGGTTTATTGGGTCTGCTTTCTTTTGGGCCTTTCTACTAGATTTCCAATCTTATTGTGTTAGAGAATTCTCTAATTTGTTAGAGAATTAATGATATCTTCTTTAAGCCATTTTACTAGAATCTCAGGTTTTTTTGGGTCTAAGTCTAATCACAGAAGGATACTAGGCGCTTTTACTTTGAGGTATATGATTGCCCCTTGCTTATGGGTACATGTATACTTATACCCAATAGACTAGACCCTAGGCTATATCTAGTATATGTAACTTTGTTAGATAATGTGTCATATAAAATGGAATTAAATAGTCCCATGTGGTAGGAAAGATCTCACCAGATTAGAGGAACTAGGATGTTGACATCTCAGTCTTGGTATCTCTGCTGACAATCCACAGTAAGAATTCAGTATCAGTGTAATGTGACATAGAGGCACTGATAGTATTGATTTAGTTGAGGTCAACAGAGGCAGTATGACAGTAAAGGATCAGAGAAAAGAAATATCTAAATCACCATATCTTAGATACTGAAAGGGCCAAATAGTTTTGATCTATCTGGCCTAAGGTTTTAGGCAACTTGAATATTACTATATATATATTTGACCTCCCTGAACAATTTAAGCCTAGTGTCAGAATTTGAGCATCTTACAAATCTGTAACATTAAATACTTACATTAAAGAAAATAAGTACTCAGAGGTATGGTCTAGGCATTTAGAAAATTTAAATTATTAAATATAATTTTGCCCCTCTGATATATTAAATTAATAGTGATTTTTGATATTATAAATGAATAGGATTATAATATCACACCTTCCCCAACACCAAAGGTCGGTGCTCCACTCACCCAGCTAGATAACCAGTATTAATTTATTTTTGGATATGGGTTGAATTTTTGTTTGTTTTTAAGTTCAGTTCTTTTTTATTGATGGGTAATACTCTATCAAGTGTATGTCCCAAAACTTTTTTTATCTAGTCATCTGTAGAAGGGCGTTTTGGCTGCTTCCATGTTTTGGCTATTGTAAATAATGTAGATAAGAACATGGTGGTACACATATCCTTTCAAATCAGTGTTATTATATCTTTTGATAAATGCCTAGGAGTAGAATTGCTGAATCATAAGGTATTTCTATTTGTATTTGATTAAAGATTCCCCATACTATTCTCCATAGTGATTGTACCAGTTTGCATTCCCACCAGCAATGTAATAGAGTTCCTCTCGCTCTCTCTCCACATCCCTTCCAACACTAACTCTTTCCTGTTTTCTTGTTGAAGACCCTTCTAACAGGTGTGAGGTAGAATATCAATGCGGTTTGAATGTGCATCTCTGGTGATGAGTGAATTCCAGTATTTTCACATATGTCTGTCAGCCATGTATATCTCGTCATATCTTTTGCCCATTTTCGTATTGGGTTGTTCTTTTTCTTTTTGTTGAGCTATGAATTCTTTATAAATATTTGATATCAACATCTTGTCTCAAGTGTAGTGTGTAAATTGTTCTCCCAATTGCCATGTTTCCTGTTTATCCTTATGAGATTTTCCTTTGATGTGTAGAAGCTTTTGAATTTGATATAGTCCCATTTGTTCAGTCTTGCTTGTGTTTCCCTTGCCCATGGGGTGGAATGTCCCAATATATTTTTAGTATTAATGTAAAGAAATATTTCACCAATATTTCCTTCTATGTTTTATACTTTCATGTCTAATATCCAGATCTTGATTCATTTTGAGCTCATTTTTGCGTATGGTGTTAATTAGTGATCTAGTCTCATTTTCCTACATATGTCTGTTCAGTTCTCCCAGCAACATTTGTTAAAGAGACCTGACTTTCTCCATTGGTCAGTATTGGCCCCCTTTTCATATATAAGGTGTCTACATGTGTGTAGGTTTAGTTCTGGGCTCTCTATCCTATTTCCTTGGTCCATGTGTTCACTTTTGTTCTAGTACCACACTATTTTTATTACTATTTCTTTGTAGTATAGCCTCAAGTTGGGCATTGTAATGCCTCTTTTTTTTTCTCCTTTTTCTTCAGGAGTGCTTTTGTTATCCATGATCCATAGTTCCACATGAATTTTTGAATAAGTTGTTCAATTTCCTTGAAATATGTCATTGGCATTTTAATAGGGATTGCATTGAATCTATAGATTACTTTTGGCAGTGTTGTCATTTTAATGACATTTAGTCTTCCAAGACATTAATCTATTTCTCTGTGTAATTTTTATTTCAACAGTATCTTATAGTTTTCCTTGAAATGATCCTGGAACCGGATGGTGGTACACCTGTTTGAGCACACGTTACAGTGCACAAGGACCTGGGTTCAAGCCTCCAGCCCCCACCTGCAGGAGGAAAGTTTTGCAAGTGATGACGTAATACTGCAGGCATCTCTCTGTCTCTCCCTCTCTATCACCCTCTTCCCTCTAGATTTCCAAAAAATAAAATATAGATAATTAAAAAAAGATCTTTCACCTCATTTGTTAGATTTATTCCACGTTATCTTATCTTTGGGGTACAACTATAAATGGGATTGTATGTTTATACTGTCTTTCCACTGTCACATCTTTTATGTAGAAAAGTGCCACCGATTTGTGGATATTGATTTTTAACCTGATACTTTACTGAATTTATTGATGATTTCCAGTAGTCTGAGGGTCTTTTATTCTTTTTAGCAAAGTTCTGGAGTCATCTAGGTATATCAACATATTATTTGCAAATAATGATAATTTAACTTCATCCTTTATAATTTGGATCCCTTTCATAAATCTTTCTTGCCTGGTTGTGTTGTGAGGACCTCAAGGACTATGTTGAGTAGAAGGTGAGAGTTGATATCCTTGCCAGGTTCCTGATTTTAGGAAGAAAGATTTCATTTTTTTTTTTTCTATTGAGTATGATGTTAGCCATGGGTTTGCTAATATAACCTTTATTATGTTGAGGAATTTTCCTTCCATCCCCATTTTCTTGAGGGCCTTTAACATAAATGGATGTTGGACCTTGCCAAATGCTTTTTCTGTGTCAATTGATACAATCATGTGATTTTTATCTTTCTTATTGATAATATGATTTACTTGCAGATGCTGAATCATCCCTGTTTCTTGGGGATGAATCCACTTGGTCTTGGTCAATTATTCTTTTATTATGTTGTTGGATTCAGTTAGCCAAGATTTTGTTGAGGATATATATTTTAAATATTTTATTTATTTATTGGATAGAGACAGAAAGCAATTGAGAAGAGTGGGGGAAATACTGAGGGAGAGAGACTGAGAGACACCTGCAGCACTTCTTCAGGACTTCTTCAGCACTTCTGAAGCTTTCCTCCTGCATGTAGGGAGAGAGG
The DNA here is from genome assembly GCF_950295315.1 of Erinaceus europaeus. NCBI lineage: Eukaryota > Metazoa > Chordata > Mammalia > Eulipotyphla > Erinaceidae > Erinaceus > Erinaceus europaeus. The sequence goes on along the minus strand of NC_080176.1, from coordinate 42,852,930 downwards.
GCTTGAACCCTGAGCCTTGCACAGTGTAATATGTGTACTCAACCAGATGCACCACCACCAGGCCCACAAAATCTAATTCAGGTCATTTTTTCTTTCTTTCTCTCTCTCTCTCTTTCTTTCTTTCTTTCTTTCTTTCTTTCTTTCTTTCTTCCTCTCTTTCTTTCTTTCCTTTTTATTTATTTTTTCCCCAGAGCACTGATCAGCTCTGGCTTATGGTGGTGTGGTGTGGTGTGGTGTGGTGTGGTGTGGTGTGGTGTGGTGTGGTGTGGTGTGGTGTGGTGTGGTGTGGTGTGATGTGGTGCAGTGTGAGGGACTGAACCTGGGACTTCAGAGCCTCAGGCATGAGAGTCTCTGTGCATAACCATTATGCTTTCCCCTCAAAAAAGGGGAAAATCAGTGTTCATCAGGGATATAGATCTAGTTTTCTTTTTGCAAAAAGTCCTTTCATACTCTAGGGATCAGAATATTGTTACCCTTACTGATTGTGTTTGGGAGTGTTCACTCTTCTTAGAGTTCAAAGAGAATTAGTGTCAGTTATTCTTTGAATGTTTTATAGAATTCACCAGTATGGGGAGTCAGGCTGTAGCACAGCGGGTTAAGCGCAGGTGGCACAAATTGCCAGGAATGGTGTAATGATCCCAGTTCGAGCCCTGGCTCCCCACCTGCAGTGGAGTCGCTTCACAGGCGGTGAAGATGGTCTGCAGGTGTCTATCTTTCTCTCCCCCTCTCTGTTTTCCCCTCCTTTCTCCATTTCTCTCTATCCTATCCAACAATGATGACAATAATAATAAAAACTACAACAATAAAAAAACAAGGGCAACAAAAGGGAATAAATAAATTAAATAAATAAATAAATAAATAAATAAATAAAATAAAGAATTCACCAGTATAGCCATGTGGACCTGGGCCTTTATTCTTGAGGGGGCTTTTGGTTACTCTTCTAATTTCTTTACTAGTGACTGGCCTATTAAGTTTATTCACTTCCTCTTGTATCAAGTTTGGCAGTTTGTATGACTCTAAGAATGTGACCATTTCTTCTAAGTTGTCAAATTAATTTCCATATAGATGTCCAAAACAATCTTGCAGAATCCTTTGTATCTCTGCCTTGTCTATTGTAGTATCTCTCTAATTTTTGAGTAATTGTACCATACTTTTCTCTCTTTTTCTCTTAGTGATTGTAGCTATGAACTTCCATGCACTATGTCTGTATTCTCACTCTTTAATTCATCCCATTTTGTGTTGTAATAATTCTCACTTGGCTGAGAAAAAAAGTGTCTAATATGTTCTTTCTTCCATCAGTCTGATGCATGATTGAATATTCTTCCTGAGTAGACAGATTCAAGCATGGCAGAAAGCTTGGATGTTAAAGATACACTCCCTTGGCCTGAAGTTCAGTTCATTAGGCATGTGCTTTAGAGATCTATCCAACTTCTTTAGCTTACAATGAGGACTGTTAGGAGCATTTAATACAACAATGAACTTATAGTGACTATTAGAGGGGATCCCATGCATTGATAAGCCATTATGGTTATTACACTGTGATTCTCCTATTTATTTTTCTATTTATTCCCTTTTGTTACCCTTGTTGTTTTGCTACACTTATTATTGTTATTGTTATTGATGTCAGAATTGTTAGATAGGACAGAGAGAAATGGAGAGGAGAGGAAGACAGAGAGGGGGAGAGAAAGATAGACACCTGCAGACCTCCTTCACTGCCTGTGAAGCAACTCCCCTGCAGGTGGGGAGCCAAGGGCTCGAACCAGGATCCTTATGCAGGTCCTTGTGCTTTGTGCTACCTGTGCTTAACTGCGCTACAGCCCGGCTCCCCACTTTGCTTATCTTCACTTCTATTCAGTTCCACATACCACAAGTTTCCTGATTGTTACACCATCTATGAGCTCTTAGCCTGACAACATACCTGTGCCTAAATGACACATTCCCTGCTCACTTCAGCAATAATAGTAATCATAGTAAGTAACAAAGATAAGTCAAAGCTCAAAGTCCTGGCCGTGAAAGAAACAAGTACATTTTGATCTCTACTTTGTGGGGTATGAAAACTTACAACCAAATTATGAATCCGCCTCCACTTTTACATATCTTTATGGTTATATTCACCATTCACATAACACCAAGGGGCAGGCAATGGGCAGGTTTTCAGCAATGTTTCTAAGCTCCTGCTTGAATGCCCTGACAAGTGTACTGTTCTTCACATGTCCATGATCATTTGTCAGCCAGTCCTGAAAAACCCATGCCTTCATTTGTCATTCTGTCTCATGGAAAACTATTTGATTATTTCTGACATTTGTGCCTACCATCTTCCAAGAGAACAGTTCCTAATTTGGGGTCTTATTTAGACATGAATGCACTAGGTCCTCTGAAGAAACTTTCTACCCTTTCCTATCTCGACTACTCTTCTCAGTGGAGGTAACTGAGGCAAGGTGCAACATCAGTTTGGAGAGTCACACTAGCCAATGTTCCCTGAATTCACCTTCTCAATTTAATTTATTGTGTTTATCAGACATTTCTGTAGGCCTGAGGTCCTCCAGCATATATTAAGCTTACAGCCTAAAATTTCTGTTCATTGGTTTATTTGCAATTATAACTAACCTCTCAATAAAATAAACAAATTTGTAACCTACACACTATACATGAAAATCATAATCTAATGATGGGCAATATTAGAAAAAAAGATCATTTACATTTGAAAGTGTTACTACAGTGAAATATTAAAAATAGACAACATTTATTGGGTGAGTTAGACAGATATGTCCTCATACAATTTACAGTCGTTATCAGTCAGGGTCCCAGCAGGCAACAGATGGTGCTCTCAAATTAAGATGCTTTGAGTAGAGTTTAATATGGGACTGTTTGCAAACGTGTGGGTAGGGTGTAGATAAACCAATAAGCATGATGCAGTTCCCTGGGGCTAGAGACGGGGTAGGAAGTTTCTATTACTAGACCCAGAGACAAAGGCAGTGAATGAGAAATGAAGTCAGAACAGAGTTTTGTAAATCTGCCACCAGAGAGGAGCAGTAAACTTTATCCACAATATAGGCAATCAGAGATAATCCTACCAGGAGCAAACTTGTGAAACAAAAAAAAAATACAATTTCCCACTATCTAGGCTTCCCAGTGGCAAGTGAGAGCCCAAAGGAGGCCTATAGCTTTAGCATGAAAAAGTCAGTTCTGTGAAGCAGAGAACAGTATGAAAAGTGGGATCTCCAGCTACCCATTCTCTCCCTCCCCACCGCATAGCTATATAATAGTGAAAAATAAATAAATAAATAAATAACTCTTTCCTTTCACTGCTCTTTTATTACAGTTATTTTTCTTATATTTTTCTTTTTCTCATTCTTGTCATACTTTCTTCCTTCCTCCTTCAGCTTTCTGAATTCACTGATACACGTTAGGGAAATATTGTGGGGCAAACTGGGACAGGTTTTTTACCCAGCTCTATTTCATTATTAATATTATATAAAAGTGTATCTCTTCCCCCCCTCCTTTAGGTTGAGCAGAATTAACTCTTAGGGTATCTTTCATTTCTAGGGGACTGGGCATCTTATCCATTGCAAGAGGAACATGTCTAACTACTCCTACCTCCCCTAAGAATCTCCCCTACCCCTCCTCCTAGCTAATTAAAAAAATAAAATAAAGTAAAATAAAAAGGAAACAATTAAAAAACTTTCCTTTCACTGCTCTTTTATTAGAGCTCTTTTTCTTATCTTTTTTCTTTTCTCTCTGTTGTTTCTCTTTTTTTTATCTTGTCTTCCATTTTTTCCACCCTTCTTCTTGTCTTTCTGAATTCACTGATATTCATTTGTGAATTATTTGGGGGGAGAAGTCTGACTCAGAGTGGACTCTCTATGTGTGTATCTCTGCTCTACTTCCCTTTCTTCTCTTGCTACCCCTAGAATATACAGTGGAGAGTAGGTTTGCATAATTGTCTATTATTGCTATCCCTTCTTTCCTTTCTCTTTCTTCTTCATTTGGACTTGGTTGTTATTTTTTCACAGACTGGAGACATTGTTTGGCTAACTGGTAGTGATTAAACTGCTTCAATCCTTGCATCAGTTGCTATTGTAATTTCTGAGGTTGGTGATTGCATTTGTCATATAGGTATTTAGTACAGTGTTCCTTGTACTCAAAACACAACAACTGAGGAACAACCGAACATAAAAATTTAAAAAAACATAAATCAAAATTGGGTAGATCAAAAACAAATAAAACTGCTACTCCAATGAATGAAGACAAGAGCCCAGAAGTAACTACAAATCAGCCAGAAGTAACCATAGATAAGAAAAGTATGCAAGCAATAATAAACTTATTAATTACAGAAATGAAAACAACATTGGAGGAAAGGAATGGCAATATTAGGGAAACAACAGTTGAGACCCCCAAGGAAAATATTGATTATCTTGAGGCAATTAGAGAACTGAAAGCTGAAATAGCTCTAATGAAGAAAGAAGCTGAGGGAAGGGCAAGCAGACTAACAGAAGCAGAAAACAGAATTAGTCAGACAGAGGATGAGTTAGAGAAAACAAAGAAAGAGGTGAAAGAGCTCAAAAAGAGATTGAGAGACAGGGAAAACAACAAGAGACATATGGGATGATCTCAAAAAAAGTAACATTCGTATAATTGGCCTGCCAGAAGACGAAAGAGAGAAAGAGGAAGCAAGCATTCCACAGGAAATAGTAGAGGAAAACTTCCCAAACCTGAATAACAGAAAGGACATCAAGATTCAAGAGGCCCAGAGAGTTCCAAACAGAATCAACCCAGACCTGAAGACACCAAGACACATCATAGTCACAATGAGAAGAAGTAATGATAAAGAAAGGATCCTAAAGGCTGCAAGAGAAAAAAAAAGTCACAGACAAGGGAAAACCCATTAGACTGTCAGCAGACTTCTCCACTCAAACTCTAAAAGCCAGAAGAGAATGGCAAGATATCTATCAAGCCCTGAATGAAAAAGGGTTTCAACCAAGGATAATAATCCTTCTAGGCTTTCATTCACACTAGATGGAGTTATCAAAACCTTCTTAGACAAACAACACTTAAAGGAGGCAACTATCAACAAACCGGCCCTGAGAGAGGTTCTAAAAGACCTCTTATAAATAAGAACATCACTATAATACTTGCAATGTATCAGAGCAAACAAAAATTGTTGAACAATGGCACTACAATACATTAAATCCATAATATCAATAAATGTCAATGGCTTAAACTCACCCATCAAAAGGCACAGAGTGGGGGGGATGGATCAGAAAACATAACCCAACCATATGCTGCTTGCAAGAATCCAATCTGACACAAGAAGATAAACACAGACTTAAAGTGAAAGGATGGAAAACTATCTCACAGACCAACAGACCATAAAAAAAGACAGGAACAGCCATTCTCATCTAAGACACAATAGATTTTAAATATAATAAAGTAATAAAAGATAGGCAAGGACATTATATAATTATTAGACTATTATTATCCAAAAAGACTTAACAATTATTAACATCTATGCACCCAATGAGGGACCATCTAAATACATAACGCACCTACTGAAAGAATTTCAAAAATACATCAATAATAATACAATAATAGTGGGAGACTTTAATACCCCACTCTCACACTTAGACAGATAAAATAAAAGAGAATCAAAGATACAAGAGAATTAAATGAAGAGATTGACAGACTAGACCTCTTGGACATTTTCAGAGTCCTTCACCCCCCAAAACTGGAATGCACCATCTTTTCAAATCCACATAACACATACACAAGGATAGACCACATGTTAAGCCACAAAGACAGCATCAATAAATTCAAGAGCATTGAAATCATCCCAAGTCTCTTCTCAGACCACACTGGAGTAAAACTAACATTTAACAACAAACAAAAAATTATTAAAAGTCACAGAATGTGGAAACTAAACAACATACTCCTTAAGAACCACTGGGTCAGAGAGTCACTCAAGCAGGAAATTCAAATGTTCCTGGAAACAAATGAAAATGAAGACACAACCTATTAAAATACTTGGGACACAGCTAAAGCAGTATTGAGAGGGAAATGTATAGCCATACAATCACATATTAAACACCAAGAAAAAGCTCAAATGAACGACCTTACTGTACACTTCAAGGACATAGAGGAAGAGGAACAAAGAAACCAGAGGACAGAAGTCACTAAAATTAGAGCAGAAATAAACAACATCAAATATAAGAGAACCATACAAAAGATCAATGAAGACAAATGTTGGTTCTTTGAAAGATTAAACAAAATTACAAACCCCTAGCCAGACTCACCAAATGAAAAAGAGAGAAGACTCAGATTAATAGAATTGTAAACGATGGAGGAGATATCACAACTGACACCACAGAAATTCAGAGAATCATGTGAATCTTCTAAGAAGAACTATACGCCACCAAGCTAGAGAATCTGGAAGAAATGGAACAATTCCTAGAAACATATGCCCTTTCAAAACTGAGCCAAGAAGAACTACAAAATCTAAATGCACCAATCACAAAGAAATTGAAACCGTTATTAAGAATCTCCCCAACAACAAAAGTCCTAGAACAGATGGCTTCACAAATGAATTATACAAAACTTTCAGGAAACAGTACCCATACTTCTGAAGCTTTTCCATGAGGTTGAAGAAAGGAATACTCCCTTCCACCTTCTATGAAGCCAACATCACCCTGATACCAAAAGCTGATAGGGACAGAACAAAAAAAGAAAACTACAGACCAATATCTCTGATGAACATAGATGCCAAAATAATAAACAAGATCTTGGCCAACAGGATACAACAGCACATCAAAAAGATTGTGGGATTCATCCCAGGAATGCAAGGCTGGTTCAACATCCATAAGTCAATCAATGTCATTCACCACATCAATAAAAGCAAAGCCAAAAACCACATGATTATCTCAATAGATGCAGAGAAAGCCTTTGACAAAATCAAACACCCATTCATGCTCAAAACTCTACAAAAAATGGGAATAGATGGGAAATTCCTCAAGATAGTGGAGTCTATATATAGCAAACCTACAGCCAACACCATACTCAATGGACAGAAGCTGAAAGCATTCCCCCTCAGATCAGAGACTAGACAGGGCTGTCCACTGTCACCATTACTCTTCAACATAGTATTGGAAGTTCTTGCCATAGCAATCATGCAAGAGAAAGAAATCAAAGGAATACAGATTGGAAGGGAAGAATTCAAGCTCTCACTATTTGCAGATGATATGATAGTATACATAGAAAAACCTAAAGAATCCAGCAGAAAACTACTGGAAGTTATTAGGCAATATAACAAGGTATCGGGCTACAAAATCAATGTAAAAAATCAGTGGCATTTCTTCATGCAAACACTAAATCTGAAGAAGAAGACATCCAGAAATCACTCCCATTTACTGTTTCAGCAAAATCCATCAAATACCTAGGAATAAAGTTGACCAAAGAAGTGAAAGACTTGTATGCTGAAAACTATGAGTCGCTACTCAAGGAAATAGAAACTGATACCAAGAAATGGAAAAATATCCCATGCTCATGGATTGGAAGAATAAATATCATCAAAATGGATATTCTCCCCACAGCCATATACAAATTTAATGCAATACCCATCAAAGTTCCACAAAGATTCTTTAAGAGAATAGAACAAACACTACAATCATTTATCTGGAACCTGAAAACAGCTAGGATTGCCAAAACCATCTTCAGGAAAATAAACAGAAATGGAGGCATCACACTCCCAGATATCAAAGATATTATAAAGACATCATCATCAAAACAGCATGGTACTGGAACAAAATAGGCACACAGACCAGTGGAACACAACAGAAAGTGCAGAAATACATCCCCTCACCTATAGACATTTAATCTTTGATCAGGGGGCCCAAAGCATCAAATTGAAGAAGGAGGCTCTTTTCAATAAATGGTGCTGGGAAAACTGGGTTGTAACATGCAGAAGAATGAAACTGAACCACTTTATCTCACCAGAAACAAAAATCAACTCCAAATGGATCAAAGACCTAGATGTCAGACCAGAAACAATCAAATACTTAGAGGAAAACATTGTTAAAACACTTTCCCACCTATACCTCAATGACTTCTTTGATGAATCAAACCCAATTGCAAGAAAGACTAAGGCAGAAACAAACCAATGGGACTACATCAAATTGAAAAGCTTCTGCACATCCAAAGAAACTATTAAACAAACAAAGAGACCCCTCACAGAATGGGAGAAGATCTTCACATGCCATACATCAGATAAGAAACTAATCACCAAAATATACAAAGAACTCAGCAAACTTAGCACCAAAAAAGCAAATGATCCCATGCAAAAATGGGCAGAGGATATGAACAGAACATTCACCTCAGAGGAGATCCAAAAGGTTAACAAACATATGAAAAACTGCTCTAGGTCACAAATTGTCAGAGAAATGCAAATTAAGAGAACACTGAGATACCACCTCACTCCTGTAAGAATGACATACACCAAAAAGGACAGCAGCAACAGATGCTGGAGAGGCTGTGGGGACAGTGGATCCCTTTTGCATTGCTGGTGGGAATATAAATTGGTACAGCCTCTGTGGAGAGCAGTCTGGAAAACTCTCAGAAGGCTAGACTCAGATCTCCATATGATCCAGTAATTCCTCTCCTGGGGTTATACCCCAACGACTCCATAACACCCAACCAAAAAGAGGTGTGTACTCCTATGTTCATAGCAGTACAATTCATAATAGCTAAAACCTGGAAGCAACCCAGGTGCCCAACAATGATGAGTGGCTGAGAAAGTTGTAGTGTATATACACAATGGAATACTATGCAACTATCAAGAACAATGAATCCACCTTCTCTGACCCATCTTGGACAGAGTTAGAAGGAATTATGTTAAGTGAGATAAGTCAGAAAGATAAAGATGAGTATGGGATGATCCCACTCATCAACAGAAGTTAACTAAGAAGATCTGAAAGGGAAACTAAAAGCAGGACCTGACCAAATTGTAAGCAGGGCACCAAAGTAAAAACCCTGTGTTGAGAGGTAGACATGCAGCTTCCTGGGCCAGTTTGGGTGGGTGGGTGGGATGGATCACAGTCTTTTGGTGGTGGGAATGGTGATTATGTACACTCCTAGTAAAAGGTAGTCATATAAATTACTAGTTAATTAATATGAGAGGGGTAAAATTAATTGTATGTCTCAAAGTTTTTAAAACACAGACTGAGTCTTTTTAATATATAGACTGTGTATTGCAGACTCTCTCAAAAGCCTAGATCAAGTAGATCAGAATCAACCAATGGCACAGCTATATACAAGATACTGGGTACTGTACAGCAAATCATAACAAAAGGACTTTTCAAAGTTAACCCAATTACCAAATAATGTGATTATAACATCAGCTATCCATTGTCTTTTTGAACCCTAAGACAGCAGGAACCTCACATCTCCACTATAGAGCCTATATTTCCCCCAGTCCTGGAACCTTAGGATAGGGCCCACTTTCCCGCATGCCTCTCCCAATCCATATCAAATAATATTGCATCTGCCGATCGCAACCTAATCAACATGATTGCCACCTCAACATGTTTCAGCTCAGACTGTGTCCAGAGACTTCACGTGTGGAATGACAACCCTTAGCTTCATTACTTGGGTGAGACCTTTCCTTTCATAGTATTCTCTAATTCCATCTCAGGTGGTTCACTTTCTAACAAAGTCCCAAAACCTAGATATACACCAGGTTCTGTGAGAGAGAGCATATGTTCACACATACCCATAATCTAGTACAAAATATATACCTGAAAGCAGAAGTACACTAGAGTTTGCAGTGAGTACCTCCCTAACACTTCCTCTCCACTATTCCAAGCTTTGGGTCCATGATTGCTCAACAATCTGTTTGGCTTTGTATGTTAACTCTCTTTTCAGCCACCAGGTGCCAGATGCCATCAGGATGCCGGCCAGGCTTCCTTGGATTGAAGACCCCACCAATGTGTCCTGGAGCTCTACTTCCCCAGAGACCCACCCTACTAGGGAAAGAGAGAGGTAGAGTGGGAGTATGGACCAACCAGTTAACGTCCATGTTCAATGGGGAAGCAATTACAGAAGCCAGACTTTCCACCTTCTGTAATCCACAAAGACCCTGGGTCCATGCTTCCAGAGGGATAGAGAATGGGAAAGTTATCAGGGGATGGGATGTGATATGGAGATTTGGTGGTGGGAATTGTGTGGAGTTGTACCCCTCCTACCCTATGGTTTTGTTAATTTATCCTTTCTTAAATAAAAAATAAATTAAAAAAAAAGAAACTTCACATGATACTTTGGATTTTTTCGTTATCTATTGTGATATCTCCTCTTTCATTTACAATTATATGTATTTGAGTTCATTCTCTCTCTCTCTCTCTCTCTCTCTCTCTCTCTGTCTCTCTTTTCTGAGTCAGGCCTAGGATTTGGCAATTTTGTTTACCCTATTGAGGAACCAACATTTAGCTTCATTTTTATGGTTCTCTTATTTTCATTGTTATTTATTTCTGCCCCAATTTTAGTTATTTCAGTCCTTCTGGTTGATTTAGGGTACTTTGTCCTTCTTCTAAGTCTTTAATGTGTGCAGTCAGCTTATTACTTGAGATTTTTCTTGTGTCCTAATGTGTGCCTTTATGGCTATGAATTTCCCATTTAGTACTGCCTTAGCTGTATTCCAAATATTTGATAGGTCATGTTTTTTTTTCACTGGATTCTAGGAACATATTAATTTCTTCCTTAATTTTCTCTTTGACCCAGTAGTAGTGTGCTGTTGGTTTCCCATATATTGGAACTTTTGCTGATTTTACTAATCTGCTTATTGTTAAGTGTTACTTTAATTCCACTGTGGTTTGAGAAGATACTTGGAATGAGTTCAGTGTTCTTGAACTTGCTGACACTGCTTTTGTGACCTAATATGGTTTATCCTTGCGAATATCTCATGTGGACTCGAAAAGAATGTGTGTTATACCTGTTTCTTACAATGAAGGACTCTGAAAATATCCTGTAGGTCTAGTCTATCTGTCTCTCTATTTAGTTCTTTTGTTTCTTTATTGTCTTTCTGCCTAGATGATCTGTCTATTTGAGAAAGTGGGGTGCTAAATTCTCCTACTATCACTGTGTTGTTGTTGATGTATTTTTGTAGCTCCTCTGGTAGATATTTGACATATTTAGATGGCCCTTCATTAGGTGCATAAATGTTAAGTCCTCTTGGTTGACTGATTTTCCACTTATTATATAATGTCCATCCCTAGCTTTCATTATTTCATTTATTTTAAAGTCTATTGTATCAGATATTAGAATAGCTATTTCTATTTTTGTTTGTTTGTTTGTTTGTTTTTGGATCATTATCTTATATGTTAGTTTTCCAAACTTTTACTTTGAGTCTGTGTTTGTCCTGTTGAGTTAAGTGGGATTTCTGCAAGCAACATATGGTTGGGTTGGATTTTTATTATTTGACTATTATATTTTGTAATTTGTGCCCTGCATGGTTTTGTTCAGGTAGGGTGTAGGGTGATCTTTTGGTTCCTGGACTCTTAAAGAGAGTCATCTGTGGTCTGTCTCAGTAAAAGGTAGAGCTGTTTTCCTAGTGGTAACACCACTGCCACTGCCTTTGGAAGATAAGAGGAAGGATCTCTTGTGTTCAAATTAAAGTTTAAAATAGATGACTGAAACAGCTGCAAAAAGAAGGGGGGAGAAATAAAGGAAGGAAGGAAAGGAAAGGAAAGAAAAAAGAAACCAAACCAAGCAAAAAGCCTGCAAAATAAACCAAACAAACAAACAACAACAACAACAACAAACAAAAAAAAAAACAGGAGGACAACCACAGCCAACAGGAGTATACATTGAGAACCAAGGAAGGAATTAAGCTAACAGAACATACATAAGTTTATAGTTGGGGAGAGTGTTGGTTTGATGAGATGTTGCCTGATTGCTTCAGTGGACAGACTTAACAGGCAGTCAAATTGCTTGGGATTTTCTGCAGTTCAGAGCTAGTATGGCAAGGTCACATAAATCCCACAGCATTCTGACAAAAGGTTCAGCCTTGGAATCTTGGCTGAAGACTTCAACTCCACAAGGGGTCTCTTTCTCTCTTTACAAATAAACTGCCTCTGGTCTGGGTCTTGGGGCTAGGGATCCAATGAGAGATTCACAGCTTTTCTTTCCATTGACCTTTTTTAAGTTATTGTTTGTTAATACTTTTATTAGACAGAAAGCCAGAAATTGAGAGGAAAGGAGGAGATAGAGAGGGAGAGAGACAGAGAGACACCTGCAGCACTGCTTCACCACTTGCAGTAGCTTTCGCCCTCCAGGTACGGGTCAGGGGTTCTAACCCAGGTCCTTGCACAATGTGCATTCAACCAGGTGCGCCACCATCTGGCCCCTCCTTTGACCTTTTCAGTACCTTTTTTTCCAATTCATATATGAGTTATAATTTTCCACCATGGTTTCTCTTTGTCTCTTCCTTTATAGTTTATCTCCTACTGGCTTGGAAATACAACTCCCATTTAGCGGTCCCATAATCTAAAGATATTTCTTGAGTCAGCCTATGTATTGTCTTATGCTGTCAATTTGACTCTGCCCCAAAAATATATCTTTAGAACAAAAAATTTCCAATTATTTTTCTTGCCTACTTCCAAAAATGTTTTTACATATACAAAATTATCAGACTTTTAAATTGGCATCTAGAGATTTCAGTTGTAATGTCTATAAATTCTTATGTATCATGGACTCTGGCACTTAGAAAAATTAAGACCTCATTTTTAGATAAAGACATAGACATAGGCAGAGTGAAGATTGAATGAGGCCACAGTATCAAAGCTTCTTTTAATTAGGTAAGAGCCAGGCTCAAATCTGGGTCATGTTCATGGCAATGCACTATCAAAGTGTTCATGGCAATGCACTATCAAAGTGTTCATGGCAATGCACTATCAAAGTGAGCTATCTCACAAGTCTATTAGTAGCTCCTTTAAATACCTCTAATGAGGCCATGCCAGATAGCTCTCCATGGAAGATAATGCTCAGACTTGTGCATAACCCAGATTTGAGCTCAGTCCTCATTGCACTGAGGGTAAACTTCAATTTTATGGTATTGTTCTCTCACTCTGTTTTCCTATCTCTCTATTTCCATCTAAAATAGTGGTCCAGGGCTATGACAGTGAAGCCTCAGCAATCACAAGTGCACATGCACGCGCACACACACACACACACATGCACACACACACAGACACACATGTATATATCTAGAGAGCGAGAGTTTATTTCTACTGGAGATGCATATGTATGTATTGATATAATACTCATCAACATTCATCTAAAATACATAACCATGCATTTTCACAACATTACTTCTTCTTTTTGAATTCATAGCTTCATTTCACTTTAATTCAAAATTACATTCTTGTGTACATTATATTCTTAACACATGTAATGTTATAATGATAACTCATCCATACATTTCTACTTCTAGAATATGGGACTGTAAATATTTTAATTAGTATTTTGGTTATTAATATATGAGTAATGAAATCAGCATACTATAAATGCATTTATATTTTGATAAACAGTAAATGTGCAGTGTGAGGTATTGCATAACCTAGTGAGAGAATTAAATGTCTTAATTAGTTCATGAGAATGCATGTTAATTAGTACTAGAATAAGATACAGTTTGGCATCAATTCTGTTCATTTTACCTATAAATGGAAGTACTCAGCAGTCTTATTCAAATAAATAAGTCATTGAGAATAAAAGTATATTTTCTCAGGGACGGAGTGGAAGCTCAGCCAGTTGGTCATACAAATTACCATGTGCAAGGATGCTGGTTTGAGGCCCAACTGCCCACCTGCAGTGGGGAAGCTTCACAGATGGTGAGGTAAGGTGCAAGTATCTCTCTTCTCCTCTCCTCCTTCTCCGTCTTTCCCTATTTTTCTCTATCTCCATCATAATTTTTAAAAAAGGATAAAAATGATTGTTGGAAGCAGTGGATTCATGGTGCAGGCATGTGGGCTCAAACAATAAATTTGGTGGCAAAATAATAATAATGATAATAATAATAATAATAATAAAAATTTTCCCAGCAGTAATGTCATTTAATTGTTTAAAATGCCTCCAAGTTATATGTAAAGAAAAATCAGGAGATAAAAATTAAAATTAATAGCCAACTATCAGCCTATGTTTTTTTCCTATTCACTTTGCTGAAGTAAATGTATTGAAACCCAACTATTTCTATAAATGATTTATTACAGAGTAATTCTACTTGAAATTGTTTACTCTATTTTATTGTTGCTATCACTGGGATTCACTGCTCTGGGAAGTGAGGAAACAGAGACAGAGATAGAGTAGAAAGTATTAAATACAAGAGCATTGTTTCTTCCAGTGCTATCCAGCCAGGTTCAAACCTAATTTGTGTAACAAGAAAGAATTAAAATCACATTGGGTAGAAATTCCGACTGGAGGGACTTCAAATGGCACCAAAATTCTACACACTAGAAATATCCCAGGGAGTCGGGCTGTAGCTCAGTGGGTTAAGCGCAGGTGGCACAAAGCACAAGGTCGGCATAAGGATCCTGGTTCGAGTCCCCGGCTCCCCACCTGCAGGGGAGTCGCTTCACAAGCGGTGAAGCAGGTCTGCAGGTGTCTATCTTTCTCTTCCTCTCTCTGTCTTCCCATCCTCTCTCCATTTCTCTCTGTCCTATCTAACAACAACAACATCAATAACAATAATAACTACAACAACAATGAAAAACAACAAGGACAACAAAGGAGAAAATAAATAAATGAAATATTAAAAAAAAATTTAAAAAAAAAAGAAATATCCCCAAAGGGATGGGATACGGACTTCTGGTGGTGGGAATTGTACCTCTCTTATCCTATGGTCTTGTCAGTGTTTCTATTTTATAAATTAATTAATTAACTAATTAATTTAAAAATCCCCAAGGATTAAAAGTCAAGCAATTTATTAGGGGAAGATACTCAGCCAATACATATCTGACAAGGGATTGATAACAAAAATTACACACAAAAAAAATCATACAGATCGGGAGTTGGGCAGTAGTGCAGCAGGTTAAGCACACGTGGCACAAAGTGTAAGGACCTGAGTAAAGATCCTGCTTCGAGCCCACGCTCCCCACCTACAGGGGAGTCACTTCACAAGAGGTGAAGCAGGTCTGCAGGTGTCTATCTTTCTCTTCCACCCTCTGCCTTCCCCTCCTCTCTCCATTTCTCTCTGTCCAATCTAACAACAACAACATCAATAACAACAACAGTAATAACTACAACAACAATAAAAAGACAACAAGGGCAACAAAAGGGAAAATAAATAATTTTTTTAATCATGCAGATCAATGACAACAGAATGAATAATAATACTAAGCAACTAAATAAGAAGTTAAAGTGTGCAAAATATCTGAATAAACAGCTATGTAAAGAAGACACACAGACAGACCACAGGCATATCAGAAAGGGATCCATATCACTTATTAGTAGAAAACTACACATTAAAACAACAATGTGATACCATACAATAAGTGTGGCCTATATCAACAAAACTGGAAATGGCAAGGGAGGATGTACATAAAAACAGGAATGATGCCATACTATCAGTAGGAACTGGGATGCATTGGATCGACCTTCCTGTGGTGCATCCCGTGAGTACCCATTCATTGGGGAAACTGACGATCCTTCCTAGCCGACTGAATCCACATGGATCCCAGTCACTTTCAAAACCAGCAACAAGCAGACGCTGTTGACTGGCTACGGAAGAAGGGCAAACACTAGAAGAAGAATCAGTAGGAATAAAAACTGACACAGCCTTTGCAAAAAATGGTGTATAGAGTCCTTAAACAAATAAAAAAATAGAAAAACCTTTGCGATAGCACAATACCATTCCTCTTGAATCTTAATGACCTTTCTGTTGTTCAGGTCTAGGACATTTTCTTCTATAACTTCCTCTAGAATGTTTGCTTCATCTTCCTCTCTTTCTTCCTCTGGCAGGCCAATTATACAAATGTTACTTCTTTTGAGATCATCCCATATGTCTCTGCTGTTGTTTTCAATGTCTCTCAATCTCTTTTTGAGCTCTTTCACCTCTTTCTTGGTTTTCTCTAGCTCATCCTCTGTCTGGCTAATTCTGTTTTCTGCTTCTGTTAGTCTGCTTTCTCTTCCCTCAACTGCTTTCTTCAGTTCAGCTATTTTAGCTTTCAGTTCTCTAATTGTCTCAAGGTGGTTAGTATTTTCCATGAGGGTCTCATCTGTTGTTTCCCTAATACTGCTAGCCCTTTCCTCCAAAGTTGTTTTCATTTCTGTGATTAATAAGTTTATTATTGCTTGCATACTTTTCTTATCTATGGTTACTTCTGGTTGATTTGTAGTTTCTTCTGGGTTCTTGTCTTCATTCATTGGCGTAGTTTTATTTGCTCTTGGTTTAATCATTTTTTTAATTGATGTGTTTTTATTTTTATGTTCTGTTGTTCCTCAGTTGTTGTGTTTTGAGTACAAGCCACACTATACTAAATACCTTTATGACAAATGCAATCACCAACCTCAGAAATTACAATAGCAACTGAAGCAAGGATTGAAGCAGTTTAACCAATACCAGTTAGCCAAACAATGTCTCCAAGTTCGAGAAAAAATAGCAACCAAATCTAAGTGAAGAAGAAAAAGAAAGGAAAGAAGGGATAGCAGGAGTAGACAGTTATGCAAATCTACTGTCCACTGTATATTCTAGGGGTAGCAAGAGAAGAAAGGGAAGCAGAGAAGAGATACACACAAAGAGAGTCCACTCTGAGTCAGATTTCTTCCCCAAAATAATTCACAAATGAGTATCAGTGAATTCAGAAAGCCAAAGAAGGAGGAAGGAAGAAAGGAAGACAAGAATGAGAAAAAGAAAGAAAGAGAAAAAGAGAGAGAGAGATAAAATAAAAAAGAAAAGAAAAAACAGTAAAAAAAAAAAGAGAGAGCAGTGGAAGGAAAGGGTTTTTCTATTATTTATTTATTTATTTATTTTTAATTAGCTAGGAGGAGGGAGAAGGGGGAGAGTGGGTAGAGGAGGTAGGAAGAGTTAAACAAGTTCCTCTCTCAATGGGTAAGACACCTTATCACCTAGCAATGGAAAATACACTAAGAGTTAATTCTGGTCAACCTGAAAGAGAGGAGGAAAGGGACACGTGTATATATAATATTAATAATAAAATAGAATAGAGTAAAAAAAAAACCTGCCCTGTCTTCAGTGTGGATGGCTCCAGATTGCCTCAGGACCCCTGAGCAGAGGCAGCTGATTGTTAAAAAAATAAAACAAACAAATTAAAAAAAAATTTTTTTTTAAACTTCCAGGCAGTCTTTCCCAGGCCAGGTGAGGCTCTGCTTGGTCAGATATTTGTAGCTCCAATTGGCCACTTAGACAGAAATAAAAAGGGCCAAAGGATTCAGAAAGGAACAGGATTAGAATGACTCCCCTGGTAAGCCAGGAATCTTGGTAAAGAAAGAAGCTCAGCTGGGGAGCCTGCTAGGAGCAGCTCTCTGGCCCCCAGGGTCTGGTTATGGAGGGAGTAGGGGTGTTTTCAGGAATAATAAAAATATTTTCTTTCTTTTTTCTCTATTTTCTAACCCAAATTGAGCTATAGTCACCTCCTTGGTGTTACACCTAGGACCCCTTATTTACTGTGCTGCTGAATGCCAGGAATCCTACTGTTTCCAGCAGTTGTTGTTGGAGCTCACACCAGTAGCTGCTTCCAAGTCGTCATCTTTTCTCTGCCCCTCCACAACACCATTCCTAAGTTTTCATATAAAAAGATATAAAAACACTAATTCAAAAAAAATGTTAACTATATGTCTTCATAGCTATACTATTCACAGTATAGCAAATATGGAACCAAATTAAACTATCTTTGACAGATAACTGAATCAAGATGTCCTAGGATATATATATATATATATATATATATATATATATATATATATATATATATATATATTCAATGGACTACTACAATGCAGTTAAAAATTTGATCACTAAGGAAAAAAATGGGTAGAACTGGAAGTGATTGTGCTATGTGAGATAAAGAGGTAAATGGCAACATCAAATTGTTTTGCTTATGTGTGAAATATAGATAACTAAAGCAAGTAAACATGCAACAATGAAAAATAGTAATAAAATTTCTCTCTTGATCTTTTTAAGAACCAAGAACAATAATGGTTATCTGAGGTGGAGGGACACAAGAATTGGCGGGTGTGGTAACTTATACACATATGAGTGTAACACTATAGCCCTGAAATCTTATAATTTTATAAATGACAAATTACTAACATAAGAAACTACAAAGATATAATATTTCACACAAACTAATGCTAATGATGAATATCATAAAAAGTGTTTAATTTACTCAGAATAAACCATCAAATACAACATAGTCTTTTACATTGTTTTGAATCTTTCACAAGTGTTACCCTAAACAGAAAGTTCCTTCCAAAGATCTTTGGAGCAACACAATTTTAATTAAATATTTGAAAATAATTTTGGCATGTATTAATTTACTTCATGTATTGGTGAATGAAGACAAAAGATTTTTTCAGCAATGTAAATTACCATTTCTTTGTGGAACTCCCACTGAACAAAGTACATCTATACTAGTGAGGACAAAACTGCAAGCTAAGTGAATTCATAGAATGTGAAACGCACTTTAGCCTCACAAATTAAGAATTTATTCTCAATTATTGATCTGTGTTTCTTCAAAACAGTACAGGCTAGGGCTGCACAAAGCAAAACAGTCCACAGTCCAAGGGAGCTATTAGCTAGCCCCCTTAACAATTTTTGTTGAATTCTTTCCTCTCCTCCATCCTACTTGAAAAGGATTCATTGGTAATAGTTTAACATTCCTATCCCTGTCTTTGTTTCTGGTTGAAAGGAATCTTCTCCATAGTCAGTGAGTTAGAGATCCTTCACTCTTTCTCCTAAGGGGTTTTCAAGTCTGTCCCTCCTCCATTAGCACTGCCACTGTTTTGCATAAAGGGTTTTGTTTATTATTTTCTTATGTTACATACTATTCAACAACTTCCCTTTCTCCTACCCAACTCTTCATTCCATTTTATTCACTGCCACTTAAATAGTAAAGAAACTACTAATTTGATCCTACTACTTTCAATCTTAAGTTTCTATTTATTATAGAATAGTTGTGTATTTTCATAACAGAATAGAAGTCCTACATTATATATAATGATATATCATCTCTACCACCACCAATAAAATCCTGGTGGATTTCCACCATTTCTTCCAACTCCAACCTTCATGCCTTTTCCTTCTCTCATGATAACTGGTCTGTCCCAATCCTAATACACCAAGTGATCAATAAGCTTGGTATATTACACCAAAGTAAAGGGCTCTGGGGAAGAAAGACTGGGAAAGTGGTGGGGAGGAAAAGCTTTCAGATCTTGGTACATGATAATACAAAGGACCCTATGGTAGCTGTGAGAGTGTTTTGCAGACACCTATCTTGGTAAGATGTGAAATCATACCCATGTGCCAATAACTGTATAGGAAACTATTAGCCTCCCAGTAGAAAAAGGCTGAGTGTTCTGAAGAGTAACCTTGTAAGAGTTTCATGCATGTGTCCTCTAAAGTGTTTGATCATCTGAGATTTGGAACATGCCTCAATCCAAAATAAATGATACATTGACACTATCATTTGCTTGGATAAATGGAAGTAATTAGAGGAATACAGTAGAAAGGATAGAACTTAGTTGGAAGAGAAAAGGTGTGCATGATTGTCCTTTTAAAGAGTTAAGTGTAAACTTGTGAGGTTTTGAGCACCACATAAGGATAGTCTTTTTAGCTTAGCTGGAGAATGCCCTAAGCATCAAAACAGAAGACACATGAAATTATTCATGAGAAAAATATTGGTCAAATCACAAAGACAAAAGATAAGAGAGATAGAGTCAGTAGTTTTAATTATGACAATAAACCACCTACATTGATTACAATAAGAAGGTTTTCCCTGCTTCAGAAGATAATCCTATTTGAGAATGACTAGAACATCTCCATGACCACTGTGGCATTTAATTTATGGGTTAGTAAATCTCTAGTCTATACATGGGATTTTGATGAGCCTTGTGGGAAAATGTCATGTACTATCATGATACTGGGGCTGACAAATTAAATATACTTGTTAGGACTCTTTCATACTTGTTTGATAAGTGTATGTATGAATAAATTAACTCTCAGTTAAAGACATTGGGCAGTGTTAGTATGAAAATCACTGAAAACAGATTCTAATGAAACCCAATTATATATTCCTATAAAATCCACACCTTAAAAATAATGGTCATAACCCTGCTAGTCAAGAAGACATCATACCTTCATAGAGTCAAAATTGAGTGCATGTACTTCACTAACTGAGAGAGAGAGTTTTCTCAAAGTTTAGAGCTTAAGAAAGTACTCTTAAGTCCTGGTACTCTTTCCTTTATTGCCTTTATTTATTTATTGGATAGAGACAGTCAGAAATAGAGTAGGAAGGGGAATATAGTGAGGAAGAGAGACAGAGATATACCTGCAGCCCTGATTTACCACTCATGAAATTTTCCCCTACAGATGGGGAGATGGGGGCTTGAACCTGGGTCTTTGAGCACCGTAATATGTGGGCTCAACCAGGTTCACCCCCACCAGGACCCCTAAAGGGAAAACATTCCTGGTACTCTTAAGTAGATGAAATTAAAGGAAAAAGTAAATAAATAAGGAAAATAAATTTTGATTGAGAAATAGTATGTATAATATTTTAAATGTTTTTAGTTTATCATCTGTCATAGTTTTCATCCTGTCTTGACTTAACTACACCCCTTTTATTTCTGCCACACTCCCTGGACTCCATTTCATTTTTTT
Source organism: Erinaceus europaeus (assembly GCF_950295315.1). Lineage (NCBI taxonomy): Eukaryota > Metazoa > Chordata > Mammalia > Eulipotyphla > Erinaceidae > Erinaceus > Erinaceus europaeus. Next base: position 42,832,061 of record NC_080176.1, on the reverse strand, counting down.
AACTTCAAACAATTAGTCACCTTGTCTGTCGAGGTATCACTTTACAATCTGTGCTGACTGATCGTGTTCATTCAGCTGCAGAATTTGTTATGTAACATGAATGAGATTATTTGTAAGTGCTCCTTGATTTTCCATTTCCCTTGTTTCTTGATTCTTTCCCTTTTTAAGGAAGGAGAATGCATTCTGAATAGTTCTTTTTTTTCCTTTTTTTAAAATTTTTATTTATAAAAAAGAAACACTGATAAAAACCATAGGATAAGATGGGTACAACTCCACATAGTTCCCACCACCAGAACTCCATATGCCATCCCCTCCCCTGATAGCTTTCCTATTCTTTAACCCTCTGGGAGTATGGACCCAGGGTCATTATGGGGTGCAGAAGGTGGAAGGTCTGGCTTCTTTAATTGCTTCCCTGCTGAACATGGGCATCGACAGGTCGATCCATACTCTCAACCTGCCTCTCTCTTTCCCTAGTGGGGTGGGGCTCTGGGGAATCGGGGCTCCAGGACATATTGGTGGGGTCATCTGTCCATAGAAGTCCAGTTGATATCATGTTAGCATCTTTTTTTAACATTTAAAAAATTATTAGTGATTTAATAATGATTAATAAGATTTTAAGACAACAGGGGCACAATTCCACACAGTTCCCACCACCAGAGTTCCATGTCCTATCCCCTTCATTGGAAGCTTCCCTATTAATAGTTTTTTTATTTTTCTTATTTGTTATTAATAGTCTGTTACAAAATTTTAAGATTAGAGTGTATAGTCCCACATCAAATGCACAACCAAAGTTCTGTATCCCCAACTGCCCAGCTCACATAGTTAATCACCATAGTTTTCATAAAGAAAAGAATAAAGCACATGTGTGTGAAGCCCCAGTGCTGGAATAAAAAACAAGGTTATTAAATAAAAGTCCTTTCCCTCTTTCTCCTTCTTTTATTTTGTCTAGTAGCAGGTTTGGTTACTAAGGCTGAGCATCTAATTAAAACCATGAAAGTAAAGACTAACAAAAAATAAATCTTGAAGTCTAATCACTGAGTATTGAGTTAACTGACAAGGTCTTGAATCATTGAACCATTGGCAGTGGAGATTACTGTAGATTTTCCTATAGTGTAAGAAGAATAAACTCTTGATTGTTTAAACTTCTATAAGATTTACTGTTTATTTGTCACTGAGTGCATTTTTAGCTAATCAAATAGAGTTACCACTTAATTATTGACAGTATTTTTAAGAATCAATAGATAAATATTACAACCCATATTATTCCATTATGTATATATACATATATTAATTATGTGTATGTGTACAACTCCCACTGTAAGAACTTAGAGTAGAAGGAATGCAATCTATTAATCTGCCTATCTCCAAATTGATGGTAAATATAAGGTACACTCAGAAGTTTATGAAATTCCAGCTGAGTAAATAGATATAATTGAAGTTAACCCCAAGGACAGTGTAATAAAAAAGGAGCAATTATTATGGTATAAGTCGGTCCTGCAAAGAAAATTCAGGAAAACTTTCATCTCAATCAATATGGGTTCTCATACATATTCAACAAAGAAGAGATGCAAAGGACCAACAAACAGATGAAAATATGCTCCCTGTAACCAATTATCAGGCAAGTCCAAATAAAGGCAACAATTAAATACCACTTCACTACTGTGAGAAATGTCATACATCAGAAAGGACAGTAACAACAAATGTTAGAGAAGTGGCAGGCACTAAAGGAACCCTCCAGCACTGTTGGTGGGAATATAAATGTATCCAGCCCCTTCTCCACATGTGGAGAACACTTGTAACGCTAGAAATGGACCTACCCAGTGACCTAGCTATTCCTCTCCTGGAGATTCTAAGGAATCAAACATACTTATCCAAAGAGATCTGTGTACATCAATGCTCATAGCAGTACAATTTGTACTGTGTATACCAATGTTCATAGCAGTACAATTTGTAATAGCCCAAACTTGGAAGCGAATTTGGTGTCCAACAGCAGACGAGTAGTTAAGACAGTTATGCTATATAGATATACACTGAAATACTACTCAGTTGTTAAGAATGATGAAGTCAACTTCTTCAACTCAACTTGGATAGAGATTGAAGAAATCTTTATTAAGTGAGATATACCAGAACAAGAAAAATGCATATGGGATGATCTCCTCATGGAAAGAACTTAAACAAAAACAGACAGGAAAAACATAAAATGAAATTTGGACTGGTGGCATATTGGATCAAAGCAGAGAACTCTGGAAAAGGAGGGCTGAGAGGGGGTTGAGAGGGCCTTCAAGTCCTGGTACACAATAATGGTCCTAATTTGGGAATAAGAGTATTTTTCAGACATCTGTCTTCATGCAATGAGGAACTGTAACCATATGCCAACAACTGTACTGTAGACTATTAACTTCCAAATAAAAACTAATAAAGAAAAAATTACAGTGTCCTGCTGCGGCACACCTGGTTAAGCACACACATCACAGTGTGCGAGGACCCAAGTACAAGCCACTGGTTCCCACCTGCAGGGGGAAAGCTTCATGAGTGGTGAAGCAGAGCTGCAGGTGTTTTTCTGTCTCCCTATTTATCTATCATCTATCTATCTATCTATCTATCTATCTATCTATCTATCTATCTATCTTTATGTCCCCCTCCCCTCTCAATTTCTCTCTGTCCCTATCCAATAATAAATAAATAAATATATTTTAAAAATTACATACAAATTTTTGAAACAAACTAACTTTGAGTTCTCCAAGGTCTAGTTACAACCCAAACTGTATTTCATATTACTTAGATGATAATCATACGTTATTAATAAATAAGCCCAGTCTCCATCATACATTTTCCATTCTGTTCTCTGACAGGATGCTTGAATCAAACTGATCATTTGCACATTTTGCATGCATTTACATATTATGTTCAAGAATCTTTTATTCTAAGCTTATAAAATAAAACCCAATTAATTAATTAGCACAACCTACTGCAATTGTAGTCAAGCCCAATATTCACAGCATGACACATAGTGTATTTTTAAACCAATTAATTTAGTCACATTCCAGTTTTGAAGATGCAGACACATAAAGGCAAAGATCTAGTGACAGACATGGGAAAAAAAACAGAGACAGAAGAAGTTAAAACCCCATAAAGATATAAATAGAAGCATAAAAATAAAAAATATGCATTAAGATGCTGATACTTCTAATGTCACCAACCACTGTTCTAGTGTGATAATAAGAGATCTACATACATTGGGTATAAAAGAAGGACATTTTAGATTAAGTTGAGTTCCTTATGCTATATGTCTAGACATTATATAAAAATTGATTTCTTTTAGATTATTACTGTAATTGCTGCTCTTACTGGAGCCAACAGAAATGCAGCTTTTCCTGGAGCTACTACTCTTATGATTAGAAAGAAAAGTCTTTTATACATACTGTTTTCATGCACTAATTTTGTTGCAGTCTCTGCAAAGGTTTACTCCTTACACGTCTGTAACCCCACAAATTCCAGGAAATGCCTTGAAGAATAAGCATTAACAACTTGAACCAAAATGCATTTTTGAATTTTTGAGAAGAAAACATTAAATACTCAGTATGGCTTCACAGAGATAATTTATTCTTGTTTACAAGTAACCCAGATCACTGACTTATAATAAACAGCATAAATAATAGTGTATTTGTGGAAAGTCATTCTGTAGAGGCAATATTGGTCAATATTTGAACAAGCTGAAAGTACAAGCTTAGAATTTAAGGAAATAGAGAAAATGCTGGACAAAACAGTGAAAGATGAATCATTACAAGGCAAAATCAGGATCTATTAAAAATAACAGTAGGCATTTCATAACTAAAATAATATATCTCAAAATCAAGAGTTCAATAAATATCTGTTTCCCTACCCCCAGACCCCTATAGTTAAGCTGAAAATATACCCTCCCTCCTTAGTATTTTTGCTTTGGAGCAATACTCCAAACTCAGTTAAATTCTACTTTGCATTTCCCTTTCTATTCTTCTTTCTCAACTTCTGTTTATGAGGGGGAATTACCACATACTTTTATTTCTGGCTCATCTCACTTAACATAATGCCTTCTACCTTCATCTAAGATGGGTCCAAGAAGGTGAATTCATTATTCTTAATAGCTGAGTAGTATTCCATTGTGTCTATATACACCACAATTCTCTCAGTGACTAATCTGTTGTTGAACACGTAGGTTATTTCCACATTTTGGCTATTGTGAATTGTGCTGCTATGAACATAGGTGTACACATATCTTTTAGGAAGGGAGACAGAACTTGGGTCATGAGAATGGTGTTAGTATATATTCCTGTTCACTTATAGTCTTATAAATCACTAATCAATATGAGATGGGGAAAAGAGATTAAATGTCTCAAGTTTTTTAACGCATAGGCTTAAATTCTGAGTATATATTCCTTCAATCTAAGCACCTAAGATTTAAAATTAGTAAACTGATTGAATTTTAACACTGGGCTTAAATTGTTAATGCATTTCTTTTTTTAAATTTTTTATTTATTTATTCCCTTTTGTTGCCCTTGTTGTTTTATTGTTGTAGTTATTATTGTTGTTGTCGTTGTTGGATAGGACAGAGAGAAATGGAGAGAGGAGGGGAAGACAGAGAGGAGGAGAGAAAGATAGACACCTGCAGACCTGATTCACCGCCTGTGAAGCGACTCCCCTGCAGGTGGGGAGCCGGGGTTCGAACCGGGATCCTTATGCCGGTCCTTGTGCTTTGCGCCACCTGCGCTTAACCCGCTGCGCTACAGCCCGACTCCCTGTTAATGCATTTCTAATAATATTTTTTGAAATGTAAAATCTTCTATAACCTTGGGTGAGGGAGACCAGAAGCAACTGGTCTCATCAGTATATAAGATACAGTTATATGTAAATATCATTAAATGACATAAATCATGGTAAGGTCTTGTATGGTACAGTAAATCCTAACCATGGAATTTTCAAAGTAAACCAAATTCCCAAATACTTTGGTTATAATAATAACTATCTATTGGCTTCTTAAATTCTAAGACAGCAAGGAACCTTCCTCATTTTCTATAAAACCCTTATTTCTCCCAGTCCTGGAACCTCTGGGTCTTTGCTTGTTTTCCTTCATGCTTCTCTTGATTGATACCATTTGAACCTGCATCTACTGATCAAATAAACACTTATCTGAAAGGATATATATTCCTTCCCATATTCATATCTGCAGTATTCACAGTGGCCAAAAGTAATAGTGGCTTAAATGCCTGTCAACAGATGACTGGATAAAAAATTTACTGGAAGGAGTCCAGGCAGTACCACAGTTGGTTAAGTCCACACTCTACAGTGTTCAAGGACCTGGGTTCAGGCTTCTGGTCTCCACCTGCAGGGGGAAAATCAAGCCATCTTTAGGAATTGAGTGTTAAAATATGGAAAGTACATAAATAATTATAATTAAGCTCTGCCCAATACTTGTATACAAAGCACATATAGAACTTCATATATTTATTATGTAATTTAATTCACACAAAAATCAAGGGAGTTAAAATTATTACTTGAGTTGTTCCAAATGAAGCATTTAAGAATTAAAGAGTAAGAAAGTTGTCAACTGACCCATAGTTTGTTAATGATGAGAACTATTATTCACTCTATGATTTTCCTATTATGTGATTCTACCTTGAAAGTTATAAATTTTTAGTGCTGGTCCACATTGCAATAAATTGTAACCACATTGACTCAGTGCTGTCACAGATCCAACTTTCTGTAAGATCAAAACCAGTGAAAGAAGAGGTGGGAATGGTTGGGGAAAAAGATGAATTTCAGTGTAAACCCAACAAAGCTTCAGTCAACCTCACAGGAAGTTTGCAGTTCTGACCCTCAGGTAGCCAAAGTGGGTGGACTCTATACCACTCAGTTCCTAAAGATGGCTGCCCCACAGAAGGGTGTGCAAATCTGTATCTTAGCTATGAGAATGTGCACAATGAGAAGCTGTGGGCTGACTGTCCTCTCTCCATTAAGCCACAAGTCCTTCCTTGAAACAGGAATTAGAAAATGCATCTCTAGGGCTATCACAAAGGTTCAAAAACTTAGTTCTCTTTTAACAATCTACATTAATCTTATAGGGTAACTGTGCATGTGGCCTGCTCAGGACTTTTATACAAGCAGTTGCCTCTGTCGGGAGCCATGTTTGTTTTATTTTATTCACATTTTCATTCATACATAACCTTCTCAGGAGTGATAACCTGAATCATGTATGTAAAATCACAATAATTTTTCATCCCTTGTTCTTCATCCATTTTATTTTTTTTAGTTTTTACTTCATTCTGTGTATGTATGATCAGCCAGAACATCACATCTTTTACTTATTTTTCCACAACAGCATTAATGATTTTGCATCTTCATGTTCTAGAATTTAAATTCAACCAAGACAGGAACGTAGTTTGTTCAATGATGTGTTCTTAAAACAATACTTGACACATAGTATGTCTTAATAAATATTTGGCAAATTAAATTGAATAAAAGTTTATCCTTATCCCTGAGTGGGAAAAAGTTAAGATCAAGAGAAAAGGAGTTTAATAGTTTGTAGTATGAGAACTGAGCAGGAGGATGCCTACATTTTAGAAAGAAAGGAGAATGAAGTGTTAAATAATTGTATTGGCAATTAGTGGTGATTTTTCTATTTCCCTTAAAAGAATCTTCATAGTGGGCTCCACTTATTAAAGAAATAAGGAAGGAAGACATAAAAGACTGTCATAGCAGTGGACATAATGAACACATTTTTTAAAAAAATTCTTGGGGATTTTGTTTTTTACTTAAGACAGAAAATTCTTAACTATAATCAAGGCTAAGTAATAGATACTAAAATACAAACTGTCTTGGCATCATTTAAGCATCTAAAATGTTAGAGTAGGGGGCCAGGGAAGTTAGCACAGCAGGTTACGCACATGTGGCTTGAAGCACAAGGACCAGGGTAAGGGTCCCGGTTTGAGTCCCAGCTTTCCACACGCAGGGGTGTCACCTCATAAGCAATGAAGCAGGACTGCAGGTGTCTAGCTCTCTCTCCCCCTCTCTGTCTTCCCCTCCTCTCTCCATTTCTTTCTTCCCTATGCAATAATAACAATAATAACCAGGGCAACAAAAATGGAAAATAACAGCCTTCAGGAGCAGTGTATTCATAGTGCAGTCACCAAACCACACCAATAACCCTGGAGGCAAATGATAAAATAAAATAAAATAAAATAAAATGTTAGAACACATACTTTTCTGTTCTAATAGAAATGACAGCTGTTAGCATAATATGTCAACTGTTTAATATCAGTTAAATTACTAAAATTTTTCATTAATTACCTTAATATTCATATTTCTGTTAACTAGCTATTACCATTATTCAATTGCTATTTGAGTCACATAATCCTGCATTATAATGTAAAATTATTACTTTTGAATATTAGAAATTCACACTCTAGACAGATAAATCAAATTCTCAGAATTAGTCTACATTGAGCCAACATTTGAAAGTGAGCAATCTGATTGCAGAGTTCATAACCAGCCACTTTATTATCTTTCCCCCAACCTCTCCAACATCCACTTCATACCCAACTGGAGTTGATATGAATGAAAAAACACAAGTATTTCATGCTAAATAACTGGCGTATCAGAATATATCTGCTGATTTATATAGTTTCACCCTGACTACTATGAAGAGAGATTGGGTGTGTTTTGATATGCATTTCTGTAGTAGTGTCCACATGAGTGAAGCCTGTGCTGCACCCTCATGACTTTCTCTTATGATCCTCCCACAGTCCAGCTCCACCTCTTATCAGACCAAGCCTAAGAAGTATTGGGAACCAAGAAACACAACAGTGTACAAGAGGCTGGGATGTATTGAACCCAAAACAAACTTCATTGGACATCTGAAGCGTTTGCTTTTACTCAGTCCTGGACTTCTGTTTCCTGGGTTTTCTTCAAAGGAGCTATATAGTCCTGTTAGTAAAACTATACTGACTTTTTATTTTTTCCCCTGTGCTTTGGCTAGTCCTTTATGACTCAAATAATCTCTCCAATCAGTGAATTAAAAGTTAAAATCCTGTTGGCTTACATACTACCATTTGTGAGGACCTGGTTTTGAATACCCACAACAGGTGGAGCAGAACTGCAGGTTTCTCTCCTTCTCTATCTTTCTCTCTCTCTCTCTCCCTCTCTCTCTCTCTCTCTCTCTCTCTCTCCCCCCCCCCCCATTCTCTTTTAAAGAAAAGAAGAAACAGATTCTGGGAGCTGTGGAGTCCTGCATTTACTGGGTCCTAGAGACAACCCTGGTAGTAAAAATGAATAAAAGAAGGAAAGAGAGATGAAAGGAAAAGAAAATTGAAATTGGGAGTCTGACGGTAGCACAGCAGGTTAAGTGCAGATGGCACAAGGACCTGCGTAAGGATCTCAGTTTGAGCCCCCGGCTCCCCACCTGCAGGGGAGTTACCTCACAAGTGGTCAGGTGGGTTTGCAGGTGTCTTTCTCTTCTCCTCTCTGTCTTCTCCCCTCTCCATTTCTCTCTGTCCTATCCAACAACAATGACATCAATAACAACAATAATAATTAAAACAATAAAATAGCAAGGGCAACAAAGGAAATAAATAAATAAATGTTTTAAAAGATCTTTTAAAAAAAGAAAATTGAAATCTTGCACACAAAATCAAATGGACTTTTCTTTTTTTCAGTAGAATTTTATTTTATTAGTTATTGGATAGACATAGAGAAGTCGAGAAGGAAGGGGAAGATAGAGAAGGAGAGAGACTGAGTGATACCTGCAGCTCTTCGTCACCACTCAAGAAGCTTTTCCCCTGCTGGTGAAATACAGTGGCTTTAAACCAGGTCCTTGCACACTGTACTGTGTACACTTAGACAGGTACACCACTGCCTGGCCCCAAATGTCCTTTTCCTTGATTTGAACTATTTGTGCCTTAAACTCTTCCCAAACATCTCTTTAGGCCTCCCAGGAAGGTGGGAAAAAATAGACCTAATAAAGTACAACTTCTAATTACTATGGCTTTCATTTGTATATACGTTTGGTTTTTTATTGTTCTAATAATAGTTAGGCAGTGGTGGTACTATTAGGAGTAAAGAATTCCTATTGTGGGATTGCCTCAAGCATAATTCAGTATGATTTTATCCCTGCTGTAATGTACACTTTTCTCATTACTGATATCAAAAGAAAGCAAAAAAACAAAATGTCAAAGTTCCAACTCTTTTATTTAGAGGTTAAAGGATAAAATGAGAGAAAGACACCATAGCACCTCTCCACCACTTGTGAACCTTCACTGAGGCAGGTGGCTTGAAGGCGGGCTGATCCTATTTTCATAGGTTCTATTTTAACTCATATACTAAATTTTTGAGAGGGCAATATACTTTTTTACTACTAGATATGTAAATGCAAACATAACACTGTTGAAACATTTCAACCAAAATTAAGTACAACTCTTTGCCAGGGACTGTGCTGGAGTCAGAACAACTATAAAGAATGTTATCTAACCTGTTAGGGCATATTATTTTCATTCTTGAGACTCTAAAGGCGACTGTTCAATCCCTGGAACCACTTTATCTTTACTACAAATCCACTGCTCCTGGCAGCCATTTTTTTTTATTGTTGTTGTTGCTACTGTTCTTGTTTTTGGATTTTTATCTGTCTTCAGAGTGGGGAGGGGAAGACAGATAAGAAATATTTTTAAAATTCATTGTCAAAGATATTTATAACTTAATAATAGGAATAAACTAAATTCATATTTTGTCATTTCCTATAATGACATGCTGTTATTCTGATGTAAGTTTACTTAAAAGTAAAAATAAGGATAATAGTAGATAATCACAAAATACAACATGAACTGTGATATCAAAATAACCAGGGAGTCAGGTGGTAGCAGCAGCTTAAGCGCACATGGCGCAAAGCCGCCTAGGACCGCCTAAGGATCCGGGTTTGAGCCCCCTACCTGCAGGGGAGTTGCTTCACAAGTAGTGAAGTAGGTCTCCAGATGTCTATGTTTTTCTCCTCCTCTCTGTTTTCCCCTCCTCTCTCCACTTCTCTCTGTCCTATCCAACAACAGTGACATCAATTATAACTACAACAATAAAACAACAATAATTAAAACAATAAAACAAGGGCAACAAAAGGAAATAAATAAATAATAAATCAAAAAAGAAAAATAACCAACTTGAATTGCTCTTGCTCTTAAGCAGGTGTACAACACAAATATATTATGTTGGCTTTGAAATTTGGATCTATAAATTTTATTCTATTATTTCTAGAAGGTTATGATTTAAGCAGACTAATATACTTCAGAGTGTGTACCTATTGTTTTTTATCAAAAAATTTCCTATTAAATCTACTCAAATGTCTCAGTCATCTGTTAATTTATTTATAAACTAAAACATGTAAGTGTATATTGGGTTTTCATAGAAGTCATAACAGATTTTTGCATAGAAAAATACATCATGACTTTTCCGATGGCCCATTGCTAACTGGCTCTTATTAGCATGAGCTCACATGTCACATAGATGAAATTCAAAATGTCCCAAATTTCCAGAGAAACAAGAAGGGAGAAGTACTTAACTGGAGCTATTAGACTGTCTTTTTTGATTAGTTATGTTAAAGTTCTCCAGCCAGGTTTAATCAGATGCTTCTCTTTGACTCTACTTCTCTCAGCTTGCAAAATTTCACCTGGACATAATATCCTCACTCTAATCACTTTGATAAGTCACTTTTGTTACGTTTTCTAAACACATCACTGCTAATCTGTAGTAGTTGCTTTCTTTACTAAGATGGAAAATACTGTCAGTAGCACAGCAGTAATACTCACAGTAGAAGTCTCCATATACCTTAGTAATCTTCTTCCCTCTCCATTCTGATCCATCTTGAGTATTTCATTTGGCATTGAATGTGAACTTTGAAAAGTCTACAATTTCTACTCAAGAAATATTCTGCTCCAATTTAATCTAATAGTTTCTTACTTTGGAATAATAATTTTCTTCCTAATCTAGACCAGTAGTTTTAAAATTAGACTAGTGGAAGAATTCATTCTTTATTTGAAATACAGTTATTAAATAAGACATTATTTTTTTAATTGTTTTATATTTATTTATTTTATTTTCCCTTTTGTTGCTCTTGTTGTTTTTCATTGTTGTAGTTATTGTTGTTGTTATTGATGTCATCATTGTCTAATAGGACAGAGAGAAATGGAGAGAGGAGGGGAAGACAGAGAGGGGGAGAGAAAGATAGACACCTGCAGACCTGCTTCACCACCTGTGAAGTGACTCCCCTGCAGGTGGGGAGTCGGGGGGCTTGAACTGGGATCCTTACTATGGCCCTTGTGCTTTGTGCCACGTGCACTTAACCCTCTGCACTACTGCCCGACTCTCTAAAAAAAGCATCCTGTATCCATATATGAAAAGGTAAACTGAGTTCTCAAGAAATTGAACTTTTCATTGTTTGATGGTAACACATAATTGAAATCATTGGATTTAAATAAATGTTTAATTTCTTTAATTATTACTCTCTTAGATATGTTTTTTATAACTTGTGAAAAGTCTCATATTATGTTTGTATTATGACAGCCCATTGGATGCTGATATTCTTCATTATGTGAATACTTTATAACTCTAAACTTGGAATAGCCAAGGTCCTAGACTCATACTCTGAGTCAAAGGCTGACTTATTGTCCAACCTTAAGAAATTTAGTCAAACCCTCTTTGTGACAGCTTTTTTTTTAATCACTCAAGAAAACAGAGTAATCATTATGATATCTAGCTATCTAGAGGAGAAATATGGTCAAGTTAAGTATATGATTGACATTCAGGGAATCTCTCTGTAAAGAATTAGTTTCTTTACTCCTCTGTATATGTTACAAAACACATTAGCATATAATTCAGGCTACAACATTAGTGAAACAGTATTTTAATTATCAATATTTTATTATTATAAAATTATCAAAATAAACAATATTTTAATTACCTGTTGATTCTCTGAATTTTATAATGTTTGTAAGTTTTTTCTGAGTCACATTTCCACTAAATGTCAAACATTTTGCTACTGGTTAACTGACTCGATAACATTCATTAAATATTTGTCAAACTTGATAAATAATGTTTAAAATATGATGGTAGAAATGATAAATTGGCACTGCTATATATACAATGGTATGGAAGTTTCCTTAAAAAAATATATACGGGGGTCCTGGAAGATGGCAGACTGAGAAGCTGCTAGTGGCTTGAGCTCTGACCACATCCTCTGCAAACGGTAGGATTTTCTGCCTTTAGTAGGCCAGTCAATAAGGGGTCCCAGCGGTGACACCAAGGAGGTGACTGTAACTTAATTTGGGTTAAAAAATAGAGTAAAAAATTTTTTCTTTTCATTTAAATTATTACCTCCAAAGCATACACCCCCTTCACCCCCCCCATAACCAGTCCCTGGGGACCAGCTCCTAGCAGGCTCCCCTGCTGAGCTTCTTTCTTTACCAGGATTCCCATCCCATTCCCAGGGAGTATCATTCATTCTAAGTCTAGTCCCTTCTGAAACCTCTGGCCTTTTTTCTTTCTAAGTAGCCAAACCCTCCCTCCCCCGCATAGCTAATTAAATAATTTTTAAAATTTTTTAAATAAAAAACTCTTTCCTTCCAATGCTCTTTTATTACTGTTCTTTTTCTAATCTTTTACTTTTTATTCTCTCTTTCTTTTTTTTTTCTTTTTCCTCATTCTTGTCATCCTTTCTTCCTTAATCCTACAGCTTGCAGAGCCACAGGATCCATCCCCCACACCACCAGTGTGCTTTCACTAATACACATTTGGCAATTATTTTGGGAAAGAATTCTGACTCAGAGTGGAATCTCACTGCGAGTATCACTGCTCAATTTCCCTTCCTCCTTTAGCTACCCCTAGAATATACAGTGGATAGAAGATTTGCAAGATTGTCTATTTCAGCTATCCTTGTCTAGTCCTGAGGGGTTTTTTGTTTGTTTGTTTGTTTGTTTTTCTTTCTTAACAATCTGCTGCCACTGCTCACGAGGTTTGAGGCAATCTGGGACAGGGTTTTTTTTGTACCCTGCTGTTGTTAATATTCGTTGGCTCTTGCCGGGCGGGCTAGCTTCACGGGTGGGTAACAGAGACGCGGAGACAACTGCTGGGCAGGGAAGCTGTACTTCTTTATTCAGGAACAACGATTCATAAACTAAGACAAACTAATCACCAAACAGAACTCTGCTGTCTCTTTGCGGCGGCACAAGCACTCTCTCTTACTCTGGAACTCAGGAACCCAGGAACTCTGCAACTCTGGCACTCTCGAACTCAGGAACCCTCTCTCCAGGTTCCTTGGGGCGGGGCCAAGCAGGCCCGCGAAATTAACTGGACTGATCCAAATCTCTTGGCGGGGGAGGGCTAGAACAAACCAATGTAAAGCATACGACACCCTGCTTTATTTTATTATTAATATTATATAAAGGCATATATCTCCCCCCCTTGGTTAATCAGAATGAACTCTTAGGGTATCTTTCATTGCTTGGGTAGTGGGCATCTTATCTATTGTGGGAGGAACTTGTCTTGTTACTCCTACCTCCTCTATAGACTCTACCCTTCCACCTCCTCGTAGCTAATTAAAAAAAATAAAATACAATTAAATTAAATTAAAAATAAAGTAATCAAAAAAAACTTTCCTTTCACTGCTCTTTAATTACAGCTCTTTTTCTTATCTTTTCTCTATTCTCTCTCTTGTTTCTTTTCTTTTCTTTATGTTGTCATACACTTCTTCCTTCCTTCTTCTTTGTCTTTCTGAATTTAGGAATTATTTTGGGGAAGAAATTTGACTCAGAGTGGACTCTCTATATGTGTATCTCTGCTCTACTTCCCTTTCCCCTCTTGTTACCCCTAGAATATACAGTGGATAGTAGATTTGCATAACTGTCTATTCTTACTATCCCTTCTTTCTTTTCTCTTTCTTCTTCACTGGGATTTGGTTACTAATTTTTCATGGACAGGAGACATTGTTTGGCTAACTGGTAGTGATTAAACTGCTTCAATACTGGCTTCAGTTGCTATTGTAACTCCTGAGGTTGGTGAGGGCAATTCTCATAAAGATATTTAGTACAGTGTTGCTTGTACTCAAGACACAACAACTGAGAAACAACAGAGCATAAAAATAAGAAACATAAATGAAAAAAATGGGTAGATCAAAAACCAATAAAAATGCTACTCCAATGAATGAAGACAAGAGCCCAGAAGGAACTACAAATCAGCCAGAAGTAACCATAGATAAGAAAAGGTTGCAAGCCATAATAAGCTTATTAATCACAGAAATGAAAACAACATTGGAGGAAAGGAATGGCAGTATTAGGAAAACAAGAGTTGAGACCCCCCAAGGAAAATATTGATTATCTTGAGGCAATTAGAGAACTGAAAGCTGAAATAGCTATAATGAAGAAAGAAGCTGAGGGAAGGGCAAGCAGACTAACAGAAGCAGAAAACAGAATTAGTCAGACAGAGGATGAGTTAGAGAAAACTAAGAAAGAGGTAAAAGAGATCAAAAAGAGAATGAGAGACACTGAAAACAATAACAGAGACATACGGGACAATCTCAAAAGAAGTAACATTCATATAATTGGCCTGCCAGAGGAAGAAAAAAAGGAAGGGGAAGCAAACATTCTAGAGGAAATAATAGAAGAAAACTTCCCAGACCTGAATAGCAGAAAGTACATCAAGATTCAAGAGGCCCAGAGAGTTCCAAACAGAATCAACCCAGACCTGAAGACACCAAGACACATCATAGTCACAATGAAAAGGAATAAGGATAAAGAAAGGATCCTAAAGGCTGCAAGAGAGAAACAAAAAGTCACATACAGGAGAAAACCCATAAGATTATCTGCAGACTTCTCCACTCAATCTCTAAAACCTCTAAAAGCCAGAAGAGAATGGCAAGATATCTATCAAGCCCTGAATGAAAAAGGGTTTCAACCAAGGATAATATATCTTGCTAGACATTCATTCAAACTAGATGGAGGGATCAAAACCTTCTTAGACAAACAACAGTTAAAGGAGGCACTACAATACATTAAATCCATAATATCAATAAATGTCAATGGCTTAAACTCACCCAAAAAAGGCTCAGAGTGGGGGGATGGAACAGAAAACATAACCCAACCATATGCTGCTTGAAAGAATCCCATCTGACACAACAAGATAAACACAGACTTAAAGTGAAAAGATGGAAAACTGTCATACAGGCTAACAGACCACAAAAAAGGTCAGGAACAGCCATTCTCATCTCAGACACAAAAGATTTTAAATTAAATAAAGTAATAAAAGATAGGCAAGGACATTACATAATGATTAGAGGATCAATCAGCCAAGAAGACTTAACAATTATTAACATCTATGCACCCAACGAGGGACCATCTAAATACATCAAGCACTTACTGAAAGAATTTCAAAAATACATTAATAGTAATACAATAATAGTGGGAGACTTCAATACCCCACTCTCACACTTAGATCAACAAAGTAGAGAACCAACAAAGTTACAAGAGAATTGAATGAAGAGATAGACAGACTGGACCTCTTGGACATTTTCAGAGTCCTTCACCCAAAAAACTGGAATACACCTTCTTTTCAAATCCACATAACACATACTCAAGGATAGACCACATGTTAGGCCACAAAGACAGCATCAATAAATTCAAGAGCATTGAAATCATCCCAAGTATCTTCTCAGACCACAGTGGAGTAAAACTAACATTTAACAACAAACAGAAAATTAGAATTTGGAAACTAAACAACACACTCCTTAAGAACCACTGGGTCAGAGAGTCACTCAAGCAGGAAATTCAAATGTTCCTGCAAACAAATGAAAATGAAGACACAACCTATCTAAATATTTGGGGCACAGCTAAAACAGTACTGAGAGGAAAACTTATAGCCATACAATCACATATTAAACACCAAGAAAAAGCTCAAATAAACGACCTTACTATACACTTCAAGGACTTACAGGAAGAGGAACAAAGGAACCATAAAGCAACCAGAAGGACAGAAATCACTAAAAATAGAGCAGAAATAAACAACATCAAATATAAGAGAAGGGATTCGACTTCCGGAGGCGGAGCTACGAGCAGCAGATCGCTTTCTCTCCTCTCCTCTCCTCTCCCGGATCAACTAGGAATAGGAGCTAAATGAAGAGATAGATAAACTAGAACTATTGGACATTTTCAGAGTCATTCATCCCAAGAAACTGGAATACACATTTCACTCAAATCCACATGGATCATTCTCAAGGATAGACCATATGTTAGGCCACAAAGACAGCATCAGCCTATTCAAGAGCACTGAAATCATCCCAAGCATCTTCTCAGACCACAGTGGAATTAAACTAACACTTAACAATCAACAAAAGATTAGTAACAGTCCCAAAATGTGGAAGCTCAACAGTACACTTCTTAACAACTTCTGGGTCAAAGAGGAAATCAAGGAAGAAATCAAAATGTTTCGAGAGTTCAATGAAAATGAAGACACAAGCTATCAAAATATTTGGGACACAGCTAAAGCAGTCCTAAGAGGGAAGTTCATAGCTATACAAGCACACATTAGGAAACAAGAAAAGGCACAAATAAACAGCCTGATTGCACATCTTAAAGACCTAGAAGAAGAACAACAAAGGAACCCTAAAGCAACCAGAAGGACAGAAATTACTAAAGTTAGGGCAGAAATAAATAACATTGAGAATAGGAAAACCATACAAAAGATCAATGAAAGTAAATGTTGGTTCTTCGAAAGAGTAAACAAAATCGACAAACCTTTAGCCAGACTCACAAAACAAAAAAGGGAGAAGACCCAAATAAATCGGATAGTAAATGAAAGAGGAGATATCACAACAGACACTGCAGAAATTCAACATATCATGCGAGGCTTCTATGAACAACTATATGCCACCAAGTTAGAGAACCTGGAAGAAATGAATGATTTCCTAGATACCTACCAACTTCCAAAACTAAGTAAAGAGGAAGTGGATAACATGAACAGGCCCATCACAGCTAATGAAATTGAAGCAGTTATCAAAAATCTTCCCAAAAATAAAAGTCCTGGACCAGATGGTTTTACAAATGAATTCTACAAAACTTTCAAAGAAGAACTAATACCTCTACTTTTAAAAGTCTTCCAGAAGATTGAAGACACTGGAATACTCCCTGACAGCTTCTATGAAGCCAACATCACCCTGATACCAAAAGCAGACAGGGACACAACCAAAAAAGAAAACTACAGACCAATATCACTGATGAACATAGATGCGAAAATATTGAACAAAATTCTAGCCAACCGGATACAGCAGTATATCAAAAAGATTGTTCATCATGACCAAGTGGGGTTTATCCCAGGCATGCAAGGTTGGTTTAATATACGTAAATCAATCAATGTGATCCACCACATCAACAAAAGCAAGACCAAAAACCACATGGTCATATCAATAGATGCAGAGAAAGCCTTTGACAAAATACAACATCCCTTTATGATCAAAACACTACAAAAAATAGGAATAGATGGAAAATTCCTGAAGATAGTGGAGTCTATATATAGCAAACCTACAGCCAACATCATACTCAATGGTGAAAAACTGGAAGCATTTCCACTCAGATCAGGTACTAGACAGGGCTGCCCACTATCACCATTACTATTCAACATAGTGCTGGAAGTTCTTGCCATAGCAATCAGGCAGGAGCAAGGAATTAAAAGAATACAGATTGGAAGAGAAGAAGTCAAACTCTCCTTATTTGCAGATGACATGATAGTATACATGGAAAAACCTAAGGAATCTAGCAAGAAGCTTTTGGAAATCACCAGGCAATACAGTAATGTGTCAGGCTATAAAATTAACATTCAAAAGTCAGTGGCATTCCTCTATGCAAACACTAAGTTAGAAGAAATTGAAATCCAGAAATCAGTTCCTTTTTCTATAGCAACAAAAACAATAAAATATCTAGGAATAAACCTAACCAAAGAAGTGAAAGACTTGTATACTGAAAATTATGAGTCACTACTCAAAGAAATTGAAAAAGACACAAAGAAGTGGAAAGATATTCCATGCTCATGGGTTGGAAGAATTAACATCATCAAAATGAATATATTACCCAGAGCCATCTACAAATTTAATGCTATCCCCATCAAGATCCCAAGCACATTTTTTAGGAGAATAGAACAAATGCTACAAATGTTTATCTGGAACCAGAAAAGACCTAGAATTACCAAAACAATCTTGAGAAAAAAGAACAGAACCGGAGGCATCACACTGCCAGATCTCAAACTATATTATAGGGCCATTGTCATCAAAACTGCTTGGTACTGGAGCATGAACAGACACACTGACCAGTGGAATAGAATTGAGAGCCCAGAAATGAGGCCCCACACATATGGACATCTAATCTTTGACAAAGGGGCCCAGACTATTACATGGGGAAAGCAGAGTCTCTTCAACAAATGGTGTTGGAAACAATGGGTTGAAACATGCAGAAGAATGAAGCTGAATCACTGTATTTCACCAAATACAAAAGTACATTCCAAGTGGATCAAGGACTTGCATGTTAGACCAGAAACTATCAGATACTTAGAGGAAAATATTGGAAGAACTTTTTTCCACATAAATTTTAAAGACATTTTCAATGAAACGAATCCAATTACAAGGAAGACTAAGGCAAGTATAAACCTATGGGACTACATCAAATTAAAAAGCTTCTTCACAGCAAAAGAAACCACTACCCAAATCAAGAGACCCCTCACAGAATGGGAGAAGATCTTTACATGCCATACATCAGATAAGAGTTTAATAACCAACAAATATAAAGAGCTTACCAGACTCAACAACAAGACAACAAATAACCCCATCCAAAAATGGGGGGAGGAATTGGACAGAATATTCACCACAGAAGAGATCCAAAAGGCCGAGAAACACATGAAAAAATGCTCCAAGTCTCTGATTGTCAGAGAAATGCAAATCAAGACAACATTGAGATATCACTTCACTCCTGTGAGAATGTCAC
This sequence comes from Erinaceus europaeus, assembly GCF_950295315.1. Lineage (NCBI taxonomy): Eukaryota > Metazoa > Chordata > Mammalia > Eulipotyphla > Erinaceidae > Erinaceus > Erinaceus europaeus. The sequence continues at coordinate 42,813,033 of NC_080176.1, read as the reverse complement.
ACATCAGAAAAGGTAACAGCAGCAAATGCTGGAGAGGATGTGGGGTCAAAGGAACCCTCCTGCACTGCTGGTGGGAATGTCAATTGGTCCAACCTCTGTGGAGAACAGTCTGGAGAACTCTCAGAAGGCTAGAAATGGACCTACCCTATGACCCTGCAATTCCCCTCCTGGGGATATATCCTAAGGAACCCAACACATCCATCCAAAAAGATCTGTGTACACATATGTTCTTGGCAGCACAATTTGTAATAGCCAAAACCTGGAAGCAACCCAGGTGTCCAACAACAGATGAGTGGCTGAGCAAGTTGTGGTATATATACACAATGGAATACTACTCAGCTGTAAAAAATGGTGACTTCACCGTTTTCAGCCGATCTTGGATGGACCTTGAAAAAATCATGTTGAGTGAAATAAGTCAGAAACAGAAGGATTAATATGGGATGATCTCACTCTCAGGCCGAAGTTGAAAAACAAGATTAGAAAAGAAAACACAAGTCGAACCTGAAATGGAATTGGAGTATTACACCAAAGTAAAAGACTCTGGGGTGGGTGGGTGGGTGGGGAGAATACAGGTCCATGAAAAATGATGAATGAAATAGTGGGGGTTGTATTGCTAAATGGGAATCTGGGGAAAGTTATGCATGTAAAAAAAAAAAAAAAAAAGAAGTAGAAACGCAAAGCAGAAATTGACTGAGTTTGGAGTATGGCACCAAAGTAAGAAAGCAGAAGTATACTAGAGTTTGCAGTGAGTACCTCCCTAATACTTCCTCTCCACTTTTCCAAGCTTTGGGTCCATGATTGCTCAACGATTTGTTTGGCTTTGTATGTTAACTCTCTTTTCAGTCACCAGGTTCCAGGTGTCATCAGGATGCCGGCCAGACTTCCCTGGATTGAAGACACCACCAATGTGTCCTGGAGCTCAGCTTCCCCAGAGACCCATCCTACTAGGGAAAGAGAGAGGCAGACTGGGAGTATGGACCGACCAGTCAACGCCCATGTTCAGCAAGGAAGCAATTACAGAAGCCAGACCTTCTACCTTCTGCAACCCTCAATGACCCTGGGTCCATGCTCCCAGAGGGATAGAGAATGGGAAAGCTATCGGGGGAGGGGGTGGGATATGGAGATTGGGCGGTGGGAATTGTGTGGAGTTGTACCCCTCCTACCCTATGGTTTTGTTAATTAATCCTTTCTTAAATAAAAAAAAAAAGAAAGAAATATAAAAATATATATATATATATATATATAAGAGAACCATACAAAAGATCAATGAAGCCAAATGTTGGTTCTTTGAAAGAATAAACAAAATTGATAAACCCCTTGCTAGACTCACCAAACAAAAAAGAGAGAAGACTCAAATTAATTGAATTGTAAACAATGGAGGAGATATCACAAATGAAACCACAGAAAACCAGAGAATCTTGTTAAACTTCTATAAAGAACTATACACCACCAAGCTAGAGAATCTGGAAGAAATGGAACAATTCCTAGAAGCATATGCCCTTCCAAAACTGAACCAAGAAGAACTATAAAATCTAAATGCACGAATCACAGACAAAGAAATTGAAACCGTTATTAAGAATCTCCCCAACAACAAAAGTCCTGGACCAGATGGCTTCACAAATGAATTCTACAAAACTTTCAGGAAACAGTTAATACCCATACTTTTTAAGCTGTTCCATAAGACTGAAGAAACAGGAATACTCCCTTCCACCTTTTATGAAGCCAACATCACCCTGATACCAAAAGCTGATAGGGACAGAACAAAAAAGGAAAACTACAGACCAATATCTCTGATGAACATAGATGCCAAAATATTAAACAAGATCTTGGCCAACCGGATACAGCAACATATCAAAAAGATTGTTCATCATGACCAAGTGGGATTCATCCCAGGAATGCAAGACTGGTTCAACATCCGTAAGTCAATCAATGTCATTCACCACATCAATGAAAGCAAAGCCAAAAACCACATGATTATCTCAATAGATGCAGAGAAAGCCTTTGACAAAATCCAACACCCATTCATGCTCAAAACTCTACAAAAAATGGGAATAGATGGGAAATTCCTCAAGATAGTGGAGTCTATGTATAGCAAACCTACAGCCAACATCATACTCAATGGACAGAAGCTGAAAGCATTCCCCCTCAGATCGGGGACTAGACAGGGCTGTCCACTGTCACCGTTACTCTTCAACATAGTATTGGAAGTTCTTGCCATAGCAATCAGGTAAGAGAAAGAAATCAAAGGAATACAGATTGGAAGGGAAGAATTCAAGCTCTCACTATTAGCAGATGATATGATAGTATACATAGAAAAACCTAAAGAATCCAGCAGAAAACTACTGGAAGTTATTAGGCAAAATAGCAAGGTATCGGGCTACAAAATCAATGTAAAAAATCAGTGGCATTTCTTCATGCAAACACTAAATCTGAAGAAGAAGACATCCAGAAATCACTCCCATTTACTGTTTCAGCAAAATCAATCAAATACCTAGGAATAAAGTTGACCAAAGAAGTGAAAGACTTGTATACTGAAAACTATGAGTCGCTACTCAAGGAAATAGAAACTGATACCAAGAAATGGAAAGATATCCCATGCTCATGGGTTGGAAGAATAAATATCATTAAAATGAATATTCTCCCCAGAGCCATATACAAATTTAATGCAATACCCATCAAAGTTCCACAAAGATTCTTTAAGAGAATAGAACAAACACTACAATCATTTATCTGGAGCCTGAAAACAGCTAGAATTGCCAAAACCATCTTAAGGAAAAGAAACAGAAATGGAGGCATCACACTCCCAGATATCAAACTATATTATAAAGACATCATCATCAAAACAGCATGGTACTGGAACAAAAATAGGCACACAGACCAGTGGAACAGAATTGAAAGCCCAGAAATAAATCCCCACACCTACAGACATCTAATCTTTGATCAGGGGGCCCAAAGCATTAAATGGAATAAGGAGGTTTTTTTAAATAAATGGTGCTGGGAAAACTGGGTTGTAACATGCAGAAAAATGAAATTGAACCACTTTATCTCACCAGAAACAAAAATTAACTCCAAATTGATCAAAGACCTAGATGTCAGACCAGAAACAATAAAATACTTAGAGGAAAACATTGGTTAAACACTTTCCCACCTACACCTCCAGGACATCTTTGATGAATCAAACCCAATTGCAAGGAAGACTAAAGGAGAAACAAGCCAATGGGACTACATCAAATTGAAAAGCTTCTCCACATCCAAAGAAACTATTAAACAAACAAAGAAACCCCTCACAAAATGGGAGAAGATTTTCACATGCCATACATCAGACAAGAAACTAATCACCAAAATATATAAAGAGCTCAGCAAACTTAGCACCAAAAAAGCAAATGACCCCAACCAAAAATAGACAGAGTATATGAACAGAACATTCACCTCAGAGGAGATCCAAAAGGCTAACAAACATATAAAAAACTCCTCTAGGTCACTGATTGTCAGAGAAATGCAAATTAAGACAACACTATGATACCACCTCACTCCTGTAAGAATGGCATACATCAAAAAGGACAGCAGCAACAAATGCTGGAGAGGTTGTGGGGACAGAGGAACCCTTTTACATTGCTGGTGGGAATGTAAATTGGTACAGCCTCTGTGGAGAGCAGTCTGGAAAACTCTCACAAGGCTAGACATGGACCTTCCATATGATCCAGTAATTCCATCCTGGGGTTATACCCAAGGACTCCATAACACCCCACCAAAAAGAGGTGTGTACTCCTACGTTCATAGCAGCACAATTCATAATAGCTAAAACCTGGAAGCAACCCAGATGGCCAACAACAGATGAGTGGCTGAGAAGCTGTGGTATATATACACAATGGAATACTATGCAGCTATCAAGAACAATGAACCCACCTTCTCTGACCTATCTTGGACAGAGCTAGAAGGAATTATGTTAAGTGAGCTAAGTCAGAAAGGTAAAGATGAGTATGGGATGATCCCACTCATCAACAGAAGTTGCGAAAGAAGATCTGAAAGGGAAACTAAAAGCAGGACCTGATCAAATTGTAAGTAGGGCACCAAAGTAAAAACCCTGTGTTGAGGGGTACACATGCAGCTTTCTGGGCCAGTGGTTGGTGGGAGTGGGTGGGAGGGATGGGTCACTGTCTTTTGGTGGTGGGAATGGTGTTTATGTACACTCCTAGCATAATGTAGTCATATAAATCACTAGTTAATTAATATGACATGGGAAAATAATTGTATGTCTCGAAGTTTTTTTAAACACAGACTGAATCTTTTTAATATATAGGCTGTGTATTTGATAGGAAGGCTCTCTCAAAAGCCTAGACCAAGTAGATCAGAAGCAACAAATAGCACAGCTATATACAAGATACTGGGTACTGTACAGCAAACCATAACAAAAGGACTTTTCAAAGTTAACCCAATTACCAAATAATATAATGATAACATTAACTATCGATTGTGTTTTTGAACCCTAAGACAGCAGGAACCTCATATCTCCACTATAGATCCCCTACTTCCCCCAGTCCTGGAACCCTTGGATAGGGCCCACTTTCCCATATGCCTCTCCCAATCTGTATCAAATAATATTGCATCTGCCAATAACAACATAATCATCGCAATGATGGCCACCTCAACATGCTTCACTTCAGATTGTGTCCAGAGAATTCACGTGTGGAATGACAACCCTTCAGCTTCATTACTCGGGTGAGACCTTTCCTTTCATAGTATTCTCTAATTCCATCTCAGGTGGTTCACTTTCTAACAAAGACCCAAAACCTAGATATACACCAGGTTCTGAGCGAGAGAGCATATGTTCACACGTATCTATAAACTACTGCAAAATATATACCTGAAAGCAGAAGTACACTGGAGTTTGCAGTGAGTATCCCCCTAACACTTCCTCTCCACTATTCCAAGCTTTGGGTCCATGACTGCTCAACAATTTGTTTGGTTTTGTATGTTAACTCTCTTTTCAGTCACCAGGTTCCAGATGTCATCAGGATTCCGGCCAGGCTTCCCTGGACTGAAGACACCACCAATGTTTCCTGGAGCTCCGCTTCCCCAGAGACCCACCCTACTAGGGAAAGAGAGAGACAGACTGGGAGTATGGATGGACCAGTCAATGCCCATGTTCAGTGGGGAAGCAATTACAGAAGCCAGAACTTCCACCTTCTACAACCCACAATGACCCTGGGTCCATGCTCCCAGAGGGATAGAAAGTGGGAAAATTATCATGGGAGGGGGTGGGATATGAAGATTGGGTGGTGGGAATTTTATGAAGTTGTACCCCTCCTACCCTATGGTTTTTTTAATTTATCCTTTCTTAAATAAAAAAATAAATAAATAAAAAGAAACTGAAAAACAAAATACACAGGAGCTGGGCGGTAGCACAGGGAGTTAAGCGCAGGTGACACAAAGCACAGGAACCAGAGTAAGGATCCTGGTTTGAACCCACGGCTTCCCACCTTCTGGGGAGTCACTTCACAGGCAGTAAAGCAGGTCTGCAGATGTCCGTCTTTCTCTCCCCCTCTCTGTCTTCCCCTCCTCTCTCAGTTTCTCTCTGTCCTATCCAACAACAATGACATCAATAACAACAACAACACCATAACAACAAGGGCAACAATAGGGAATAAATAAATATTAAAAGAAGATATGCATAGCATATAGTCTAGTAATATCATATATGGCCATATAGCTGAAGGAAATAAAAACAAAATATCAAAGAAATATATGCATTGCCATGTTTAATTCAACAACCTAACCATTCAGAATAGATGGACAAAGATATGCTTATATATAAAATATAAACACACATGCACACACACACACACACACACATACATATATATATATATATATATATATATATATATATATATATAGAGAGAGAGAGAGAGAGAGAGAGAGAGAGAGAGGTATTTGCTGTCTTACTCTTGCCTTCTAAAGTTCTTTGTATATATTGGATACTAGTCCACATGTCTTTTGCAAATAGTTTCTTTCTGTTCCTGAATTATGTGCTACTTTTCTTAAGTTTATCTTTCACAGAAAAGATGTTCCTAATTTTACTGAAATCCAACTTCATCATTCCTTTTATGAATCTTCCCTTTGGTGCGATATCTAAAAAGTCAACACTAAAACCATTTCTTGAAATTTTTAGGAGTTTTACACTTGTACAGTTTACAGTAGATCTATGACTGATTTTGTACTTCTTTTTTTAATCAAGTGTAAGGATGCATACTTTTTCCTCTGTAGATGACTTCAGAGTTATTCCAAATCTACTTGTTCTAAGGTTATTATTCATCATTTGTTTTTCCCATGTCCTTCTGACAAAGATTAGTTAATTCTTCTTGTGTGTGTCTATTTTTGAAGTCTCAGTTCTGTTGGATTTATCAAGTCATCAATTTTTATTTTTCATTACAACGTTTTGATTACTAAGTCTTGAGTTCCAGTAATGTTAGTCCTTTGGCATTGTCCTTACTTATTATTGAATTGGCCATTTTATTTTTTATTGGGGAATTAATGTTTTACATTCGAAAGTAAATAAAATAGTTTGTACAGGCATAACGTTTCCCAGTTTTCCATATAACAATACAGCCCCCACTAGGTCCTCTGTCATCCTTTTTGGATCTGTATTCTCCCCCTCACCCCCAAACCAAGAGTCTTTTCCTTTGGGGAAATACACCAACTCCAGTTCAGGTTCTACTTGTGGTTGCTTTTCTGATCTTGTTTTTCTTTTATTTTTTAATATTTTATTTATTCTCGAGGAAGATAGAAAGAGAGAAAGAACCAGACATCACTCTAGTACATGTACTGCAGGGACTGAACTCAGGACCTCATGCTTGAGAGTAGTGCTTCATCCACTGCGTCACCTCCTGGACCACCTGATCTTGTTTTTCAACTTCTGCCTGAGAGTGAGATCAACCCATATTCATCCTTCTGTTTCTACTTATTTCACTTAACATGTTTTTTTTCAGGCTCCATCCAAGATCGGCTGAAAATGATGAAGTCACTGTTTTTTATAGCTGAGTAGTATTCCACTGTGATACATACCATGACTTGCTCAGCCACTCATCTATTGGTGGACACCTGGGTTGCTTCCAGGTTTTGGCTATTACAAATTGTGCTGCTTCTTCTTCTAGCATTTGCCCTTCTTCTGTAGCCATTCAACAGCGTCAGGTTGAGCCTGATGTAAAGTTTCGAGACCTCCTTTGAATCTGGAGAGGTGGCAGTCGTTGACTATGTGGGTCATAGTCTGTCTGGAGCCATAGGGGCAGTTTGGGTTGTCTCTGGCTCCCCAGCGATGGTACATAGCGGCGCACCGGCCATGGCCTGTTCGATAGCGATTGAGGAGGGCCCAATCATAACGTACTAAGAACATATAAGTACACAGATCTTTTTGGATGTGTGTGTTGGGTTACTTAAGATATATCCCGAGGAAAGGAATTACAAGATCATAGGGTAGGTCTGTTTCTAGCCTTCTGAGAGTTCTCCAACTATTCTCCATAGAGGTTGGACCAATTTACATTCCCACCAGCACTGCAGGAGGGTTCCTTTGACCCCACAACCTCTCCAGCATTTTATGCGGTTACCTTTTCTAATGTATGGCACTCTCACAGGTGTAAAGTCATATCTCGTTGTTTATTTGCATTTCTCTGACAATCAAAGACTTGGAGCATTTTTTTTTTCATGTGTTTCTCGGCCTTTTGGATCTCTTCTGTGGTAAATATTCTGTCCATGTCCTCTCCCCATATTTGGATGGGGTTATTTGTTTTCTTGTTGTTGAGTTTGGCAAGCAGTTTATATATTTTGGTTATTAGCCTCTTGTCTGTTGTATGGCATGTGAAGATCTTCTCCCATTCTGTGAGGGGTCTCTTGGTTTGGGTAGTGGTTTCTTTTTGCTGTGCAGAAGCTTTTTAATTTGATGTAGTCCCACTGAATTATGTTTGCCATAGTCTTCTTTGTAATTGGATTCATTTCATTGAAGATGTCTTTAAAATTTATGTGGAAAAGAGTTCTGCCAGTATTTTCCTCTAAGTATTTGATAGTTTCTGGTCTAACATCCAAGTCCCTGATCCACCTACAACTTACTTTTGCTTTGGTGAAATATAGTGGGTTCAGTTTCATTCTTCTCCATGCTTCTACCCATTTTTTCCAACACCATTTGTTGAAGAGACTCTGCTTTCCCCATTTAATAGTCTAGGCACCTTAGTCAAAGATTAGATGTCCATAGGTGTGGGGACTTACATCTTGGCTCTGAATTCTATCCTACTGGTGAGTGTGTCTATTCATGTTCCAGTACCAAGCTCTTTTGATGACAATGGCCCTATCATACAATTTGAGATCTGGGAGTGTGATGCCTCCAGTTCTGTTCTTTCTTCTAAAGATAGTTTTGGCAATTTTAGGTCTTTTCTGGCTCCTAATAAACATCTGTAGCATTTGTTCTATTCTCCTAAAAAATGTGCTTGGGATCTTGATGGGGATAGCATCAAATTTGTATATGACTCTGAGTAGTATATTCATTTTGATGGTGTTAATTCTTCCAACCCATGAACATAGAATATCTTTCCACTTCTTTGTGTCTTTTTCGATTTCCTTGAGTAGTGACTCATAATTTTCAGTATACAAGTCTTTCACTTCTTTGGTTAGGTTTACTCCTAGATATTTTATTGTTTTATTGCTATAGTAAAAGGAATTGATTACTGGATTTCAACTTCTTCTAATGTACTGTTTGCATAGAGGAATGCTACTGACTTTTGAGTGTTAATTTTGTAGCTTGACACCTTACTGTATTGCCTGATGATTCCTGATGATGAAAAGCTTCTTGCTGGATTACTTAGGTTTTTCTATGTATACTATCATGGCATCTGGCACCATGGTCTCCTAGTCAAGATCTCAAGATGCCTGCCTCCATGGGTGGCCAACACTATATCATTTCTTCTCCAAAACAGAAGATTCCAGGTGCATCTGGGTGACAAGTCTAGCAGATGGAGACTTGTCTCAAGTGGCCTCCCCCAGGGCTCTGTTCTGGCTCCTACCCTATTTAATATTTACATCAATGACCTTCCAGAAACTTCTTCAAGGAAGTTCATCTACGCCAATGACATCTGCTGTGCAACTCAGGCATCCAAGTTTGACATCCTCGAGGAAACACTCACAAAAGACATGTCTCTGATATCTGATTACTGTAAAAAATGGCGACTAATCCCTAGCACTGCAAAAAACGGTATCATCTGTTTTCCATCTACACCATGCCTCGGCCTCGCGTGAGCTTAATGTGCAGCTTGACGATACGAGAATCCGGCATGAAGCCCAGCCAGTCTATCTTAGTGTTACTCTTGATCACACCCTGTCATTTCACGAACATCTCATAAAAACTGCAGCAAAGGTGGGCACGAAGAATAACATCATTGCAAGACTGGCCATCTCCTCATGGGGCGCGAGCGCTTCCACACTGCGATCATCATCTCTGGCATTATGCTATTCCACTGCAGAATACTGTGCCCCAGTATGGTTCCGTAGCCCCCATGTCCACTTGGTCGATTCCAAATTATATTCCTCCATGAGGATAATTTCTGGAACCATCTGTTCCACCCCAGTTCCATGGCTGCCAGTTCTTAGGAACATCGCCCCGCCAGATATTCGTCAGGATGCGGCATCATCTAAGTTCATTTCCCACGTCTATGCTCGACCGATATCGTTGCCCACCCTGTCCAACGCTTGATGTCTCGTCATCCAATCTGGTCCCCTATGCCTACACTGAACTTCTCTGTTCCAGACTCTTGGAAACAGAGTTGGCAGTCAGCTGAGGTAAAGAACAAACACCTCATCACAGACCCCTGCAAGCGTCAACCCGGCTTTGACCTAGCACGTTATGATTGGGCCCTCCTCAATCGCTATCGAACAGGCTATGGCCAGTGCACTGCTATGTTCCATCGCTGGGGAGCCAGAGACGACCCGAACTGCCCCTGCAGCTACAGACAGACTATGACCCACATAGTCAATGACTGCCACCTCTCCAGATTCAAAGGAGGTCTCAAAACTTTACATCAGGCTCAACCTGACGCTGTTAACTGGCTACGGAAGAAGGGCAAATGTTAGAAGAAGAATGGCATCTGAAAATAGGGAGAGTTTGACTTCTTCTCTTCCAATATGTATCCCTTTAATTCCTTGCTTCTGCCTGATTGCTATGGCAAGAACTTCCAATATTATTTTGAATAATAATGGCAATAGTGGGCAGCCCTGTCTAGTAGTGATCTGAGGGGAAATGCTTCCAGTTCCCCACCATTGAGTATGATGTTGGCCTTAGGTTTGCTATATATAGATTCCACTATCTTGAGGAATTTTCCATCTATTCCTTTTTTTGTAGTGTTTGGATCATAAAGTGATGCTGTGTTTTGTAAAAGGTTTTCCCTGCATCTATTGATATGACGATGTAGATTTTGCTCTTGCTTTTATTAATGTGGTGGATCACGATGATTGATTTACATATATTAAGCCAACTTTGCACACCTGGGATAAACTCCACTTGGTCATGATGAACAATCTTTTTAATATACTGCTATGTCTGATTGGCTAGAATTTTGTTCAATATTTTAGCATCTATGTTCATCAGAAATATTGGTCTGTAGTTTTCTTTTTTGGTTGTGTCCCTGTCTGCTTTTGGTATCAAAATGATGTTGGCTTCATAGAAGCTGGAAGGGAGTATTTCGGTTTCGTCAATCTTCTGGAAGACTTTTAATAGTAGAGCTATTAGTTATTCTTGGAGGTTTTGTAGGATTCATTTGTAAAACCATCTGGTGCAGGACTTTTATTTTTTGGAAGGTTTTCGATAACTGTTTCAATTTCATTAGCTGTGATGTACCTGTTCATGTTATCTCGTTCCTCTTCCTTTTTGGAAGTAAGTAGGTATCAAGGAAATCATCCATTTCTTCCAGGTTCTCTAGCTTGGTGGCATATAGTTGTTCATAGAAATCTCACATGATAGCTGAATTTCTACTGTGTCGATTGTGATATCTCCTCTTTCATTTATGATCTGATTTATTTGGGTTTTCTCCCTTTTTGTTTTGTGAGTCTTGAAGATCTTATATACATACGCTTTGCTAGATTTCATTTTTTTCCGAAATAATAAAAATGTTTCAATCTTTAGTTTAAAATATTGTCAGTTCAGTCATTAAAGTGAGAATATCCTAAGCAATAATATGTATACTCCAAGCACAATGAAGTTTTAACAGAGCTCAGAATTTTTTTTTAATTTCAATGTATTTTTACCAGAATTAGGGAAATACGAAAGTATATACAATTTTTATATATTGTACACATATGTTTATATTCTAATACTAGAGAGAGTATTTCCAGACAAAGAACTTGTATACACAAGTTTAAGAGCATCAGAGCTCAAAATTTAATAGAAAGAAATGAGTTTATATCCTAACAGTTTCTCTTACTACTCACATAGCCTTATTTAAAATTCCTGATAATTGTATTGTTATGTGGAAAACTGGGAAATGTTATGCATGTACAAACTATTGTATCCACTGTCAAATGTAAAACATTATAGGAAAAAAATTAAAAATAAATAAAAATACAATATATCTTCAAAAAAAAATAAATAACCACAACAATGATAAGATAACAAGAGCAACAAAAAGGGGGAAAAATAGCCTCCAGGAGCAGTGGATTTGTGGTTCAGGCACTGAGTCCCAGCAATAATCCTGGAGGTAAAATAAATAAATAAATAAATAAAATACTTAATAATTTTGAACCTATTAATTTGATTCTACTACAGTAGTATCATTGTATTTGCTCGTTTGTGTATATCATTTTTTAATTTAGGGGATTAATGCTTTACAGTGTATTCATTGATATGTGAGAACAATTTCATTATGCACCAAGACCCCACAATTGTCTCCAATGTTCTAATTTAAGCATATTTTGTGAAAACAGGGTATAAACTTACTGGTTAAAAATGAATGGTTTAGGGGAGTCGGGCTGTAGCGCAGCGGGTTAAGCGCAGGTGGCGCAAAGCACAAGGACTGGCAAAAGGATCCCGGTTCGAACCCCGGCTCCCCACCTGCAGGGGAGTTGCTTCACAGGCGGTGGAGCAGGTCTGCAGGTGTCTATCTTTCTCTCCTCCTCTCTGTCTTCCCCTCCTCTCTCCATTTCTCTCTGTCCTATCCAACAACGACAACAACAATAATAACTACAACAATAATACAACAAGGGCAACAGAATGGAATAAATAAATAAAATAAATATTTAAAAAAATGAATGGTTTATGCCTAAAATCACATTAGATTAGTTACATTTAAGAGAAAAGGAGTTAACAGTAGAGAGCATAGTACCAAAACATAACCAAACAGTAAGACAACAATTTCATTCCACAACTCAAACATTCAGAGGAGTAAATGGTCAGAATTTTAGTTGCAATCTGCTGAACAATTTTGGAGTACCTATAAGGATAACTGATTTTAAGACAATTAGTAAGATACTCTTTGTCTGCAGATAGACACAAACTATTTGGCAATGCGATTGTATTTGCAGACATTAGAATTCAGTCTGCACTAGTACTGTGCTTCTGTCTTACTCGCATTTGTATATTCATTGTATAGAAAGTCAGATATACTATGCCCATACTTATTGAAAAAAACACATATTCATACTTTAATTTTGAAATAATCATATTACAATTCAGGCAAACTAAAAATTAAGATTTAGTATTGTGTGTGATAATACTTGCATGCCTGCCTTGTCAATCTACTGATTTATAGGTAGCCTATACTATATCTATCTACTATAATTTAGAAGTACAATAGTTTGAATGTGTTAAGGGGAAGTAATAAAAAAACTACTAAGAATTATTCTAGTTTTTTTTTCCCTTGTGCTTCTTTTAGGTTCTTGTGCATCACCTGCCTTTAGCTTTTGTTTCCTTTCATTATAAATAAAATGGAAAGTTTCCTTGGTTGCAAGCTACCATTTGATTACTTCCTGTCTCTGACTAGAAATGATAGCATTGACTCCAAAGATGATGACTTTCTTTTTGTTTTCCCCTTTAATTTTCTCTATTAAGCTAATAAAGAGACTACAGTTTTAGAATAAAAATCTACACAATATTAAATACTAAACACATTACATATCTGTCACAGAACAGCAACATAAAAGTGATAATTCCTAGAAATTCATGACAGAACAGCAAATTTTGTTAAAGACATTAGACTAAAATGAATTATTACAAGCCTTTTAGTTTTTCTTCTTGAACAATCAAATATTTTTAAATAAAACTGGCATTTGAAAATTATAAACATTCACTGACTCCAATATTACAGTATACTAGTTGTGTGCAATGTGTCCTTTATTATAGTCATTCCATATTTCTGTAAAGAAGAACAATTTGAAGTTCACCTAAGAACTGAAATGAAAAGAGAAGATACCATCTACTCAACACCATTCTATTGTAGTATTCCTAGCAATAATTTCATTAATACATTCCCATAGTTAGCATCAAGTCACTGAAAACACCTCCCCATAGGCACACAGAGAATTAAACACTCACAAACAAGACTGAAAACTCAGATCTAGAAGTTTTGCAAACAAGTGCTGGGTTGGGGTATGTACTATGCATCATGTGTAGTCATAGTCAATCTACCTTTTGGTTGGATCAGTTTCTGATGACCCAGTACCATTGTCTGTTACTAAAACTATTACCAACTGTTGTCCTAGTAATTTCTGGGATGTAAAAAACTATCTCTTGAAATTTAACTTTTATTTTAACAAAGAGAAACCTCCGATGAAATCAGTTTAGGTAGACTGGAGAATTCCAAAATAGTCTTCATCCACAGTAAATTGCATGTAATTGTCTCTTCAACATCTCTTCTAAGTACTCTTCTGTATTTAGGTGATATGAAAGTATTTTCTGCACCCCCTAGTGACCTTGGGTCCATACTCCCAGAGGGTTAAAGAGGAAAGTTATCAGGGAAAGGGATGGGATACGGAGTTCTGGTGGTGGGAATTGTGTGGCATTGTACCCCTCTTATCCTATGGTATTGTCAGTGTTTCCATTTTATAAATAAAAATTATTTTAATAATATTTTTCTGGCCTCAGGTCTACACATTTACTCTTCCTATCCCACTTTGGATTCTTTACAGTATATCATATATTATTAAATATACATATATAAAGAAGTACTATATATATAAACATTTATCACTTTAAGCTAGAAGTAGAGGAGAGAGAGGGTAAAAAGAGAACACTGTACAGAAGCTTCCTGCAGTGCAGTGGTGGCAAGGCTCAAACATGGGTCACACACATAGAAAGTTGTATGTTATCTGAGTTATTTCACCATGCCTATACTTATTTATTTATATGAATACATGAAGATTAAATTCCATTCTCCAGGCTAACTGAGATAAAAATTTGTATAACAAGCTAACTGTTGGTGCTTTCTAGGAGTGCCACAATGGCATGACAGTATTGGCAGAAAAACTTCTACCTACCAGATGTGAAAGTCCCAAATGTTTCTATGATATATCTGTGTCTTGGACTTTCATTGTTCAAAATTTTAAAGCAAAGACAATCACAAAATCTTTTTTTGGTTACATAACTGACATGTCTCTTTACTCTCATCAAAGAGTGCCCTATGTTGACCCCAGTTATGGCTTCTCTACTCTCAACTATATTTTCTAGGCAAAGGTATTCAGATTTGAAAGGTGATTAGGATATAGCACTCTTTTTTTTCCCATAAACCTACTTGCATGCAGATTTACTTATTCTTTGTCCCTTTCAGTTAATCTAATGATGTTTTCATTTTCCTTTAGTTATCCCAACTCAAATATTTATATGACCAGAGGCTATCTGACATGAATTTAATCAAGCAAAATATACTTGTTAATTAACAAATCTAAAAATGGAACAATTATAACCAGATTAGGGCATTTATTAGTTATCAAATCATGTTGTCAAGTTCTATTTTATGGTGCCATCTTTATAGTTAAGTTCTATCCATGTAGCATGCCCCAGTAATTTAAAAAGTATACATTCCTTAAAGTTCAGGTGCAACTATCTCTTTTCTGATGGCTGCTTACTCTGTGTAGAAGTCATTAATTATAAAAACTTTCGTGGTCCTTCATAGCACTAGCAAATGAGCAAACATCTGCTTTCATATAGCAAAACCTAGATAGATTACCATTTATTATGTAACATTATTATCATAAATTCAGCAGCATGAAATCATATGTACTCATCACATTACATTTTCTATAAGGTGGGTGTGCAGAGATAATTCAGCAGGATTATCTGCAAATCTTCCATAAAGATATCAGCATGGTCTGAGTTCTTATCGGAAGCCCCTTGAGTCCAAAGTGTATGTGATTCTGGGCAGAATTCAGTTTCTTTCAGGCTGTTGAACTAGTGGTCTGAGTCTCTGGGTGACTCTTAATTGAAGGTTGCTCAAAGTTTAGTGTTATATTACTTTTTGCAGGTAGTTATTCATAACAATATGTTTCTTCAAAAATAGCAAAATAGTGCAGGTACTGGTGGACCTGATTAAGCACACGTTACAGTGCACGAAGACCCAGGTTCAATCCCTTGCTCCCCACTAGCAGGAAGGACACTTCACAATCAGTGAAGCAAAACTACAAATGAGCCATTACCTCGGAGCTGTTAGTACAACTGCTACTATAAAATAATTAAAAATTATTGACAATAATGTGGAGAAAATGGAATACAAATTGGTATGAATATATAGGAAAAATCCCTCAAAAATATTAAAGAAAAAGCTGCCAAGTAGTCCAGTCATTCTACTTCTGGATACAATTTCAAAAAGGTTTAAATTAAGCTTTTGAAAATATATTCCTATTCTCATGCTCACTGCAAAATTATTCACAGTAGTCAAATTACAAAAAGCAAATTAACATCGGTTGGTGGATGAGTGCATATAGAAAATATGACACACAAAAATTGTACAAAGAAATCTGAGGAAAAAGAAGCAAGGATGTATGAATTAAAGTTACATCTTTAGTTACTTTAGTCCTAGAGATGTGTTGCACAGCATAATTCCCATAGATAACAATACTATTGTGTCTATGAATTATTTTCTAGGTAGGCAGAACTAATGCTTCTTTTATTATGCAAATAAATAGTAACTAATAAGTAAAGAGGCCACAAAGGGAGATAGTTCATGCTATAGAGCACATACCAAAAAATGGGTAGAAACCCTGGCACCACCTGGCAGCATGGCAGTGCATAGGGAGTGCCATAGATTGTGATATGGTTTATTTATGGTTTATTTCTCTCTGTTTCTCTTTCTTATAAGCTGAAATTAAAAATAAAATAAAATTTAGGCCCAGGAGATGTGCTATCTCACACATATGAGGCCCAATGCCTCATAAAAAAGAGAGGAGGGAAAGGGGACTGGATAGGAACATACTCAGTTAAGTGCACAAGTCACCACATGCATGGTCCTGAGTTCAATTCCCCCGTTTCCTTCCTGCAGGGGGGAAGCTTCACAAGTGGTGAAGCAGGTATGCAGGTATCTCTCTTTCCCTCTCTATATTCACTTCTGCTCTCAACACCTCTCTACCCTATCAAATCAAAAAAAAAGCAAGAAAAACTTGCAGCCGGCAGTGATGTGTGCAGTGAACCCCAGTGATAACCCTGGTGGTAATAGAAAATAGAGAGGAAGCAAAGGTCAAGTGGGAACTTTTGGAATTGATGGATGTATTTATGATATATCCTAGTTATGGTTTCACAGATGCATCCTTATTCCTAGACTCATCAAATTGTAAATCTCAAATATACAGTTTTTTAAATCACTAATATATGAGTAACATAATTAAGATAGTTGTTCTCAAAAATACTGAAAAAAACAGTAGTCTTCAGAGGTTGTATGTGACTGAACATCTAAGAATTTATGCACATACTTGAAGCATATGTAAGAAACATATTTACTCTTGCTTTTTGTTATTTTTCAAACAACATTGATATCAGAATAGTGGCAGACGTGTTCAACTTAAAATGATCTATTCTCCAGAGAAATATGCCTATACTAAATTATTCCTTTTATCAACTCTACTAAAATTTATTTAAACAATGAATAATGGCGAATGTGCCATAATTGCTGACTTGTTCAAGCAGTAAATATTTTATATCCTACTCTTCTTAAATCCGTCAAAATGTATTTTTCCCGAAGTTTTTACACAAGACCAGGGTAAACCAAATAAAACTGTCAGAACTGTCTTTAATCCTTTCTATTATCTTTCCAAATATATTAAGCTACTGGACTGTTTCTATCATAGCTGCAATTTTCTAAATCATTTATTTACTTCTTTGTTTGTCTGTTTTTGTTTGTTTGTTTGTTTTCCCTCCAGGGTTATCACTGGAGCTCAGTGCCAGCACAAAGGTCCACTGCTCCTGGCAAACATTTTTTTCCTTTTTTTTTTTTCCTCATTTTATATGGTAGGACAGAAAGAAATTGAAAGCGGAGGAAGAGATAGAAAGAGAGAAAGAGAAAGACACCTTTAGATTTGTTTCACTGCTTGTGAAGCATTCCTGCTGCAGATGGTAAGAGGGACTTGAACGGGGGAGGGGTCCTTGAGTAGGTCTTTGTGCTTAACCTTGTGCGCTTTACCAGATGCGCCACTGCCTGCCCCCCTAAATATTATCTTTCTATATACTTTCCTGTGATAGGAGGCTAATTTCAAATTATTCTAGTTTATTACATACCTTGCCATTCCTTATCTCTGACTCAGTAGTGCCAGGGATCAAATCTGGGGCATCCTACATGCAATTCATGGTCACCATGGCCCACTTAGCCTCACTGATAATGTGAAATCTAAATAGGTATCAGGAGCTTGAGAAAAAAAAAATCCAGGTATCACTCTATAGATATATTTTATCTAGTAAGCCTAATGATCACCTTAAGGGGTAGATGAACTTTTTCATTTACTTGTGTTTACTGAACAACTTGTCAAGGAATACCTGTCCTTGTTCTCAACATTCTAACCAGCACAGAAATTTTAACAAGATGCAAAAAATTAAAGACACTTTAAGATATTACTAACTTAATTTTCCTACTCAATCTCTCAACCACTTTTTTATTGTCTCATGAATATAATATTGGTTATATTGGCTAAGAATAAGCAGTATTTCTGAGGTTATACTAATATTTCTTATGCATAAGCTAACCAGATATAGTGGATATAATTTCAAAGATTTCAAATTATGCTTGAGAGTACCACTGTGATCTGAAATTAACTTTTTAAGCATATGCAAGGAAATAAAAGCCTTCCAAAGCATGAAAATTTTAGTCCAGGTCATGTTCCTTTCTGTCTGAAATAACGTTTATATAATATTAATGCTTTAATCTTTTAACATAAATGCTTTCATTTCCTTATAACATCGCAAACCTTTCCACAACAACATTATTCAGTCTGATTATAAACTGAAGAGTCAGGGACAAAGATTTAGCATATTTAATTTATGTTCCTAGAAAAGTATCATAAGCAAAAGCTGATGGCTGTGCTAAATTCTGAGCTGTGGTAAAAAACAGAGTTTCTGAAGGGTAAACACCTGACACCTGACTAGAGAGTTACTAACCCACTACTGACACTATTAGAGGCCAAAGTAAACAGAACTTAGAATCAAGCAGGCTGAACTAAAGACCAAGTGGTAACCTCTGTTAGCTGTAAGTTAGAATTTGCATCCAGTAGGACCTTGCCCTCAATGTGGATAAGCAAGGGTATGAAATGTTCCATTCCCCGAAGGGAAGTTGGATAACATACTCTACCTATCACCTGAGGATGATGGGTCCTGAAATTAACACAGCCTGGAATGTTCTTAGCTGTGACCCCGGAATGCCAGATCAGACCTACAAGGATGCAGAGGTTACATAGGCTCCTATGCTGACTATGGGCCTCAGATAAAATCTATGGGGTTTATAGTTAACAATATTTATATACTTTTCCCATATTTGGGAGCTATTCCGTTCCCTGATCCAGCTTTCTAGTCCTTTTTCTCAACTATGACACCATCTCCCCAGACAATAACTTAGGTCACCTGCATGTTAGATGTCAAGCTCAGACAAAAACTAATAGAATCATGGGCCTCTCGGAATGTACCTAAAATAGACCTACTAGCTTTTTTCCAAAATGAAGACCCCAAATCTTCATCTGAAATATTCTTTCTCTAGGTTCATGATTAGTCAACAATTTGTCCTGCA
This sequence comes from Erinaceus europaeus, assembly GCF_950295315.1. Classification (NCBI taxonomy): domain Eukaryota; kingdom Metazoa; phylum Chordata; class Mammalia; order Eulipotyphla; family Erinaceidae; genus Erinaceus; species Erinaceus europaeus. The sequence goes on along the minus strand of NC_080176.1, from coordinate 42,793,807 downwards.
TTTTATCTTAACACTTTTTCAGCTACCAGGTTCCAGATGCTAGCATGATGCCAACCTGACTTCCCTAGGGGGACTGACAACCTCACCAAGATGTCCTGGAGCCCCACCTCCATAGATTCCTGCTCCATGAGGGAAAGAAAGATGCAGGATGGGAGTATGGATTCAACTGTTGACACCCATGTTCAGCAGGGAAGCAATTACAGAAGCCAGACCTCCCACCTTCTGCACCCCATAATGATCCCGGATCCATACTCCCAGAGAGACAAAGAATAGGAAAACTTTCAAGGGAGGAAATTGGATACAGAGTTCAGGTGGTGGGATTTAAGTGGAACTGTACATCTCTTATCCTATGGTCTTGTCAATACTTCCATTTTATAAATAAATAAATAAATAAATAAATAAATAAATAAATAAATGATAGAATTTGTATCCACATCTGTCCAATTCCCAAACTCTGTTGATACTTTTATTCCAACTCACTGCCTGGCAAAACTAGCAGATGGCAAAGCAAACACACTTCAACAGTTTTCTTCTTCTTCTTCTTCTTCTTCTTCTTCTTCTTCTTCTTCTTCTTCTTCTTCTTCTCCTCCTCCTCCTCCTCCTCCTCCTCCTCCTCCTCCTCCTCCTCCTTCTCCTCCTCCTCTTTCTTCTTCTTCTTTTCTTCTTCTTCTTTTATTGGAATTCTTCACAAATTTGGGTGTCATCCTTGCACAGGGACCAAGCTAACCCCTGTAACATTCCAGCTTTAGTATATGTTCTTCCAAAGGGATCACAACAATCCTCATTTTTCTTAAAGAAAACATTATATCACATGTTACTTCAATAAGACAACCTCTCTAAACTGCCAGTCTAGCTTTGTGGGTGGGAGACAGATGACCAGGGACTCATGGCTGAGTGGTACGCAGTTCACTCTTTATTCATGTGGAATGCAGCACAATCTAAGCTATCTCTAATCACAATCTTGTCCGTATATATCCTGAGGCGGAAGTGTCAGGTCTGAAGAGGATGTACGTAGGATAGGGGGTGGGGAGAAGGAAAAAGCATGCAAATCAGTAAGGACTAAACCAATGCCCTGGAGGCAGGGTAGTGCTTAGTTAACAGTGGTTATATAAATAGGATAGTGTTAAGCAGGGGGGATTAAACTAATGAAACAGAAGGGGTCTTAGAAGCGGAATTTAGAAGCATACCAACATTTCCCCCTTTCTTTTTAACTAATGGCTATAGTATCAGGAGTGTGGGGTGAACAGAAACCTATATTGTACAGGCATTTTCAAAAGAACTGGCACAAGACATGGAGGAACAAGTAAGAGAGCAGCAAGAACCAGTGTGATGCCAAGGGGAGGCCTGAGGGGACGTTTCCTGCCTCAAAGGGCAAGGCCTATCAAGCAAAAGGGTATTTCTTGCCTCTGGGGACATCTCTTTCCTCTGGGGATGTTTCATGCCTCAAAGGGTGTTTCCTATCTCTGTGGGAAGAGCCTGCAGGTGAGGGAGTATGGCCTATAGAGTCCCAAGGCTCTGGCTGCAAAGTCCATGCACTGCTGCGGTCAGTCTTTGAGAAACTCAGCAGCGTAAAGGGTAACTGTTGTAAAGTGTCGTAAAGAGGTGTGCCAGTAAGTTCAATAGAAGTGTCAGTCCAAAGCAGATTACCACGGATGAAATGCCAGGGGATGAAACGCTGCACGTCTGTCTCAATGAGGAAGGTCAACCACTGTAATTCCACTTTTCTGTGGAGAGTGAGCTTTGGAGTCTGTGAATTGGTTTCTTCAGGTCACATAATTGGTTTCGGGGGGGCTGCTGTAGTCATGCCATCTGATGGGCAATGTCAGAGAAACAGGGGTCCAAATGGATTTCTGGGGGTTCCATTTGAGTAGATGTTTTTTCATGTGAATACAAAAGCTGTAATTCACTTACTTGTGAAACAAAACTTTTTAAGGTTATTTAAACAGCATAAGCTCAATAGAAAAACCATGGTTAGAAGCCTCAGGCATGAGAATCATTATCATAATCGTTATGCTATCTACCCTACCCATATTCATACAGTTTTCAGGATTAAATATTTCACATTTATGCCAAGATGTAAAAAAAAATCAAAAGAGAAAAAAACAATTTTTGGATTGTTTCGGGATGTCTCTAGAAATCATGGCTGCGTCCAGCATTTTTTTTTTTTTGTAAAGTCAATGTCATACAAAAATTTAGTCATTTAAGTCACTCTCTTATGAAATGCAACTGAAAGCAGACAGCAAACTTAAGATATTCAGAGAGAACAAAGAGGGGGGAATTGAGAGAAAAGCCTTAGGCAGCTCTTGCTTTTTTCACATTGAACCAGATTATCCAGATCTCACCATGTAGCGTCATGAGTCCCCGGAGGGCATCCTAGTCCAAAAAGCTCTTTGAAATTCCATTTAGGGTGCTTCTGACATTTCCTGCTGGATTGCTGCAGGCACCCATTTTTAAAAACGTCTTCCCATTGAGGAAATAATCGAAGCAGGAGGGTAGAACTAACCACGTGTCTCCATTTTGGGGGACTGCCAGGGTATTAGAGAATGCTCTTCAAGTTAGAGTAGTCCTTCTCCTCGGGAAACATGGGAGAGGAAGTCCAGAAAGTCCCAGGAGAAATCTCCGTGCATCTCCCAAGCGCTACAATCTTTGTCATAAGGAACCGAAGTTCTTGGTCAGGGAACCAAATTGTGGCCCAGAGCAAAATGTTCCAGAGACAGAGAAACTGTCTCATGAAGAAAGAGTAGAGGCTTTGGGAAACCTCTTCATAAGTAGAAAGGCAGCCCATAGTGGATAGGTAGCCAAACAGCTTTATTTATCTGGGGGATGTGTTAGGTCCCACGTTGGTGCAGGTCCCTATTCAGGCGCCATTTTCCTGTCTAGCTTCGCAGGAGGGAGACAGACTACCAGGGACTCATGGCTGAGTGGTATGCAGTTCAGTCTTTATTCATGTGGAACTCAGTGCAATCTAAGCTATCTCTAATCACAATCTTGTCCTTATATATCCTAAGGTGGAAGTGTCAGGTCCGAAGAGGATGTACGTAGGATAGGAGGTGGGGAGAAGGAAAAAGCGTGCAAAACAGTGAGGATTAAACCAAGCCCTGGAGGCACAGCAGTGCTTAGTTAACAGTGGTTATATAAATAGGATACAGTGTTAAGCAGGGGGGATTAAACCAATGAAACAGAAGGGGTCTCAGAAGCAGAATTTAGAAGCATACCAACACTAAACTATGGGTTGGGGGTACAAAATGTGAATTTTAAGTTAATTTAAATAGTCAGTAAAAGTCACTGAGAATAATGAACTAGGGGCAGCCTTTTCTGATTTCTAAGCAATGTAAACTAAATATAACAATCGGTAGTAGTTGTACTAGCCATTTTTAATAGAACATTTAATAAATAAATATAGAGGAAAGTGATATGAGAGTTGTAAATATAAAGGGCAGTGGCATAACAATTGGATGCCCCCTAGAAAAGATGTTCAAAGTAAAACAAAAGGTATGATTTTGTTATATACAAAGAAACAAGAAGGGGGCCTGATGGTGGCACACCTGCTTAAGTGCACATGTTACAATGAGCAAAGATCTGGGTCCAAGCCCACCTGCAGGGGGAAAGCTTTGCAAGTGGTAAAGCAGTTCTGTAGGTGTCTCTCTTTCTCTCTCCCTCTCTACCTCTTCATCTTCTTATTTCTGGTCATCTCTACCCAATAAGTTATGATAGCAAAAAATTATAAAGAATTTTTTTCTTCTTTTAAATTTTTGTTTATTTTATTTATTTATTTTCTCTTTTGTTGTCCTTGTTGTTTTTCATTGTTGTTGTAGTTATTATTGTTATTGATATTGTCATTGCTAGATAGGACAGAGAGAAATGGGGGGGAAGACAAAGAGGGGAGAGAAAGATAGATATCTGCAGACCTGCTTCACTGCCTGTGAAGCAACCCCCCTGAAGGTGTGGAGCCGGGGGCTCGAACCAGGATCCTTATGCCTGTCCCTATGCTTTGCACCACATGCACTTAACCCACTGCACTACCTCCCAAGTTCCAAATTATAAGAATTTATAAAAATACAAAGATGCAAGAAGTAAAAAATGTCAATGTGTGTATAGTCTAAAATTAGTTGTGTAGTTTTATGATTTTATGCTATACTATCAGAACACTGCAATTATTATTTATGTTTATTATTTTTGCTAATGTTTGTTGCCATGGAGATTTACCACTCCAGACCTACTTTATCAGTCCAGTCTTCATCTCTATAAAATTAGACAAATGATGATTAAAGTCAAGTATAAGACTCAGCTAACAAAATGATCTAAAAGTAAAACTAATTTCTATTGAATCTAACATTTCTTTTCCTTCTTTCTTTTTGATGGGAATATTTTCTTTTTTTTTCCATTTTTATTTGTTATTACTAGGTTATAATATTTTAATATTTATGATGTATATTTCCACAACACTCCCACCACCCAAGTTCTGTGTTCCCACCCTCTCATCTCCCAGAGATAACCACCATAGTTTTCACAGGTCTTAGAAACAGTTTGCTTGCTTCTGTTTTTGTTTTTCTTTGTGTGTTTGTTTGTTTTTGCAAATTTATGTGTATCAGTTTTCTAGATTCCAAATATGAGTGAAACCATTTAATAGTTGCCTTTCATTTCTTTGCTTATTTCACTAAGCATAAACACCCCCAGTTCTAACCATTTTGTCCCAAAGGACACAATATCATCTTTTATGATTGAAAAGTGGTATTGCATGGAACATACACTCCATTACTTTTTTAGCCAGTCATCTGTTTCTGGGCATTTAGGCTGCCTTCACTCTTTGGCTATTGTGAATGATGCAGCTGTTAACATAGGCCTGCATATGTACCTTTGAATTATTGTTTAAGAGTCCTTTATATAAATGCCTAATTAAGAGAAGTATTTTTGGATCATAAGTTAGTTGCATTTTGATTTAAGGACTCTCCATACAGTCTTCCATAGGGACTGCACCAATTTGCATTCCTGCCAGCAGTGTAGAAGAGTCTTTCTTTCTACACAACCTTACCAATGCCTGTCAGTTCCTGTTTTATAGATGCAAGCCATTCCTTCAGGGGTGAGATGGAATTTTTTTTTAAATTTTCCCTTTTGTTGCCCTTGTTGTCTTTTTGATTGTTGTTGTAGTTATTATTGTTGTTGTTAATGCCGTCGTTATTGGATAGGACAGAGAGAAACGGAGAGAGGAGGGGAAGACGGGGGAGAGAAAGACACCTGCAGACCTGCTTCACCGCCTGTGAAGCGACTCCTATGCAGGTGGGGAGCCAGGGGCTCGAACCAGGACCCTTATGCTGGTCTTTGCGCTTTGTGCCACGTTCCGTGCACGTGCTTAACCCGCTGAGCTACCTCCTGACTCCCCGAGACAGATGGAATTTTAATTTGCATTTCTGTAAGTATAACTCAAGTGATGCACTTTTTCATGTCCATGGACGATACGAATCTCTTCTTTAGAAAATTCTTTTTAGTTCTTTAGCCTACCTTGTTTTTATTATTGACTTAATAATGATCAACAAGACCATAGGATAAGAGGGGTACAATGCCACACAATTCCCACCACCAGTTCCAGGTCCCATCCCCTCCATATTGGGCTAAGTTCACTTCCTTTATAGATCTGTACTGCTTACATAGAGATGTTTGATATAAGTCCTTTGTCAGATGTGATGTTCAAATATATATTCTCCCATTTATTGTATTTCCTGGTTATACTTGTGTAGTTTACATTTGATGTGTAGAAGCTTTTTGGTTTTATATAGTCCCAGTTATTTACTCTTGTATTCAGTCCCCATGTTCATAGCCTTGAGTCTCCAAATATATCTGTGATATGGAGATCCTGTAAAGTTTGGCCAATGAGAGGCGGGACAGTGGCACAACTTGTTAAGCACATACATTAAAGTGTGCAAGGACCCAGGTTCAAGGCCCTTATCCCAACCTGCAATGGAAAAGCTTCACAAGTGGTGAAGCAGGGTTGCAGGTATCTCTCTGTCTCTCTCCCTCTTTGTCTCCTCCCTCTCAATTTCTCCCTATCTCTAGCCAATAATAAATAAATAAAAATATTTTGGAAATTTTAAAAAATAAAAGTAAAAAAATATCACCAATATTTTCTTCTATAAATTTTAGAGTTTCTGGTCTAGTATCCACAACTTTTATCCATTTTGATTTGATTCTGGTATATGGTGTTACATGGTGGTCTAGGTTCACTTTTCTAAGCGTGGCTGTTGAATTTTCCCAGCACTATTTATTGGAAAGACCTTCTTTACTCTATTCTGCTGCATTGATCTAAGTGTCCATTTTTTCTTCCAGTATCATGCTGATTTAATTTAATTTAATTATTATTGCCTTGTAGTATAAACTGAAGTTTGGAAGTGTCATGCCTTCATTTTTTTTCCCTTTTTTCTCAGAAGTGCTTTGGCTATTCGTGTGTGTGTGTGTGTGTGTGTGTGTGTGTGTGTGTGTGTGTGTGTGTGGTTTCACATAAATCTTTGGGCAAGTTGTTCAATATCCTTGAATAATGTAATGTCATTAGATTCCAGTGAGCATTGTGTCTAACTTATAATAACTATCAGTTTTTTTTAAATTGCTTTTGATTCACCAACATCCAATCCTATCATTCTATGCATTTTGCCCTCTCCTATCCTATGTCTTTGCTTTTCCTGTTGCTGTTGTTTGTGTTTCTGGTTCCATCCTGCCACTGATTATCTCATTTAGATTTGGAATTCCTTTGTGTAAAAATTTGTGTGAACCCCCTGCATAGTAGAAGTCAGGCTCAGGATAAAACTGGTATAGTCATGGGCCCTTTGGAATATAACTAAAATAGGCCTACTAGCTTTCTTCAAAATGGAGATCCCAAATCATCTGCACTATTCCAGCCTTTAGTTTCATGATTAGCAAACAATTTGTTTGGCTCTATAAGTTATCTCTTTTTTCAGCCACCAGGTTCCAGATGCTAACATGATGCCAACTGGACTTCCCTGGGCAGACAACCCCACCAATGTGTCCTGGAGCCCCACTTCCCCAGAGCCCTGCCACATTAGGAAAAGAGAGAGACAGGCTGGGAGTATGGATAGACCAGTCAACGCCCATGTTCAGAGGAGAAGCAATTCCAGAAGCCATACCTTTCACCTTCTGCACCCCATAATGACCTTGGGTCCATATTCCCAGAGGAATAAAAAATAGGGAAGCTATCAAGGAAGAGGATGGGATATGGAGTTCTGGTGGTAGGAATTGTGTGGAGTTGTACCCCTCTTATCCTATGGTTTTTGTCAATGTTTCCTTTTTATAAATAAAAAATTTAAAAATAAAACAAAAAAATTGTGGGAACCACCAAAGAAAATTAAAAACAAAACATGAAACTGCCAAACCACTTTTAAAAAGTAAATAAATTGAAGCATCATGCTCTGCAACTTTGGTTTATATAAATAGTAATAAAATTAGTATGGCATTGGAATAAAAATAGACACTTGGATCAATGAAACATAATAAGTATCCTTTATATGAGCCCACACACATACAGTCATGTAATATGTAACAAAGGGGCCAAAAGCATTGAATAAGGAAAAAAAGTTCTCTTCAAAAAATGGTGCTGAGAAAACTGGGCATCTACGTGTAGAAACATGAGATTACGCGACTACTTAATACCATGCACCAAAATTAAATCAAAATGGATCAGAGGTCTGGATCTTAGCCCAGAAAGTCTAAAACATATAGAAGACATTCCCCACCCTTGCCTCACCTTGGATGGAGCTTGAAGGAATAGTGTTGGGGAGTATAAGTCAAAAAGAGAGGAATAAATACCAAATGACCTTATTTATTACCAGAACTTGGGAGATAAAAAGGAAAACACAAAGTAAATATTAGACTGAGAAAGGTGTGCTGCATAAAGCAAAACAGGGAGAGATAAAGGGCTGGGGACACTTTGGTGTCCTAAATTGGAGGTGATAAAGTTGTATGTCTCGAAGTTTTTAAAACACAGACTGAGTCTTCATAATATATAGGCTGTGTATTTGATATGTGGACTCTCTCAAAAGCCTAGATATTAGCCATTCTTTATAACTGAAAAAATAAAGGGAGGAAGCAGCCTGTTTTTCAGTTGCAGCTTCCCACATCTAATTAGGTTGCAAGAGCAAAAGAAAAACATAAAGCTCTTTTTCATTTATTAGAAAGCGTCTCTAAAATAATTTTGATCAATTTCTGACACTCACCATAAAAAGTCAACTTCAACAGCAGACCAAGTCTTTTTATAAAGATTCTTAAGGCAAGTGGGAAAAAAATAGAAAATCACAAGGACTGGTACAAAGATCCCGGTTCGAGCCCCCAGCTCCCCACCTGCAGGGGAATCACTTCACTGGCGGTGATGCAGATCTGCAGGTGTCTTTCTCTCCCCCTCTCTGTCTTCCCCTCCTCTCTCCATTTCTCTCTGTCCTATCCAACAATGATGACATCAGTAACAACAATAATAATAACTACAACAACAGTGGAAAACAACAAACACAACAAAAGGGAAAATAAGTAAATATTTTAAAAAATAGAAAATCATGGGATAACAGCATTAATGAGTGTCATGGACCACCATCTTTCTATTCCCTGCAAGAGATGTTCTAGGTAAAATGTGGAAGAATGTTTGATGCCATCTCAATGGCTTCTTATTGCTGTAAATTTATCTCTTATACTTCTACAATATAACACATCCTTTAAATCCATTAGCATAACAATATGAAATAACACAGGAACCAATATCCAAGGCAGTGGGAAGTAATACAATTGTGACTGCGTAAAGGTTAAACTGCAATTGACATTGTAGTTTATGTTATTAAGTAATGATAAAAATAATCTGCCAAAGTGTATGTAGATAAATCCTCAAGTTCTTCTGCATAATCCAATTAGACACATCTAAAAATCATGAATTAGATGTTGGAGAAATAGCATAATGGTTATGCAATGTATGCAAAAGTCTATCATGCCCAAGGGCTCAAGACACCACATTTAGTTCCCAGCACCACCACAAGCCCGAGCTGAAGAATGTTCTGATGCTCTCTCTCTTTCTCACTCCCCGTGCTTTCAATCTCTCTCTCTCTCTAAAAAGTAAAATAATTTTAGATTTTATAAGTTAGAAATAATTAGCCAAGTATATGTAATGCTGTAGATAAATAACTAAAGAGATATGAATATGTAAAATATACTACACACATATTTTGTTATATGTCCATTAACAGAAAAAATGACTTCAAAAATGATAAAAATAATAAATAAAAAACAACATTCAAAGAATAGTGAAATAATTCATGGATGAAAGGTCACCAATACCCTTTTTCTATTCTTTCTGGAAAACAAAACTTTAATTATATTACAGGTTGCACTGAAAATGAATTCAGTTCTGACTTGGTGGGAAAATCTGACATTTAATAAAGTAACACTACTTTCTCTTTCCTAAAGATCACAGATGTTCCTCAGAGAGGCATGCAAACGAAATCAAAGATTAGCTTTGACTGAAAGGGTTATGACATGGTCACTGTTTAGACTAGTGGTCATATTTTAAAGAAAAAAAATATATTAATATGCCTCAGTCTTTACCATGCATCACAGAGATGACTACACATCAGAAACACTTATCCTCTTAATAGGAACCTGGAGCATAAACTAGTGAATACATAGTTGACAATATATTTTAAAACAACTTTCATTTATTGAAGAATAGATTATCTTTCAAGAATAATAATTCACAATACAAAAGGCAGACAATATAAGATGATCATATTACATTAGCAACAAAGGTAAAAATATGATATATATATATATTTTTTTTAAACCTTGCATTCATCTGGTACCTGCAGGAGTTCAAGACAGAAATTCTACAGAAATTGTCTTAAACAAAAAGAAAATATATTCATTAAAATAACTGAAAAGTCTAGCTGTTGATCTCTGTAAGCCTGGCTGGATCTAGGGCTCAGTAGCAGGGTTTTCAGGATTTACTATTGCTTTACCTTCTGACTGTTTAGAATATGTGGCCTCAATTCCAGGCAGTAACTCTCCTCTGTGGCATTCACTTTGTCTACACCTAAAAGTCTAAATTCTATATGTGAGAGCATTTGTATATAAGAATGGATATACATATAGAAGCATATTAAAACCAATACATATGTACTAAGAGGCAAAATTAAGATCTTTATCACAACACAGCTGATGCAAATTAATGAAGTGCACAGAAGCATAGTTTCTAAGATTACATATATGTGCACACATCCAAAAGCTTAGTATGCAGATTAATATACAGGGAGATGTGAAAGGATGTGAATGGAGACCATCAAAGCAAGAGGAAATTATATGAAAGCAATGCAATGGTTGGCTTGTGCAATTTACTGAAGTCAAGCCAGAAAGAATAGGTAAAACAAAAAAGAAACCACAAGAGAATAGCTAAAGTTTATGTATGGGACAACAGAATACAACTAGTTATTCTTATTACTCTCTATCTCTGGCCCAGCTTCATGCAAAACACTGACAGCTGTCTTTTCAATATAAAATCAAAAACTTATGATCACTAGCAGAAGTGATCAGTTTGGGAAAAGCTAGCATGAACACTGAATATCCAGAGCAGAATATTTATCATTCAGATGGTAATAACAATAGCAGTGAAGAGAAAATCTGTCATAGCACCCTTTCTCTAAAAGCAGAGAGCCTTTCACAGTCTGACCCATTTCACATGGGAACTACCTTCAGACTTCCTTGTCAAGCAAGATTTTAGACTGTCTGAAAAGTGCAAGAAAAGGCACTGTATCAAAAGAAACCTTTAGTATAAACCCACTCCTTTTAAAAGTATGACCTAAACACAAACATTACCAGACATATTAAAAGAACTAACCACATGAAAGTGGAAAATTAAAATGACCTTTGAAAAGATAGATCATTAAGAGTTCACAGAAACATTAAAATAACTCCAGTATTCTCAGAGGAAGAATTTCTTCCTTGAAACAAAGAAAGAAAAAAAGGTGAGGGACACAGAATAAGAAGGCATTCTAAAGAATTTTCAATGCTTTAAAAGATACTACAAAAATACAAGAAAATAACAGCCAGTAATGCTATCAGAATAAAGAGAAAACTACACTAGTTTTCCAATGATATGTAACAATTTACTATACATTTAGCTTCTATAGATAAGAAGCCCAAGTATTGTATATATAATTGGGATCTCATAAGCCTGAAATAAAGATTTCCACTAGGCTGCATTTACATCTGATTGTGGAGTTGTTGGCACAGTGAGTGGAAAAATAGGCAGATTATGGTTTTTCAGGTTGACACAAGATTCATTCTCTCTTTTCTTTTTTTCCTCCAGTGCAGGCAGTGGGGCTTGGTGCCTGCACTATGAATCCATTGCTCCTGGAGGCTATTTTTTCCCTTTTGTTGTTGCCCTTCTTGCTTATCATTGCTGCTGTTAGTATTATTGTTGTTATTGCTGTTATTGTTGTTCCATAGGACAGAAAGAAATCATGGGACAACCATGACACTGGCGGACACTTCAGTGCTACAGTGTCTCTTCTTCTACCTGAGACTTTTCTAGCTGTCCTTATCTGAAATTAAAAGAAGGGAAAATGTGGAGTCTGGGGCACAAAAACGTGCATGCATAAGGCCCCAAGTCAAAGAGGGGAAAAAACAGAGAGAGAGAGAGAGAGAGAAAATAGAGTCTCTACCAAGTCTAGTGTGGAGTCCAATGTAATGCAAATATAATCACTAAAGCTAGCATGTTTGCCAAGTGACCTAGCCAAGGAAAAAATTGGTCATGAACCAGGCCTACCCACATTCAAGGAGATTGAATTGTATAAGATAATAGTTCTGACTACCCTATGTAGGGATAGAAGTTGAAAACAAAAAGAAGGTGGAAAAGACTGATACAAAGATCTAGTATTACACTTTTTCAAGAGTCTCAGAGAGAAAGAGAGGATAGAGTAAATGGAGTGAAGAAAATATTTTTAAGTAATAATGCATAATATTACTATGTATGGTCTGGATAATATTTAGAAAGAAAAAGCTTACTGAACATAATTTATTCTGTCAAGTTTAATGCTGTGTCTTTTTCTCTATCATGTATCTATCTATAGAAGCAAACCTGGAGCAGTGAAGCCGCAGTGTCAAGAAAATGAGAGAAAAAAATCAGAGAGAGACAAAGAGAGGATGTGTGATGCAGAAAAAAATGAGGAAAAAGGAAATAATGTTTTCAACTTTCCAATTCAAAATTTCATACTACACATCAACAATCTATAAAGATAATCAAAATTATTTCTGATACATTACTACAACACATGAGATAATGGAAGCAATAGATCCATCACTGAAATTTAAGGAAAAATCCCCAAATAATTTTTATATCTTGAGATTCAAGCAAGACAGAGGGAAGGAAACCACTAAAAGAATCATCTTTAATTGGATTTTAAAAAAAAAAAAACCATCTGATAGACTAGAAACACAAATGTGTTATAAATGTAGAGACTGGGCTTGTGAATTGCTAAGTATTGAGGCTATAAAAGGTAAATTATGCAACAATAACATATATGCAAAGAAAAACTGACAAAAAGAAAAATCAAATAAATACAGTTATGAAGTCAACTAAAATGGGGCATCATTTCAAGCAGTTGGACAACCATAAGAAGAAGAAAAAAAAAGGATCACTTGGAGTTGTTATATTTCTCTTCCAGTGATATTAAACTTAGGGAGAAATAAATGTAATCTAGACATCTCCCTCATTTTATACCCAACACAATTTTTATACTCATTACCAGCTGCCTATAGATACATAAGTAATCTTTTCAACAATAGACAAAATCCCCTCTACTTGCTTATGGCTTCATAATATCATATACGTACTAGCAAACTTAATGAATCAAAAATTTAAAGTGACAAATATTAGAGACTAGAAAAGAGTGATGACAGTGAGAAAAATGGAGGAAAAGTTTGAGAAACATATTTTAATTTAACAAGAGGGAACCTAACAGATGCTATAAAAACTGATATATCAGGAACTAGAAATGTGTTTTCAAATCACAAAATCGGGGGACAGTGTCAAGATGGTGACTTGGAAACAACACCTGGTATGAACTCAAAAAAAAAAAAATAGTGGCTTACAACTGGGATTCTCTGGATAGGGTAGGCTAACTGGTGCGTCTGTGAAAGGATGAATAAGGAGTGCTCAGGGTGACACTAAAAGAGTATTCTGTTAACCCACTCTTGGGCTGACAAATAGAGGCCAAAGGGACAAAGAAAAGAAAATCTTTGGCTTCTGAACTCACCATAACCGCCCCCCCCCCTCCCAAACCTAGCCAGAAGTGCTGGCCAGTTGCTTCTAGCAGGCTTCCAGTAGAGCTCTTTTCTTTACCAAGATTCCTGGCACAGCAGGGGTGTTATTCCAAACCTTTTTCTTTTTTCTTTGCTTATTTGTTTGTTTGTTTATTTATTTATTTATTTATTTATTTATTTTTAGGTGTCTGGAGCTCTATTTGAGTGACAAAATACCTGGCCAATCAGAGCCTCAGCCCTGCCTGCCTGGGAAAGACTACCTGGAAGGTTTTTTTGTTGTTTTTGTCTGTTTGTTTTTTGTTTTTTAATATAAACATCTTATAGCTGGTTGTCTTTGCTCAGGCTCTGGAGTGGTCCAAGCTTCAGACAGTCACTGTTAGGGTTTTTTACTCTATTTTATTTTTTTTATCACTATTATTATATATGCTACGTGTGTCCCTTTTCCCTCCTCTTCAGGTTGACCAAAATTAACTGTTATTGTCTTTTACATTGATAGGTGACTGGGAGTCCTATCCATAAACTTGTTTCTCTCTCCCTCTTCTCTCCACCTTCTTTTTCCTCTCCTAGCTAATAATAATTAAAAAAAAACTCCTTTCACTGCTTTTTTTTTTCCCTTCTTTCTTCCTCTTTTCTCCCTTCTATTGCATTTTGAGTTCAATAACACTCATTTGTGAATTATTTTGTGGAAGAAATCTGACTCTGAGTGAACTCTCTCTGTGTGTGTCTCTCTTTTCTACTTTCCTTTCTCCTCTTGCTATCCATAGAACTTATAGTGGACAGTAGATTTGCATAATTATCTACCTTTGCTTTCCTTTTTTCTTTCTCTTTCTGTTTATTTTGTTTCTGTTTGCTTTTTTTTTCTTAGGCTGGAGGTGTTGTTTGGCCAACTGGTAATTTCCGAGGTTGGTGACAGTGTTTGTGAAAAGTCTTTACTATAGCGTGGCTAGTACTCAAAACACAACAACCAAAGAATGAAAGAACAGAAAAATAAAAACCACGTCAATTTAAAAAATGGTTAAATCAAGAGCAAATAAAACAACGAATCAGGACAGGAGCACAGAACAAACTCCAGATCAGTCAGAAGTAACCATAGATAGGAAAAGTTTCAAGAAATAGTAAACCTAATAATCACAGAAAATAAGGCATGGACCTTCCATAATACGATCCAGTAATTACTCTCCTAGGGATATACTCCAAGGACTCCATAACACCCAACCAAAAAAATATGTGTACACGTATGTTCATAGCAGCACAATTCATAATAGCTAAAACCTGGAAGCAACCCAGGTACCCAACAAAAGATGAATGGCTGAGAAAGCTGTGGTATATATACACAATGGAATACTACACAGCTATTAAGAACAATAAACGTACCTTCTCTGACCCATCTTGGATGGACCTAGAAGGAATTATGTTAAGTGAGCTAAGTCAGAAAGATAAAGACAAGTATGGGATGATCCTACTCATAAACAGAAGTTGAGAAAGAAGAACAGAAAGGGAAAATCAAAGCAGGATTTGTCTGAATTTGGAGTAGGGCACCACAGTAAGAACCCTGGGTTGAGGGTCAGGGTGGATGTTAGGCTTCATGGGGCAGGGGGGGGGGAGCAGGGGATAGGATGGGACACATTCTTTTGGTGGTGGGAAAGGTGTTTGTGTACACTCCTAGTAATTTTTAGTCATATAATTCACTATTTAATTAATATGAGAGAGGAAAAATTATTGAATGTCTCAAACTTTCTAATGCACAGACCATAGGCTGAGTCTTTGATATGTTGACTCTCTTAAAAGCTTAGACCAGGGAGAACAGAAGCAACCAGTGACACAGCTATATACAAATAATGTTAAAGGACATAAATTATGGTGATGGTGTCTATGATACAGCAAATCCTAACAAAGGAATATTTCAAAGTTAACCCAACAGCCAAATGAATATAATTATAGCAATAACTGTCTATTGTCTTCTTAAACCCAAAGACAGCAGGAACCTCCTGCTTCCTTTATAGAGCCTCTATTTCCCCCAATCCTGGAACCTCTATGGTGTGGCTCGATTTCCTGCATGCTTCTCTCAATTCATACCAAATGATATTGCATCCCCTGATCTCCACCTGATCAATGCAAAGAGTACCACCTCAGCATGCTTCTCTTCAGACTATGTCCAGAGATGTCAGACATGGAATGCCAACCCTTCAGCCTCATTACTCAGGTGAGACCTTTCCTTTCATAGGATTCTCTAATTCCATTCCAGGTGGTTCATTTCCTAACAAAGTCCCAAAACCTA
Organism: Erinaceus europaeus; assembly: GCF_950295315.1. NCBI lineage: Eukaryota > Metazoa > Chordata > Mammalia > Eulipotyphla > Erinaceidae > Erinaceus > Erinaceus europaeus. The sequence continues at coordinate 42,778,230 of NC_080176.1, read as the reverse complement.
GATTATAGACCAGTCCTGTAAGATAGAATATATGTTCACATGTATCTATAAATTAGGGCAAAATATTTACCTGAAAACAAAAGTACACAATAGTCTGCAGTGAGTCAGTACAAAGTTCATAATGAAATAGTGTCTACTTAGACTTAGATACCCTCCTCACCTACTTCCTATTAGAGTTCCCTCACTCACTCCCAAGGTATCCTTATCAAAACAATGACTGCAAAAGCTGAATAAGGCCAAGAGACTGACATACTTTAATGATGACTCTTCAGTCACTATCAGGTCATTCCACCAGCTGGGGCCCTAATCAGGGAGTCCTGAGATTCCCAAACAGACTTGATAGGACTAGATCCCTCTCTCCATTGCTACTGGCCATCTCTATCTGGAACAACAAAATAGACCCCTTTATGAGCCCCCAGAGGACCTTGCCCTCAACTTGGATCAGCAACGGTACAGAATGTTCCATCCTCCAAAGAAGATGGGTCCTGATATTGGGGCAGGTTGGAACATTCCTACTCATGACCACAGAATGTGAGCTCAGATCTATAGGGATGCAGAGGTCACATCAGCTCCTAAGCTGAATATGGACCCCAGACCACATCAAATCAATAGGGTTTACAGTCAACAATATTTATATCCCTTTCCCATATTAGGGAGCTACTCTCTTCCCTGATCCAGCCTGCTGGTCCTTCTTCCAGCCATGGCACCATCTCCCCAGAAAATAATTAGGATCCACCTGCATATCAGATTTCAGGCTCAGGGGAAAGAAAAAAAAAGACACTATTATAACCACAGGCCCTTTGGAATATAACTAAAATATGCCTACAAGCTATCTACAAAATGGAGACCCCCCCAACTCGTCATCTGCACTATTCCAGCCTTTAAGTTCATGATTAGTCAACAACTTGTTTGGCTTTATATGTTAACTCACTTTTCAGCCACCAGGTTCCAGGTGTTACCATGATGCCAGCCAGACTTCCCTGGACAGACAACCCAGCCAATGTGTCCTGGAGCTCCTAATCCCCAAAACCCTGCCCCACTAGGGAAGAAAGAGGCACACTGGGAGTATGTATCTACCTGTCAACACCCATGTTCAGCGGGGAAGCAATTATAGAAGCCAGTCCTTCCACCCTCTGTACCTGACAATGACCTTGGGCCCATATTCCCAGAGGGTAAAAGAGTAGGAAAGCTATCCAGTGAGGGGATGGGATAGGGAGTTCTGGTGGTGGGAACTGTGTGAAGTTGTACCCCTCTTATCCTATGATTTAGTCAGTGTTTCCTTTTTATAAATAAAATAAAACAAAATAAATCACAAAATTGGTAAAAACTGTCTAAGTATTGTTAAATAATTCCCTTATCCACATAAGGTAAATGAAAGCAAGGCAATAATGTAGTATAGGGAGAGGAAAGAGAGGAGTTTTTAATGTTGTGTGGGTGTAAAGTTTTAGACATGCAAGATGACAAGAATGCTGAAGATAAGTTGTACAAAATAGTATCTATATTTAACAACACAGCATTGTACACTTCAAACTTTATTAAATAAAACAGATCTCATGTTGAGTATTTCTTTTTTTAATTTTTTATATTCATTTATTTTCCCTTTTGTTGCCCTTGTTTTTTTTTAATCATTTTTGTGGTAGTTATTACTGTTGTTGTTATTGATGTCATCGATGTGAGATAGGACAGAGAGAAATGGCGAGAGGAGGGGAAGACAGATAGATACTTGTAGACCTGCCTCGCAGCCTCTGAAGGGACTGCCCTGCAGGAGGGGAGTCAGGGGCTCCAACTGGGATTCTTATTCCAGTCCTTGTGCTTTGTGCCATGTGCGCTTAACCCTCTGTGCTACTGCCTGACTACCCTCATGCTGAGTATTTCTATCACCAAAACAGCAATGGAAAAAAAAAAAAAAACTTCAGCAAGTGTTTTGTCTGTTACCTTGACTATAATGATATAATCATAAATGTATTCAGATATCTCAATATATCTGTATTTTATACAAATTTGTTTTGGGTGGATTTAGAAATAGAACATGTGGGAAGAAGGGCAGTAGTGCAGCGGGTTAAGCACACGTGGAGCAAAGCAAGAACCAGGGTAAGGTTTCGAGCCCCAGGCTCCCCAGGCTTCACAAGCTGTGAAACAGGTCTGCAGGTGTCTGTCTTTCTCTCCCCTCTGTCTTCCCCTTTTCTCTCCATGTCTCTCTGTCCTATCCAACAATAATGACATCAATAACTACAACAATAAAACAAGGGCAACAAAAGGGAGTAAATAATTTTTTTTTAAAAAATTAAGTTAAAAAAGATAATTTAAAAAGTTAAAAAAAATAGAACATGTGATTCTAATACCCAAGAGACAAAGAGGATAAAATTACTAACAAAGAATTCTAAAAGTAGAAAAAAATCTTCCAAGAGACCTATTTTGAATTTCTATGTCTACACTTTTCTGTAGGAGTGTTATGACAACTTTTTTTCTTTATTGTGGGATTAATGGTTTATAGTCAACAGTAAAATACAATAGTTTGTACATGTGTAACATTTCCACATAATAATACAGCCCCCACTAGGTCCTCTTCTGCCATCATGTTCCAGGACGTGAACCCTTCAGTCCCCACCCCAGAGTCTTTTACTTTGGTGTAACACACCAACTCCAGCCCAAGTTGTGCTTAGAGTTTTCCCTTCTGATCTTGTTTTTCAACTTCTGCCTATGAGTGAGATCGTCCCATATTCATCTTTTTGTTTCTGACTATGAAAACTTTTTTAAAAAGACTTATTTCTTTGATATGGGTGATAGAATGAAAGAGGGAATGAGAGAGAAGCCAGAACAGTTCTCAATGTTAGCATAATAGTGGTGCTGGGGACTGACCTGGGGCCTTTACAGCGGTAGATAAGCATGTTAATCCACTAAATAGGCTGTTATTTTTCTGAACCCATGGAATTTCCTTAACTTTTTTAAAGAACTGAAGGAATTTTACCAAGTTTAAATAAACACAACAAAACCATTGGGTTTATTAAAATCAAATGAGGGATTTTCATTCTTGAAATATAACAATTACATTTTCTTAGGTTTACCTAAGTTCCAATAAAGTCAAATAGGTATTTTCAAATTCTTTAAGTCAGCTGTCAATGCCATGCATTACTGATCATTCCTAATAAAAGTTAATTTGTATTACTAAATGTCATAACACTGAGAAAGAAGAGGAAGGTACTTGTGGTCTTACAGTTAAATCCTGGAAATGAAAGACTTTACTTATTTTTTTATTGGAGAGTTAATGGTAAAACATAATCTTTATTTTTTTTTAATTTTTTATTTAAGAAAGGATTAATGAACAAAAACATAAGGTAGGAGGGGTACAACTCCACACAATTCCCACCACCCAATCCCCATAGCCCACCCCCTCCCATGATAGCTTTCCCGATCTCTAGCCCTCTGGGAGCATGGACCCAGGGTCGTTGAGGGTTGCAGAAGGTAGAAGGTCTGGCTTCTGTAATTGCTTCCCCGCTGAACATGGGCGTTGACTGGTCAGTCCATACTCCCAGTCTGCCTCTCTCTATCCATAGTAAGGTGTGTCTCTGGGGAAGCTGAGCTCCAGGACACATTGGTGGGGTCTTCAATCCAGGGAAGCCTGGCCAGCATCCTGGTGGCATCTGGTACCTGGTGATTGAAAAGAGAGTTAACATATGAAGCCAAACAATTTGTTGAGCAATCATGGATCCCAAGCTTGGAATAGTGGAGAGGAAGTGTTAGGGAGGTACTCAATGCAAACTCTAGTGTACTTCTGCTTTCAGGTATATATTTTGCAGTAGTTTATGGATACGTGTGCGCATAAGCTCTCTCTCACAGAAACTGGTGTATATCTAGGTTATGGGACTTTGTTAGAAAGTGAACTACCTGAGATGAAATTAGAGTGTACTATAAAACGAAAGGTCTCACCCGAGTAATGAAGCTGAAGGGTTGTCATTCCGCACGTGAAGTCTCTGGATACAGTGTGAGGTGAAGCATGTCGAGGTGGCAATCGTTGCGTTGGTTAGGTTGTGATCGGCGGATGCAATATTATTTGGTTTGGATTGGGAGATGCATACGGGAAAGTGGGCCCTATCCAAGGGTTCCAGGACTGGGGGAAGTAGGGGCTCTATAGTGGAGATGTGAGGTTCCTCCTATCTTAGGGTTCAAAAAGGCAATCGATAGTTAATGTTATCATCACATTATTTGTTAATTGGGTTAACTTTGAAAAGTCCCTTTGTTATGGTTTGCTGTACAGTATCCAGTATCTTGTATATAGCTGTGCTATTGGATGCTTCTAATCTACTTGGTCTAGGCTTTTGAGAGAGTCCGCATATCAAATACATAGCATATATATTAAAAAGATTCAGTTGGTCTTTTGAGAAACTTTGAGACATACAATTGATTATCCCCCTCTCATATTAATTAACTACTGATTTATATGTCTACATTTTGCTAGGAGTGTACATAAACACCATTCCCACCACCAAAGGACTGTGACCCATCCCTCCCGCCCACTCCCACCCCCCACTGGCCCAGGAATCTGCATGTCTACCCCTCACCACTGGGTTTTTACTTTGGTGCCCTACTTACAATTTGATCAGGTCCTGCTTTTAGTTTCCCTTTCTGATCTTCTTAGTCAGCTTCTGTTGATGAGTGGGATCATCCCATACTCATCTTTATCTTTCTGACTTAGTTCACTTAACATAATTCCTTCAAGCTCTGTCCAAGATGGGTCAGAGAAGGTGGGTTCATTGTTTTTGATAGCTGCATAGTATTCCATTGTGTATATATACCACAGCTTTCTCCGCTTTCACTCATCTGTTGTTGGGCACCTGCTTCCAGGTTTTAGCTATTATGAATTGTGCTGCTATGAACATAGGAGTACACACCTCTTTTTGGTTGGGTGTTATGGAGTCCTTGGGGTATAACCCCAGGAGAGGAATTACTGGATCATATGGAAGGTCCATGTCTAGCCTTGTGAGAGTTTTCCAGACTGCTCTCCACAGAGGCTGTACCAATTTACATTCCCACCAGCAATGTAAAAGGGTTCCTCTGTACCCACAACCTCTCCAGCATTTGTTGCTGCTGTCCTTTTTAATGTATGCCATTCTTTCAGGAGTGAGGTGGTATCTTAGTGTTGTCTTAATTTGCATTTCTCTGACAATCAGTGACCTAGAGCAGTTTTTCATATGTTTGTTAGCCTTTTGGATCTCCTCTGAGGTGAATGTTTTGTTCATATCCTCTGCCCATTTTTGGATGGGGTCATTTGCTTTTTTGGTGCTAAGTTTGCTGAGATCTTTATATATTTTGGTGATTAGTTTCTTGTCTGATGTCTGGCATGTGAAGATCTTCTCCCATTCTGTGAGGGGTCTCTCTGTTTGTTAAATAGTTTATTTGGATGTGCAGAAGCTTTTCAATTTGATGTAGTCCCATTGGTTTGTTTCTGCTTTAGTCTTCCTTGCAATTGGGTCTGATTCATCAAAGATGTCCTTGAGGTATATGTGGGAAAGCATTTTACCAATGTTTTCCTCTAAGTATTTGATTTTTTCTGGTCTGACATCTAGGTCTTTGATCCATTTGGAGTTGATTTTTGTTTCTGGTGAGATAAAGTGGTTCAATTTCATTCTTCTGCATGTTACAACCCAGTTTTCCCAGCACCATTTATTGAAGAGAGCCTCCTTTTTCCATTTAATCCTTTGGGCCCCCTTATCAAAGATTAGATGCCCATAGGTGTTGGGATTTACTTCTGGGCTTTCAATTCTGTTCCACTGGTCTGTGTGCCTATTTTTGTTCCAGTACCATGCTGTTTTGATGATGATGGCTTTATAATATAGTTTAAGGTCTGGGAGTGTGATGCCTCCATTTCTGTTTCTTTTCCTTAAGATGGTTTTGGCAATTCTAGGTGTTTTCATGTTCCAGATAAATGATTGTAGTGTTTGTTCTATTCTCTTAAAGAAACTTGGTGGAACTTTGATGGGTATTGCATTAAATTTGTATATGGCTCTGGGGAGAATATTCATTTTGATGATATTTATTCTTCCAATCCATGAGCATGGGATATCTTTCCATTTCTTGGTATCAGTTTCTATTTCCTTGAGTAGCGACTCATAGTTTTCAGCATACAAGTCTTTCACTTCTTTGGTCAACTTTATTCCTACGTATTTGATTGATTTTGCTACAGCAGTAAATGGGAGTGATTTCTGGATGTCTTCTTCTTCAGATTTAGTGTTTGCATAAAGAAATGCCACTGATTTTTGTACATTGATTTTGTACCCTGATACCTTGCTATATTGCCTACTAACTTCCAGTAGTTTTCTACTGGATTCTTTAGGTCTTTCTATGTATACTATCATATCATCTGCAAATAGTGAGAGCTTGACTTCTTCCCTTCCAATCTGTATCCCTTTGATTTCTTTCTCTTGCCTGATTGCTATGGCAAGAACTTCCAATACTATGTTGAAGAGTAATGGTGACAGTGGACAGCCCTGTCTAGTCCCCTATCTGAGGGGGAATGCTTTCAGCTTCTGTCCATTGAGTATGATGTTGGCTGTAGGTTTGCTATACAGAGACTCCACTATCTTGAGGAATTTCCCATCTATTCCCATTTTTTGTAGAGTTTTGAGCATGAATGGGTGTTGGATTTTGTCAAAGGCTTTCTCTGCATCTATTGAGATAATCATGTGGTTTTTGGCTTTGCTTTTATTGATGTGGTGAATGACATTGATGGACTTATGGATGTTGAACCAGCCTTGCATTCCTGGGATGAATCCCACTTGGTCATGATGAACAATCTTTTTGATATGTTGCTGTATCCGGTTGGCCAAGATCTTGTTTAATATTTTGGCATCTATGTTCATCAGAGATATTGGTCTGTAGTTTTCCTTTTTTGTTCTGTCCCTATCAGCTTTTGGTATCAGGGTGATGTTGGCTTCATAAAAGGTGGAAGGGAGTATTCCCGTTTCTTCAGTCTTATGGAATAGCTTAAAAAGTATGGGTATTAACTGTTTCCTGAAAGTTTTGTAAAATTCGCTTGTGAAGCCATCTGGTCCAGGACTTTTGTTGTTGGGGAGATTCTTAATAACGGTTTCAATTTCTTTGTCTGTGATTGGTGCATTTAGATTTTGTAGTTCTTCTTGGTTCAGTTTTGGAAGTGCATAGGTTTCCAGGAATTGTCCCATTTCTTCCAGATTCTCTAGCTTGGTGGCATATAGTTCTTTATAGAAGTTTCGCAGCATTCTCTGGTTTTCTGTGGTGTCAGTTGTGATATCTCCTGCATCATTTACAATTCTATTAATTTGAGTCTTCTCTCTTTTTTGTTTGGTGAGTCTGGCTAGGGGTTTGTCAATTTTGTTTAATCTTTCAAAGAACCAACATTTGGCTTCATTGATCTTTTGTATGGTTCTTTTATTTTTGATGTTGTTTATTTCTGCTCTAACTTTAGTGATTTCTGTTCTTCTGGTTGCTTTAGGGTTCCTTTGTTCCTCTTCCTCTAATTCCTTGAGGTGTGCAGTAAGGTCGTTCATTTGAGCTTCTTCTTGGTGTTTAATATGTGATTGTATGACTATAAGTTTGCCTTTCAGTACTGCTTTCGCTGTGTCCCAAATATTTTGATAGGTTGTGTCTTCATTTTCATTAGTTTCCAGGAACATTTGAATTTCCTGTTTGAGTGAGTCTCTGACCCAATGGTTCTTAAGGAGCATGTAGTTTAGTTTCCAAATTCTGTGTCTTTTAATAATTTTCCGTTTGTTGTTAAATGTAAGTTTTACTCCACTGTGGTCTGAGAAGATATTTGGGATTATTTCAATGCTCTTGAATTTATTGATGCTGTCTTTGTGGCCTAACATGTGGTCTATCCTTGAGTATATGTTATGTGGATTTGAAAAGAAGGTGTATTCCAGTTTTTGGGGGTGGAGGAGTCTGAAAATGTCCAAGAGGTCTAGTCTGTCAATCTCTTCATTCAATTCTCTTGTATCTTTATTGGTTCTCTGCTTTGTTGATCTGTCTAAGTGTGAGAGTGGGGTATTGAAGTCTCCCACTATTATTGTATTACCATTGATGTATTTTTGAAATTCTTTCAGTAGATGCTTAATGTATTTAGATGGTCCCTCGTTGGGTGCATAGATGTTAATAATTGTTAAGTCTTCTTGGCTGATTGATCCTCTAATCATTATGTAATGTACTTGCCTATCTTTTATTACTTTATTTAATTTAAAATCTATCGTGTCTGAGATGAGAATGGCTGTTCCTACCCTTTTTTGTGGACCATTAGCCTGTATGATAGTTTTCCATCCTTTCACTTTAAGTCTGTGTTTATCTCGTTGTGACAGATGGGATTCTTGCAAGCAACATATGGTTGGGTTATGTTTTCTGATCCATCCCCCCACCCTGTGCCTTTTGATGGGTGAGTTTAAGCCATTGACATTTATTGATATTATGGATTTAATGTATTGTAGTGCCATTGTTCTAAAAAAAAAATTTGTTTACTCTGATATATTGCAAGTATTATAGTGATGTTCTTGTTTATAAGAGGTCTTTTAGTACCTCTTTCAGGGCCGGCTTGGTGATGGTTGCCTCCTTTAACTGTTGTTTGTCTAAGAAGGTTTTGATCCCTCCATCTAGTTTGAATGAAAGTCTAGCAGGATATATTATCCTTGGTTGAAACCCTTTTTCATTCAGGGCTTGATAGATATCTTGCCACTCCCTTCTGGCTTTTAGAGTTTGAGTGGAGAAGTCTGCAGATAATCTTATGGGTTTTCCCTTGTATGTGACTTTTTGTTTCTCTCTTGCAGCTTTTAGGATCCTTTCTTTATCCTTACTTCTTCTCATTGTGACTATGATGTGTCTTGGTGTCTTCAGGTCTGGGTTGATTCTGTTTGGTACTCTCTGGGCCTCTTGAACCTTGATATCCTTTCTGTTATTCAGGTCTGGGATGTTTTCTTGTATTATTTCCTCTAGAATGTTTGCTTCTCCTTCCTCTCTTTCTTCCTCTGGCAGGCCAATTATACGAATGTTACTTCTTTTGAGATCATCCCATATGTCTCTGTTGTTGTTTTCAGTGTCTCTCAATCTCTTTTTAAGCTCTTTCACCTCTTTCTTCATTTTCTCTAACTCCTCCTCTGTCTGACTAATTCTGTTTTCTGCTTCTGTTAGTCTGCTTTCCCTTGCCTCAGCTTCTTTCTTCATTACAGCTATTTCAGCTTTCAGTTCTCTAATTGCCTCAAGATAATCAGTATTTTCCTTGGGGGTCTCAACTGTTGTTTCCCTAATACTGCCATTCCTTTCCTCCAATGTTGTTTTTCATTTCTGTGATTAATAAGTTTATTATTGCTTGCATACTTTTCTTATCTATGGTTACTTCTGGCTGATTTGTAGTTTCTTCTGGGCTCTTGTCTTCATTCATTGGAGTAGCAGTTTTATTTGTTTTTGATCTACCCATTTTTTTTGATTTATGTGTTTCTCTTTTTTTTGTGCTCTGTTGTTCCTCAGTTGTTGTGTCTTGAGTACAAGTAGCACTGTACTAAATACCTTTATGACAATTGCACTCACCAACCTCCGGAATTACAGTAGCAACTGAAGTAAGTATTGAAGTAGTTTAATCATTACCAGTTAGCCAAACAATTTCTCCAGTCCATGAAAAAATAGTAACCAAATCCCAGTGAAGAAAGAGAAAAGAAAGAGAGGATAGCAAGTATAGACAGTTATGCAATCTACTATCCACAGTATATTCTAGGGATAACAAGAGGGGAAAGGGAACTAGAGCAGAGATACACACATAGAGAGTCCACTCTGAGTCAGATTTCTTCCCCAAAGTAATTCACAAATTCAGAAAGGCAAAGAAGAAAGAAGAAGTGTTTGACAAGATTTAAAAAGAGAGAGAGAGAGAGAGACAACAGAGAGAAAATGGAGAAGATAAGAAAAGGAGTTGTAATTAAAGAGCAGTGCAAGGAGCTTCCCAAATGTGTATCAGTGAATTAAAAAAAAAAAAAAACCGTGTTTGGTGGTATGGGGTATCCTGCTAGGAGCTGGTCCCCAGGGACTGCTTATGGGGGGGGGGGGGGGCGGGAAGGATGTATGCTTGAAAACTAAAAGGAAGAAAAAAGAATTTTTTCCCCTACTCTAATTCTTAACCCAAATTAAGTTATAGTCATCTCTTTGGACCTCAGCGGCTAGCAGCTTTTCCATCTGCCATCTTCCGGGAAACCCCCCACCCAGACTTTTTTAAAGGATTTCTCGAAAATGAAAACTAGCTCTAAGTCCTTTGATCCAATGAGAGCTAAACTTAAGAAGTCTTTGGATCCGTCCTCAGGGTCACGGTGGTCCCTGGAGACTCCCAAGAGAAATCCCCCGAGCTAAAGTGCTCTCTCCGGGTCCTCTGCCGGCCGCCCAGCAGCACTCTGCAACCGGCGGAGGAGCCGCCTTCCTGGGCGGAGGACAATGCCAGGCGCACTCGCCTTGCCCGGCGCCATCTGGGAAGTCTGGCGCAGCCCGCCCGCTAGTCCGTGCCACCTTTTCTCTAATTCTTAACCCAAATTAAATTATAATCACCTTTTTGGTGTCACCCCTTATTGACACCAATAATTGACTGGCCTGCTAAAGGCAGAAAATCCTACCATTTCCAGAAGAAGATGTGATCAGAGAACACGCTGTCCTTTGGTGGTGGGAATGCTGTTTATGTACACTCCTAGCAAAATGTAGACATATAAATCAGTAGTTAATTAATATGAGAGGGGGAAATCAATTGTATGTCTCAAAGGTTCTCAAAAGACAAACTGAATCTTTTTAATAGATAGGCTACGTATTTGATATGCGGACTCTCTCAAAAGCCTAGACCAAGTAGATTAGAAGCTTCCAATAGCACAGCTATATACAAGATACTGGGTACTGTACAGCAAACCATAACAAAGGGACTTTTCAAAGTTAACCCAATTAACAAATAATGTGATGATAATATTAACTATTGATTGTCTTTTTGAACCCTAAGACAGCAGGAACCTCACATCTTCACTATAGAGCCCCTACTTCCCCCAGTCCTGGCACCCTTGGATAGGGCTCACTTTCCCGTATGCATCTCCCAATCCATACCAAATAATATTGCATCCGCCGATCACAACCTAACCAAAGCAACGATTGCCATCTCAACATGCTTCACCTCAGAGTGTATCCAGAGACTTCACGTGTGGAATGACAACCCTTCAGCTTCATTACTCGGGTGAGACCTTTCCTTTTATAGTACACTCTAATTTCATCTCAGGTAGTTCACTTTCTAACAAAGTCCCATAACCTAGACATACACCAGTTTCTGTGAGAGAGAGCGTATGTGCACACGTATCCATAAACTACTGCAAAATATATACCTGAAAGGAGTGAGGACTTTAACCTGGGTCCCTAAGCATAGTGATTTGTGGGCTTAATTCGGTACACCATCACCAAACTCCTGAATCACTATATTTTTATAAATCATTCCACTACCTATGGATTTAGTGGGGGAAAAAAGGCACTTAAAATATATGTATCCACTCTTTTATCTATGAAATTTCACACTTACATCTAAAGAAACAATGATGTCTTCATAGGCCAAAATAAAAACTTATTTCCACAGAGTTCATTTCCAAATCGTAGCTCAAAACAAAATAAAATTTAGAACTTAAGTTTGTAAAGTAAAAGAAATATCAAACTGTTGAACACATTTATACCTGGTTTAAAATATTTAAATTCACACACATACACACACACACACATACCATGATTGCTATTGTTTCTAAAAAAAAACAAAACTTAACTGAGCTAAGAAACTTCTTGGATTTAAGATTATTAAAAATATTGTCCAATAAGTTACTGCTAGGAGCCTAGAAAAAATTCAACTTTTATTTGCCAAGTTAAATCTCCCAGTAAACTGTTGGCACAGTGATGTTGGATACTCATTTCACAATAATCCTGCCCAAATAGTCATGTTTGATTACTCCCTGTTCTTTGCTGAGATGGGAAAGTCTAGTAAATTCTCACTACTTTTCAAAGCAGTCAGTTGTCACTATAAACAGAAAATAATAAGACAGAACGAATACCAACATGAACACACCTTTTGCCTCAAGTGTTATATTCTGAGAGCAGTATAAAAACTGAACAAGGAAAGAAAAAGTCTAAAATAACTATTTTTGAGAGACTAAAATCTAGGGGTTCTTTAAAGCCCTTATCATTTTCCTTTAAGTGAAAAGGCTAAACATATTTATCATTCAATTAATAGGGAAGCAAAGAAAAAAAAATGTTCTCTACCACTCAACCCATTCTGAAGCATGCCTCTCATACATAGGGAGTTTGCAAATTGATAGGATACCTGCCACTGTACAAAAACAAAACTTCAGTGTACAAAGAATCATAACAAATAATTGACTCGCTAAAAATGCCTCTTCTCTTTGGTTGCCATTTCAGTTATGAGATGGACTTGGCTGCTGTAAATGAGACACTAAATGGTAATGTCTTTTAAAAGATAAAAATACAATTCCTTCACATGTAAAATCTGAACCAATGGTGGTCTGGGAGGTGGCACAATGATAAAGCTTTGGACACTCAAGTATGAGGTCCTGAGTTCGATCCCCAGCAGCACATATACCAGAGTGATGTCTGGTTCTTTCTCTCTCCTCTTGTCTTTCTCATAAATGAATAAAATCTTTAAAAAAAAAATCTGAACCAATGAGATGGTGACTGATGCATCAGACTACATAGGGCTGAATAAAATGTCCTTTCAACTTGTTTTCATGATATCCCTAGAGGTTTACCTTGACCTACATACTCCAAGATATCAATTTACATCTTAGTTTTCTAAAAAAAAGAGGAAAAGAAAAAGGCATCTTTATAAACATAGGATAGGAAACTGAGCGCATCATCCCTGTCTCCTTTGGATCAGCCGGAATTTTAGTCACATGACAACAGTTAGTTATGAGGAAATTTGGAGGGGGGGGGGAACTAGCCTCTAACTGTGAATCAAAAAATAATTCCATTTTGTATAAAACGAGAAGAAACTGATATAGAAAGAGAATTAGCAATTTCTGACACTGCAATTTTCACAGGTTATGGCATCAGCTTTGTTTCAGGTTAGATTTATCCATTCAAATCAAAACACTAAAATCTACCTCATCTTTTTTATGGTGAAGACTAGAAATAATTCACCTGAAGTCATTAAATAACTGCAAAGTGTTTATACATTCAAGATATAAATCATATTTGACATTAAAACTTTGCAAGATAAAAGCAAAGTTAAAGAGAAGAACAGAGGACACAGGGAATCATTTGGTGATTGTGTTTTCACAAAAAGGAACATAAAAATCCTTTTCTGGATACCCAAGTACTGGATCACTTGGTAAAACTAATATGTTAGTCATGCACAAGGACCAGGCTCCCCATCTTCAGAGGAGTCTCTTCACAAGCAGTGAAGCAAGTCTGCAGGTGTCTGTCTTTCTCTCTCCCTCTCTGTCTTCTCCTCCCCTTTTGATTTCTCTCTGTCCTATCCAACAACAACGACATCAATAATAGCTACAACAATAAAGCAAGGGCAACATAAAGAGAATAAATAATTAAAAAAAAAAATAGCAGGTATCACTCAAATTACCTCTCACCTTGCTTAAGACTCTGAATTCCCAAAATGTAAACAGAAATGTGAGGACCTTTTGAAGAGAACATTGTATAAAGTGGGTAAGTAGAATGAAAATACTAACAACCCATTTCACATGATAACATATAAGATGAGTAAATGTATATATATATATATATATATATATACTAATATATATATATATATATTAGTTTATTACTTAATGGGATGCATTGGATCGACCTTCTCGTGGTGCATCCCGTGAGTACCCATTCATTGGGGAAACTGATGATCCTTCCTAGCCGACTGAATCCACATGGATCCCAGTCACTTTCAAAGCCAGCAACAAGCAGCTCCTGACAGCTTTCAACCTGACGCTGTTGACTGGCTACGGAAGAAGGGCAAACGCTAGAAGAAGAATTACTTAATAATTATTTGTTTTCATGTTTTACTTACAAACAATATACATACATAGTTTCCAGAGATCGTTATTAAACTGATTACTTTGAAGAAAATGCATATGGAATAAATACGAATTTTAATAATATTTTTACAAATTCATATTTTGAAAACACACATGATAAAGCTATCCATCAAAACATAAAGTGATTCCTAGTGTGAGGAATTGGATAGCACTATTTTTAAAAAAATTTATAACTATCTCCATATATCCTTTCCTAGATGGATGTTTAAGGTCAGAGTGATAAAATAGTAATTTTGTTAGGCACTAAATATTCTACCACTAGCAGGTCTGTTATTACATTTCATGACATTATTAAGTCAAAAAACATCCAGGATGTAATTTTGCTTGGGAAATCTTGCCAGCAAGACAGTAAAATTAGAACTCAAAGACCAACAAGAAAGTTATGTTGAGGTGTTGGTTTATAGCTTGATGGATGTCTTAACATAAAACATTTGAATATTCAGATTAATTTTGTTTGTTGAATTGTATATGCATTCTGGATATATGTATCTACATGTATTCATCTGATTCTAACCTTTTCAATATTTTGTGGAATTATATATTCTAGAAGATATTTTGTCATATACTTCGTATTCATTTTTTATAATTCTTTTTTAAAATCTTTTTTAAATATTTATTTTATGTATTCCCTTTTGTTGCCCGTGTTGTTACATTGTTGTAGTTATTATTGTTGTTAACGATGTCGTCATTGTTGGATAGGACAGAGAGAAATGGAGAGAGGAGGGGAAGACCGAGAGAAGCAGAGAAAGACACCTGCAGACCTGCTTCACCGCTTGTGAGGAGACTCCTTTGAACGTGGGGAGCCAGGGGCTTGAACTGGGATATTTATGCGGGTCCTTGCGCTTTGCGTCACGTGCCTGCGCTTAACCCACTGCGCTAACACCTGACTTCTACTTTGTATTCTTTTTAAAAGGTACTTTTTCTTTAATGACAGGAAAAAAAAAAAAATGAACATCATTGACTCCTCTCCACAAAGCCCACCCATAAGCTAGTTGTCATTCACAAATATGTTGAAAAAACTGATTATTTGACCATGGGTAATTCACTAAGGGTTATGCTCTAATAGCATATAGTAGAATGATATGGTTAATAATAGAGAAACTGGGTGTTTTCCCACAATTTAATTTATTTCCCCCTCCCTCTCTGCTTCCCACACTTTTAGTTATTCATAATGTACCTTAGTAAGAAAATTAAGCAGGTAAGGATGTTTATAGGAGATTTTGAACCTTTTGAAGAATGAACAAGCCCATATTACATTGAGACCAGCTGAAAGTAAGAAAACTTCCTGAAAACAGAGAAAAGCTTTAGAAAGAACCCTGATACCAACTAGAAAGCCATGGAGGTGATGGTTTGATGCTTAGAGTAGCATAACAAATCTACATGTTCAAATTAATTTGTGTGGTGATTAAATTGAATGGTAGTAACACGCTAAAAGTAAATAAAGCCAATTTTACAGTTTTGCTAGGACCTAGTTCTCAGATAACTTGTGAGAGAAGGAAAATTTTAGGAAATGAAATCTTTGCCAAGCAACTAAGGCATGCATGCACTAGCTCAGCATTCTGGAGGATAAACTTTAAATACAAAAGTAACTAGAAATTTGCTGAGTGGATGCTTAATCCAGCACTCTCCAAAGTATAGCTACTTAGTAGTCTGATAAGATGTTCTATTAAAAAGAACTTCTGTAGTTAAACAGGCTTGGTGAACTCAGCATCCTACTATTTGCTCTCAGAGACCCAGAATTTGTATTAGTAAAGTTAAGAGTTTTAAAGAGTTCTTTATAAAAACAAATAATTTCCAGAATCTTTTGTCCTAAAGTGTGTTTTTAGTAATGCCTATGAATATATGTTGTAAATATTTAATGAGTACAATCCTCCCCTTCTGTGACTGAGTGAAATTCTCATAGTTAGAAAGTATAACAAAGAACAATAGATATACAAGTAATAATAACCACAAATTGATGATTTATTGAAAAATGTGTATCACTGTTAGAAATTTAGTAGACTATTTATCCATGGTAGAAATACTCTTGAAGAATGCTTTCTTCCCCTCCCTCTCTTTCTTCCTCTGGTAAATCAAGAATGCACATATTATTTCTTTTGAAGGAATCCTAGAGGTCTCTGTTGTTGTTTTCAGTATCTCTTAATCTCTTTGTGATCTCTTACTTCTTTTTTAGTTGTCTCTAATTCATCCTTGATTTTGCTAATTCTGTCTTCAGCCTCATTTATTCTATTCTCTTTCCCCTCTACTGTTTTCTGGAGTTCATCTGTTTTGTTGTTCAAGCCCATAGCTGATACTGATACTGTTTCAGCTTGTTCAGCTAGTTGTATTCTTAGCTCAGCTATTTCATCTTTTAGTTCTCTAATGAGTTTGACATAATTAATGTTTTCTTCTAGAGTCTATTTGTTGTTTCTACATTTCTGATGACAATTCTTTCGAACTCTCTACTCACTCATGTTACTTTTTCCTTAACTAGTGTTTGGATATTGACCTCATTATTTTGTGCTTCAACCTTTGGGGGGCTTTTAGCTGGCCTCTTATCCTGGTTCATTTCTCCAATATTTCTTCTTGTTGGTTTAACCATTTTATACAGTATGTTGTGAGGTCCCGCTCTCAGTACTTTTCAAATTACCAATCACTCTTGCCTGGACTGACTCCTGTCTAAGTAAGGTAATTAAAGGGTTCTCAGTTATGGAAATTGACAGTTGTCTCAATATTATTTTAATCCCTGTGTTGGAGCACAGTGGCTTAAAAGCCTCTTTTGTTCTTTTTTCCCCTGTAGGCTATGGGGAGCCTGAGGGTTTTGAAACTATAGTAGGCTTCTTAGCTTAATCACTGACTCCTACCCAAGAGATAAAGCAGGGTGGGGCAGAGATAATACAGTGGTTATTCAAAGAGACTCTCACAGCCCCACTGCTAGACCACCAACATATAGGTCTTCTCCTGAGTTTCCTCATTAGTTCTCTGTCCTGGTGTCAGCACAGGGCCTCTCCCCTGCTGCTCCAGATTCTGAGGGCAGTAGCAATGGAGAATCACATTTGCATTTGGTGAGTCTTAGGGGAGTCCTCTCCTCCCTTCAGCTATCTTTTTGTTGGTGAAACAGACTGGAGGTAATATCTCAACTGTTACCAGCCACTTAATCTCTCCCTAGGCTCCTCTCTGTCCAGGAGACACACGTGTTTGCACTCAAGGGTGATTTGGTAGGTTCCTGAAGTCATTTTAGACCTGTCTTGTTGTGGTCCTAGGTGGTCTCCTTTGGTTTTCCTAGTTGACCCAGGAGAGGAGAGGAGAGAAACACAACTGCTGCTGCTCCATAGCCCCCATGTGAGATATATTCAGTTCCCAGTGGATACCTGAGATCATAAAGAGTGCCAAGCCTTACACATATAATTTTTATCCTATAGATATGTTCCGGTGTCAAGTTTGATTTATACAGTAACAAAATAACAGCAATAATAAATAAAAATAAAACGCATAGTAATGAAATAAAATTATGTATTATTTTAAATGATAACTGTAGTGAAAGCGTGAATATAGCCTCTTACTCCCTGTTTCTCTCAAAATATCTTAGTATTTCTAAATCTCAAGTGAAAATGTAGTCAAAACCTTAGAAAGTGAAAAGGTGGGTATGGGAAAGTACTGTATCCTTTTAAATAAAAAGTTCATGTGAAAGGGAATACCCATCACTGAAAATTTAAGTTCTCTTTAAAAAATAAATACTGGGCAGGGGTTGATAGCATAATGGTTATGCAAATATCAACCCCTGAGCCTCTCGTGCAGAGGCTCAGAAGTCCTAGGTTCAATCCCCTGCACCTTCATAAACCAGAGCTAAACAGTGCTCTGGTAATAAATAAATAAATAAATAAATAAATAAATAAATAAATAAATAAATATTGCATAAGCAATAATCAGTGAATCATTGCCAAAAGTGAATAGACTAATTGTATTCAAAACTAATGGTCTGACAGAAAAGTTGCATTTTCTATGTTTTTTTTTCTATGTTTTTCTATGCAAAACTGCCTCATGAATTTTCCAAAATCCTATACCTATGGGCTTGAACAATTTAAGAAGTACTCCTTGCAAGATTTCCTGAGGGACTGTCAGTTGTTGCACCTGCCCAACAGAAAACATAGTGGCATAACCAAAAGTTGACACAAAGCACTGACCAATCATGAATGTCATTTTAGGGCCAGCAAAATACAATATCGCTTACTTGAGTAGACTTTTTCATGGACATGCCCCATTCAAGTCTGGCTTTCACTGCATGGAAATAAGTATCAGTTGAGACCACCTTTCAGTTTAAAGTCATTTCCCAACTTTTGTCTCCCAAATGGGACTTCTCTGCTTGCACAAGTCTCTAGGTTAAGTAGAGGAACATATGATACCCTTCCAAACGTTGGAATTTGAAAGTAATTTAGTGGTTTGCTTAGCAACATTCATATTTTCTTCATCTCTAGCTAAGTGCTGCTCTCTATATATATGAAATCTTGAAATTGTTGCTTCACAAAACACAGAAAATATCAACTTATTGTCCACAAACACATTTAATTGGATACCTAGGAATGTATTTTTTTTAACTCAACATTACCTTTATTGACTTCTATTGATTTTTCTGTGTTCTTATGTCAGTGATTATACTCATTTTGCCTTTCAAGTCTATGGACAATAAAACACAATTTCAAGGAAAAGAAAACTCCCAATATTAAGAGAATAAAGTCATACAGGCAAGGCAACCTTCATTAAAGTTCACCATCTCAACCTCACATGTATCTCAGTACTAGTACCTAAATTACAGGTGAAGTCTCTAACTTTAAAAGGGAAAGAGTTGGGGGACGGGAGGTAGCACAGTGGGTTAAGTGCACGTGGTGCAGAGCACAGGGACCAGCATGGGGATCCCAGTTGAGCCCCTGGCTCTCCACCTGCAGGGGAGTCACTTCACAGGTGGTGAAGCAGGTCTGCAAGTGTCTGTCTTTTGTCTCCCCCTCTCTGTCTTCCCCTCCTCTCTCTGTTTCTCTCTGTCCTGTCCAACAACTAAGGACATCAACAATGATAATAATAACCACAACAAGGCTACAACAACAAGGGCAACAAAGGGGGAAAAATGGCCTCCAGGAGCAGTGGATTCATGGTGCAGGCACTGAGCCCCAGCAATAACCCTGGAGGCAAAAAAAAAAAAAATGGAAAAAAAAGTGAAAGAGACACATTTAATGGATGTAGAACTGATGAAAGCAAACTAATCACAACATCTACTAAACTTGTCTATAACTGCAGGACAGATTTATGTCTTACATTTATTATAATGCTCTTTTACAATTTAGGTTGTTGTTATTGTCAGTAGTGCTTCTTTACTCTAGACTGACTTTTTTTAGAGAGACAAACAGAGAGAGATTCAATAGCCATGAAGCTTCCAGCAATGTGAATGTGGTGTGTTGTTTTCGACGGGCTGGCTTCACGGGAGGGTAACAGACGACCCGGGACTCGTGGCTGGGTTGTACGCAGTATCTCTTTATTCATGCAGGATACAGCACAATCTATACCAAGCTAAGCTAAACTAACTACTACAAACAATCTTGTTCTTATAAATATACTAGCCCAGTAGGGTGGGAACAGGATGCGACACAGAGAGGGTGGAGAGAAAAGTGACTGGTGAAAATCAGGGTATGACAAGGAGAGGGGGCAGAGCAGGCAAGAATTCACTGAACCACCAATGCCCTGGAGGGAGGGTGGTGCTTGTTAACAGGGGTTATGTAAATAGAATACAGTGTTATGTAAATAGAATGCAGGGGGAATTAAACCAAATGAAACAGAAGGGGTTTTTAAAAGCAGAATTAGAAGCATACCAACCGTGGTGGGAGCCAGGATTGAAACTGGTTTGAATATATGAAAAAACAGGCACACTATCTAGGCAAACTTTCTTGGCTGTCATATTTTTTATTAAAGAGCTTCATTTTAAAAAAATTTTCAAACCATTTTGTTTGGATAATTGTGGTTTACAGCAGAGCTGTTGATACATAGGTGCAGTTTCTCATGCCCCTGTGATTGGTGTTTGCAAGACACTCTCAGTCCCAGTTCAGGTCTCTTTCCACCATCATGTGTCAGGATCCAAACACCCTCCCCTCCCCCTCCTTTCCCAGACACCTTTGCATTAGTGCAGTGCACCACACCCAATCCACTATTCTCTTTATGTTTCCCTTTATGTCTTTGTTACTTAAGTTCTACCTATAAGTAAAATAATTCAATATCTGTTTTTCTCTTTTTGGCTTATCTCATGATTCCTGTGAGACTCATCCAAGATCAAATTGAAAAACTTCTCTACAGCAAAAGGAACCATCATAAAAGCAGAAATTCAACTTACAGAATGGGAGAAATCAGATAAAGAGCTAATAACCAAAAAATATATATAAAGAACCCACTAAATTAAACAATAAATAATAAACAAAAACAGAATATTCACCAAAGAAGAGATCCAAAGGATCGACAGACTTCTAAAAAATTGTTCAGGGGCCAGGTGGTGGGGTACCTGGTTGAGTGAACATATTGCAGTGCACAAGGACTGTTCAAGCCCTTGGTCCTCACCTGCAGGGTGAAAGTTTAGTGAGTGGTGAAGCAGTGTTGCAGGTGTCTCTCTGTCTCTCTTCCTCTCTATCTCCCCCTTCCCTCTCGATTTCTAACTGTCTCTATCCAAGAAATAAAGAGTTCTCTGAGGTTACACATGGAAGAGGCCATCACTATTTGCTTCTGACCTTCTCCCAGACTACATTAGAGAGTGAGAAAATGTCTCCATCCAATAAGACAAATAATTATATAATTGGGGGAAGGATCCAAAGTCATGGGGGACTTCATGAAAAAAAAATTGCTGTATAGATATGTCCCAATAAATGTGTTCAGTGTTCTGTTCCAGGCCAAGCCCTGGACGATTGCAAGATTCCTTGCCTCAGATTGTTTTCATTTCCCTCCCCTCCTTCAAACCCCCATGGGAGCTGGACTCCCACATGGAATCTCTGATTACTTTCTGGTCATTATCATGAAATGTTAAAGAAGAAATTTTCTTGTGTCTCTAGCATACTTTATGAGAATTTTTTTCCAGTGACCTAAATTCACTTCATTAAGAAAATAGAAAATGCCTATCTGTTCATTATTACCCCTATGTATCTAAATAGATTATTCAAAAACATAAGTGATAAGAAAGTATTGCCCTGATATAATTGATATCCCACTACTGAAACTAAGCATGTTTTTTTTATTTTTTTATATTTATTTATTTTCCCTTCTGTTGCTCTTGTTGTTTTTTTATTGTTGTTGTAGTTATTGTTGCTGTTACTGATGTCATCATTGTTAGATAGGACAGAGAGGAATTAAGAGAGGAAGAGAAGATAGAGAGTGGGAGAGAAAGATAGACACCTGCAGACCTGCTTCACCGCCTGTGAAGCGATTCCCCTGCAAGTGGGTAGTCAGGGGCTTGAACCAGGATCCTTATGCCAGTCCTTGTACTTTGCACCACGTGCGCTTAACCTGCTGTGCAACCACCCAACTCCCACTAAGCATGTTTATTACACATTGCTATGTGAAGCACAAGAAGAGAAAGAAAACAGTTAAGGGAGTCAAATAAGATATTTCTGATCATAAAGAAACTGTTTTCAGCCCAACCCTGCTCAGAATATTAATACTCTTTAAAAAATGTGTATAAGATGCATACACTCTCTCGCATTTGAGTAGTGGAAAGCTGGGAGAAAAACAAATTGCTGGAAAATCATGTCAGCAGAAAAAGAAACTATTTTAATAAGTAATTAGAGTTGGAATTTAATAGAGTATAACTGGGATACTTCCTTTAAAGTCCCCGTTGATTAAAACTGCTTTTTAAGGTGAACTTAGTGAACTCTCATAAACAAAGTTCAAGCATTTTCTGTAAATGGTAAAAATGACCCTGAATCAGGAAAGGAAAACCCTGTCATAAGCTCTTGTCGAAATGAAGATTGAGTATCATGGAAAAAATAAGAGTAATTTACTAGTGGAAAGAAAAATATAAAGAAAGATGGGTTCTATTAACCAAACCTATCTGGGGCGCTGAAAATGTTATAGAGCGCAAAGACCTGGGTTTGAACCCGTAGTCCCCACCTGCAGGGGGAAAGTTGTGCAAGTGGTGAAGCAGGGCTGCAGGCATGTCTCTA
This sequence comes from Erinaceus europaeus, assembly GCF_950295315.1. NCBI lineage: Eukaryota > Metazoa > Chordata > Mammalia > Eulipotyphla > Erinaceidae > Erinaceus > Erinaceus europaeus. The sequence goes on along the minus strand of NC_080176.1, from coordinate 42,755,996 downwards.
TCTCTCACTCTCTTCCCTTTCAATTTCCAACTGTCTCTATCCAATAATTAATACAGATAATTAATAAAGTCAGTGAATATTATCATTGGCTCCTTATTAAAGAGATTTAAATTTACATCAGGAATATACAGTAATTCATTTATATTCTATTGGAAATAAGTGTGTTTGGTTTTATTGTAATATAAAGTATCTGCTATTGTCATGTCTGGAATATTACTTTATTCTACACTATTTTTTTATTATCTTATTAAGATTCAGAGATTAAAGTTACTCTATTATTGTTATACTTTTCAAGTGGACAGACTCCATATAATATTACTGTTACAATTTAAGACAATAGTGTGAAGCAGACACCTGGTAAATAACATTAAGTGACTTGATTTAATAAAGGTTTTTCCTAGGCATACTTGTGCTTAGGATATAATCATAACTTCTTGACACCCTATACCCAGAGTTTTCCTACTCCATTCCTCTAGTGTACCCTGCTCTAGTGTACCTCTTCAACATCTTCACTCATACTGTAAGATAAGTGGATTATAGGCAATATACTGTACAGATAATAATAAATGAAGTCAACATTGCTCATGTCCTACAGTTATTAAAGTTTATAAGGGGAATAGGAAACTATAGTAGGTGACAAACACATACTATGATGGCAGATGGTTATGATGTGAACTCCATAAAAGCGCCACCTAAAACAGGCCAGAGAAAAGGTTTGCTGCAGTATATAAAATAGTGGGAAGGAAGGGGCAGGTGGTGGCTCACCTAGTTGAGCACACGCTTTGCAATGCACAAGGACCTGGGTTCAAGTCCCGGCTCCCCATCTGCAGGTTGCTTTACAAGCAGTGAAGCAGGTCTGCAGGTGTCTTATCTTTCTCTCCCCATTTCTGTCTTCCCGTCCTCTTTCCATTTCTCTTTGTCCTATCCAACAACAACAGCAATAACAACAATAATAATAACCACAACAATGATAAAACAACAAGGGCAAGGAAAAAGGGGGGAAATGTAGCCTCCAGGAGCAGTGGATTCTTGGTGCAGGCACCATGCCCCAGTAATAACCCTGGAGGCAAAAAAAAAAAAGTGATTTCATCATTCTAAATGACTGAATTGTGTTTATATAACATACCTTTCTTAGCCACTCATATGTTTTGGACTCCTAAATTGCTTCCAAATCTGGACTATTCCAAATTGTGCTGCTATAAGCATAAGTGTCTACAGAACTATTTGGATAGGTGTTTTTGTATCCTTAGGATATATCCTCAAGAGAGGAATTAATGATTTATAATTTTTAATAATTCATAAATTTGTAATGGTTTCAATATTCTTTTTTATTCTTCCCATTCCTGTGGTAAGTTTCCTCTTGTTGCTATAGTTGATCACATCTATTGGTTTACATATATTGCAGCTACCTTTCACCAGTGGGAAAAATTCTACCTGGTTATGGTACACAAGAAGTCTTCTTAGTACTGCTGTATCTGGTTAGCTAGAATTTTTTTTCAACTTTAGCATCTATATTCATCATGGATATTGGTCTATAGTTTTATTTTGTTGTTGTTGTATCCTTGTATTCTTTTGGTATCAGGGTGACATTGGCTTCATTCTTATTTTTTAAACCAGGCCACTGCTCAACTCTGTTAAATATCCCTATACATTTTCTATCCAAATATTAGACATATTTTAGATGGTGTCAGGATTTGAACCTGGAATGTCTGATGCCTAAACTATCCCATAAATAGTTGTGCTATTTTCCCAAGCTCCACAACCTTATTTTAAATCACAAAAAAGTAAAGACTGAATCTTTTAATTTCCATATTCTTGTGTGAAATGAATAAAGTAATGATCAATAAATTTTTGAGGAAGACGGAAAGAAAAACATGCTGGCAGAATAATTTTTGGAAGTGGAATCAAATGTAGCATATGAAAGAAAAGAACGTTTTTTTAAAATAAAATTAGTTGATGTTGATCTATTTGCTAAAGATACATTCCAAAATTAAATCACTTTACTCTGTGCAGAACCAGATGAGTTGATATTTTTATTAGTAGCAAGCATATTTTCTTTTGAATTTCATGCAATCTCCTTTAAAAACTTCTCTCACTTTCACAGTATATTCTGTTTGAAGTGAGTTCTACTAAACTATGCATATGTTCTCTTTTTTTTTGCCTCCAGGGTTATTGCTGGGGCTTAGTGTCTGCACCCCAAATCCACTGCTCCTCAAGGTCATTTTTTTTACCTTTTGTTGCCCTTGTTGTTGTATTGTTGTTGTGGTTATTATTGTTGTTGTTGTTGTTGATGTCATTGTTGTTGGATAGCATAGGAAAAATGGAGAGAGGAGGGAAAGACAGAAAGGGGGAGAGAAAGATAGACACCTGCAGACCTGCTTCACAGCTTGTGAAGCGACCCCCCTACAGGTGGGGAGCAGGGGCTTGAACAAGAATCTTTACGCAGGTCCTTGAGCTTAGCGCCATGTGTACTTAACCCACTGTGCTACCACCTGAACCCCACATATGTTCTCTTTTACATCCAAAGTCAGATATCTCTGTTAAATGTCCCTATACATTTTTCTATCCAAATGCTAGACATATTTTAGAAGGAATAAAATATGTTGATGCCAGAGAGATAGCTCACCAGATGTGGCCCATGCCTCTTGCCAGTTAGAAAATGACAGAGGCAGACAAGTCTATAATGAAGTCATCTCTCATAGTTCTCCTTCCAGGTCACTTCCTGTGACTTATCCCACTATGTATAGCTTCTTACAGCTACAGCACATAAAACACAAGCCTTATAGTAAACAATCAGGAAGACTTTAGACGTATGAATAAAATACTTACTGTTTGAATTAAGTTTCTCAGTTTAAATGCATTATGTTCATAATGTCTGTAATGTGGTTCTATCATATCAAGGGTTAAGAGACTAAGACCAATTTGCAACTTTTCAAGCATCAAAGCCCGTTATTCCATTTCCAAATTTAGCTTTTAATTTTTTTATCTTTTTCCACTATATGCTGTGCCACTTCTCTTGTAGCAATGGACAAAGAAGTATGGTCTTGCAGAGACACGATACTGAAAAAAAATCCACAAAAACTGGATATTGAACATATTGTCTGATTGAATAGTGGAGCAAATGTACCATGCAGAATTGGACCAGATTCTGGAACATTTCCCACCACTTGAGTATATCAAGTTAGTTGCTTGGATGCCATATTATTTTGAGAAAGTTTCTCATTTTCAGGCCAGGTGGTGGTGCACTGAGTTAAATGCACATAGTACTAAGCACAAGGGCCGGGGTTGGAGATTCTGCTCTCCACCTGCAACAGAGTGGTGAAGCAGGTCTTCAGGTGCCGCTGTTTCTCTCCTTCTCTATCTCACCCTCCTCTGTCAATTTCTCTGTGTCCTATTGAATACAATGGAGGAGGTGAGGGCGAGGAAGGGAAAAACTGGCCTCTGGAGCACTGGATTCACAGTGCAGGCACTGAACGCCCAGCTACAACCATGGAGGGGAAAAAAAAGTTTGAGTAATTCTTTATCACAAAGAAGTAGTCTAATTCAAATAAAAGCAACCACATTTCAAACCGCAACACGGAACAACTTATTAATAGATTCGAACTTTAGTTTCCCTTCCTAATGTTACAAAATAAGCTTCCAAGATAAATATAAACTTTTGAGACTGGACTGAAAGTTTACTTAGTAGGGTGAGGGCCTTTCTGTGCAAACATTGCAGGTTTGAGGCCCAGGACCACATGGGGAGTGCCATGTCACACAGGGAAGCTCTGCTTGCTTCTTCTCTAACAGAATGACAAAATGCCTGGAGCAGTAAGATTGCAGTTCACTGGACTGAAGACCCCACGAATGTGCCCTGGAGCTCTGCTTCCCCAGAGACCCACCCTACTAGGGAAAGAGAGAGGCAGACTGGGAGTATGGACAGACCAGTCAACATCCATGTTCAGCGGGGAAGCAATTACAGAAGCCAGACCTTCCACCTTCTGCAACACACAATGACCCTGGGTCCATGCTCCCAGAGGGATAGAGAATGGGAAAGCTATCAGGGGAGGGGATGGGAGATGGAGATTGGGTGGTGGGAATTTTGTGGAGTTTTACCCCTCCTACCCTATGGTTTTGTTAGTTTATCCTTTCTTAAATAAAAAATAAATTTAAAAAAATTGCAATTCACAAGCTCCCTACCCAAACTGAAATCATAATAACTATAAATATACTCATTTTATCTTAAAATATTCATGAAACCATTTGCTTTATTGAACTAGAAAAGCATTAAACAAACTTGAAAAATCAACTGATTTGAAACTGACCACTTTTATCATCTGCAAACAGTGGCAGATTTATCTCTTTCTTTCAGTCTGCAAACTTTAATTCCATTCTCTTGCCTAGTTGTTATGGTGGGGACTTCTAAGACTATATTGAATAGTAACAGTGACAGTGGGCAACCCTGTATTGTACCGAGCTAAGTGGGAAAGCTTCCAGTTTCTCACCAGTGAGCATGAAGATGGCTGTAGCTTTGTTGTAAATAGACTCAACTAGTTCCAAGAATTTCCCATCTACCCCCATTCAATTTAGTGCTTTGATTATGAAAGGATATTGAATGCTGATGAGGACTTTCTCTGTATCTAATGAAAGTGTCATGTGGTGTTTTTGTTTGTTTTGTTATTTTCTTTTTGTAGATGTGACATATTATGCTTATTGATTTACATATATTGAACCAACTTTGTATCCCTGAAATAAATCCCACTTGGTCATGATTGTAAAGTCTCTTTAATATATTACTGTGTCTGGTTTTCTAGAACTTTGTTCAATAATTTAGCATCTATATTCATCAGGAAATTTATTTGTAGGTGTGTGTGTGTGTGTGTGTGTGTGTGTGTATCTCTTTCTGCTTCTGGTAATATAGTAATGTCTGTATAGCAGGTGGCAGGGAATATGCCTGAGTCTACAATATTTTAGAAGAGTTTGGAACATATACTTACAACTCTTCCTTAAAGGTTTGTAATCCATTTGTGAACATTACTAGACCTGGATTTGTAATCCATGTGTGAACATTACTAGTCTTTTGCTGTTGGGATCTAATATGTAGACAATTAGGCCAGAAACAGTTAAATCTACAAATAAAATCATTGGTAGAACCTTTCAAGATCTATGCTCCAGAAATATCCTCAAAAATTCAAGTCCAATAGTAAGGAAAGAAAAACAAAACCAAAAGTAAACCAATGGGACTACATCTAGCGAAAAAGCTGAACAGCAATTGAATCCAAGAAAGAAAAAGAAAAGAAGAAAAAGACTTCCTACAAAATGGGGGAAAAGTTTTTGCACACCATATAAAGCCAAAATGCATGAAGAACTCACCAAACTCAGCAGCAACAACATCAATAAGCCTGTTAAAAATGGGAAGAGGACATGGAAAGAATCTTAACTAAAAAAGAGTTCCACAGGGCCAACAAATGTGAAAAAATGTTGAGTCACTTATTACCAGAGAAATGTAAATGAACATAACCTTGAGATGCAACTTCACACCTGTGGAAATGTCCAGATTAGAATGGAGAAACAAGTGTTGGGAGTCAGGAGGTAGCACAGCAGGTTAAGTGCACATGGCACAAAGCGCAGGACTGGCTTAAGGATCTCAATTCAAGCCCCCAGCTTCCCCCCTGCAGGGGAGTCACTTCACAGGTGGTAAGCAGGTCTGCAGGTGTCTATCTTTATCTCCCCCTCTTTGTCTTCCCCTCCTCTCTCCATTTCTCTCTGTCCTATCCAACAATGAAGACATCAATAACAACAACAATAAAACAACAAGGGCAACAAAAAGGAATAAATAAACATTATATATATATATATATATATATATATATATATATATATATATATATATATATACAGGTGTTGGATAGAATGGGGAGGTGGCAGTGAGGAGGACAAGGAATGAATCTTCTACAATAATGATGGGAATGTCAGTTGGTCCGATCTCTGTGGAAAACATTTTAGAGTTTCCTCAGAATACTAGAAATGATCTGTCCTATTACCATCCATTTCTCTCCAGGGGATTATCCAAAGAAAGCAAAAACACCTTTCCAAAGAGATCTATGTACATCTATTTCCTATTTCCGCAGCAGCACAATTTTTAGTAGCACAAATTTGGAAGAAACCCGTATCTCAACTATAGATGAGTGCTAAGAACATTTCTAAGAATGGCTAAGAATATGTACAATGGAATAGTATTGTAAAAATTAGGCAGTCATCTCCTTTGTCTCATTTTGGGTGGAATATGAAGGGGCCATGTTAAATGAAATAAGCCAAAAAGACTGTTGACAAATTCTCAAAGTAACATTTTTCCTCTTGTACTCAAATTTTACCAACTAAGGGGTTACATGGTGACACACTTGGTTGCATGCATATATTACCATGCTCAGGAATATGGATTCAAGCCCCTGGCCCCCACACCTGTAAGGGAGAAGAAGCTATACAAGCTACGAAGCAGGGCTGCAGGTGTCACTCTTTCTTCTTCTCTTTCTTTCCTACCCATCTCAGTTTTCTTTGTCTCTACCCAATAAATGAATAATAAATAAACAATTAAATATTTCTTTTTAAATATAGGGAGTTGGGAAGTCATTTGAACACGTGTGCACAAGGATCCCAGGATCCCTGCTCATTCCCTGCTCCCCATCTGCAGGGGGGATGCTTCTCATGAATAGTGAAACAGCTCTGAAGATGTCTATTTTTCTCTCCCTCTCTGTCTCTCCCTCTCTTGATTCCTTTCTGTCTTTTATAAAATAAAATAGGGGAGAAAAAAGACAAAAAAATCACTGCCCTGGGTCAGTAGATTAATAGTGCCAGCACCTGGCCTAGTTATAACCCATAATATATATATGTACATATATATATATATATACTCATACATATATGTGTGTATGTATGAATATATATATTTACCTGTGTTTCTTTTTAATTACCAATTAATTAAAATCATTGATACAATGGAGTAAATCCATTTTGAATCATTCCTAAAATAGAAGTGCTTCACATTCTTTAGCAAGTCTTTCTAGCCACCCTATGGATACTGCCACTTGAATGTATCAAGAGAGGCTGTGGAGTTAATAGATAAGATATGGTCAAAACTTATTTGAAAGTTAAACTGAGGTTATGTTCTTGCACATTGTGAAAACCCTTCATCACTTTTAGAACTGTAGCCAAAATATGCAGTATTTATTTATTTTTTACCAGAGCACTGCTCAGCTCTGGTTTATGGTGGTACAGGGGATTGAACCTGGGACTTCAGAGCCTCAGACATGAAAGTATGTTTGCATAACCATTATGCTATCTACCCCTGCCCGACAGTATTTATTTATTTATTTTTAATTGTGGTATCGCAAAAATTAGAAAACTTCAGTGATCTAAGAATGGAGATTTACACGGTATCATAAAGATTTAACAACTGGAGAGCCAGATAGTGACACACCTGGTTAAGTGCACATAGTATAGTGTGCAAGGTCCTAGGTTCAAACTCCAATCCCCACCTGCAGGGGAAAAGCTTCATGAGTGGTGAAGTGGTGCTGCAGGTATCTCTCTGCCTCTGTCCCTCTATCTTCCCCCTTTCCTCTCAATTTTTCTCTGTCTCTATCCAATAAATAAATTAATTGGTCCTAACACATGGGCCTACCTACATCCAAGTTAGAGGGCACATCATTTAACTAAGTAACAGATACCAGATTAGGCTAGGGTTTAGGGTACTGGATACAGGTGTACGTGCATCCATAAACAAGGGGCAATCATATAACTCAAAGTCAAAGTGCTTAATAATGGTTGAAGTGCCTAAAGAAGGCATCATAAATTCTGTAATTGATTTGATTTAGACCTAGCAGAAAGGCCCAAAGAAGACAGATCCCCAAAACCTAACTCTGGTTGGGCTCAACAGATGATACTCAACGCCTGAACAACTGAGAGAAAATCTAAGATAACCAGATAAAGAAAAGACTACAAAAATTGGATAAGGGCAAGAGATTAGCCCACTTAACAATGGTCTGTTTTGTCAATATCACACCACCTGACCATCTGTGGCCCTTGTTAGGGAATCCTTGGATTCCCATATACATATGATGGGCTTTGACCTCTAAAGGGTCCCTCTCTCCACTATCACTGGTCACTTCTATAAGGAACAGCATTTGTGGGCATCTCTCAGGACCTTGGCTCAACTATAAAGCAATAAAGGTAGGGATAGCCCCAGTCTCTGAAGGGAGGATGGGGGCATCCTACCCTGCTACTTGAAAAAAACTGGTCCTGAAATGAGTGTAGCCTGCAATGTTCCTCAGATGTGACCATGAGCTATGAGCTCAGACCAATAGGGACTTAGAGGTTACACAGGCTCTAGCACTAAATATAAATATGCATTTACATATGGACCCTGGAGTAGGTGGATGGAGATAAATAGCCACAATTTTTTTATATATAAGAATGGAAGCTGCTCCCTTCCCAAATCCAACTTTCTAGCTCTTTTCTCCACTCTGACGCAATTCTCTCATCCAACTTCAGGCTAGCTGCAAAACTACTATAGTTGTATGACCCCAGGAACATGCCTAAAATGGTTTTCCTAGCTTTCTTCTACCCAAAAATCCCTAAGCTCATCTGTTCTGATCCTTCTCTCTGGTTCCTGTTCACTAACCATCTTGTCTCAATTTAGGTTATGCCACCTTCCAGACACCAGGCTGTAGATGCTACCATGACTTCACCCCAACTTCTCTGGGCAGATGATCTCACCAATGTGTTTTGGACCCTCACATCTCCAGAGCTCTGGTCCACTAGAGAAAGATAGAAGGGGGTTAGGGGTATGGCTCTACCTGTCAATGCCCATGCTCAGCAGAGAAGCAGCTACAGAAGCCAGAACTCCTACCTTTTGCTCCCCATAAAAAAACCTTGATCCATACTTCCAGCGGGGAGAAGTGATAGGATGAAGATAAGAGGACTCTGCACTCCAGCTCCATCAGCACCCAGAGAGACAAGGAAAAAGAGAGGTACATATGGAGTTAGCTATAATGTTATGAGTGACTTAGTGGGGAAGAGAGGATTGAATCAGAAAAAGAAGGAGAAATTACGTGTAAATGTGGACAGACAGTTGTAGAAAAGATAGTTGGCCCATGTCTAAAACTTTAGGGTAACTGGTGGATTGCAGTGGGGAGAGTGAAGATTCAGAACTCTGGTGATGGGATTGGTGTATATTCAAACCCCTGTAGACATGTAAATCTGTAATATAAATATATATTTAAAAAATTAAATTAAAAAATTGATTAAAAACTTAACATCTGAAAAGTAGAAAGCAAAATATAATATCTCATGAACTTTAAGGAAATGGAGGATGAATAGATAAAGAAATAAAAGGAAATACAAAAAAAGAATCAGAAAATTTTTTAAGTTGATAATATTCACACAAACAGTAATATTAGGATTCAGAATCTCTAGTTGAGAAAATTCCTATAGTCTACTGGGGCCAAAACTGTAACATGATATTATTAGTATTTCAAGACAAATAATCTGAATTTTGTGTTCTAGGATAGATACTGAAAGTTATATATTGGACATTATTAGTCAGCTTTTACTAATATCTAGTTCATGTAGGAAAAGTTCCCACATTCTAGTCTGAAGAAAAGTAAATTTAAAGAAAGTGGTGTTTCAATACATAACTGATCCTTAGACTCCATAGAATTTGGCCCTTTACTGAGAATTAATTCTCAAGAAAATCACAAGCATTATGTTCTTTCCATTAAATGTCAGTAGTGATGATGATCTCAAAATACCATTATAAGCATTAATTTGGCAGTGCATTGCAGACCCCTCCAATGATAGGTCTTATGTAAAACCCAGAATAGTAATAATATGTAAAAAAAAAAAAAACTCAAACTGTTCTGGAAGGTAATAAAAAGACAGGTCTTTCTGTGTGAAAAAAAAAATAATAGCGCTACGTTGTGCTTTTTGAAGCTGTAAACAATTTTATATGGTGAAGTTTTATTTTCTCAGATGTTCAGATGATACATAATTCTATGAGAAAAAAATTAGGTCTAGATAGGAAATAGAAGATACCTGGAGACAGATGAATTGAAGAGCTAAATTTAAAATGAATCTCTAAGTGAATGCATAAAAGCTCTCGGTTTAAATGCTGTACCCACCCTTCCATTGCTAACTGCATTTGCTTCCTGCTGCTGCCTTTATTGTTGTGATGTTTTTAATACTTAATCTGTGCGGGTGAAGAATGAGGTCTGTTACCTTTCATGTTTCAAGTTCTTAGAGAACAATTGCCTATACTTAGATCAGTGGTGAAAAAAAAAAATCAAGAAAGTGCTGAATACTACCAATGTCCTTATCTTTTACTAAATCACTTCTTATCAATCTTAGGCTATATTGATACAAAATCTTGCTCTGAAATCCGATGTCTTTACCTTTCCAAAATCCCTCGTAAGCTGATTGATGATGTGATGATCTAAAATGTATATGCAATTGACATTTACGTATTCATCAACTCTATGTTTCAATGCCATCATTATCTTTCAGTTTTGAGGCTACATGAAGCCAAATAAATATCTCATTAAACCATTAATATATATCTGTACAACCTATACGACTTCACTCTGTTATTGTTTTAGTTTTTATTTGTAAAATGGAAATATTGACAACACTATAGGAGAAGAGGGGTACAATTCCACACAATTCACCAGAACTCTATATCCCATCCCCTCCCCTGATAGCTTTCCTATTCTTTATTCCTCTGGGAGTATGAACCCAAGGTCATTATGGAGTGCAGAAGGTGGAAGGTCTGGCTTCTGGAATTGCTTCCCCGATGAACATGGGTGTAGACAGGTCGATCTATACTCCCAGCCTGTCTTTCTCTTTCCCTAGTGGGGCACAGATCTTGGGAGGTGGGGCTCCAGGACCCATTGGTGGGGTCATCTGTCTAGAGAAGTCAGGTTGGCATCACCATAGCATCTGGAACCTGGTGGCTGAAAAAGTTAAGATATACAGCAGAACAACTTGTTGACTATCTGTTATTTTTCAGTGCACTCTTAAAGTAGACTTACATTCTGGATATGAAATAATCAGTAAACTGAATGGGGTAATTTAACTTACAAGCTTGAAACTACTGAAGGAGATGTTTTGCTTTGTTTTGTATCCATCAGTATAGTTGATAGTCAACTAATACAGGATTGGATAAACAGTGTCCAGTTAAGTTAAATGACCTACCTTGTGTGAACTGGTGGCAAGCACTTTCCATAATTTTTGAAAAATAAATATTACATTTTATGTTTACCTCATTTTCCTAAGTCATTTTCAAAGAGAAAAATGTTAGCAGTAAATATTTGGAAATGTTGGGCTCTAGTTTGTGTTGTCTGGAATAAGAAATTAATAGTTTCCAAACCATTTGTCATTTTTAATTAAGAAAAATGTTTTGTCGGTAAATGTGCAAGGAGTTTAATATAAATTCCAACAATTCCAGCAATTTAATGCAGAAAAGCTGTAAATAACATGCTATTCTAATGCCCTGAAATTGGTAAAGCTGCCTCCACACTAAACAACCCAAACATACCTTAGATTCTTAACAAAGGAAGGCTAATGCCCTAAGCAAGCTTTAAGTTCACAGTTTTTTTGTATCAGTTATCTGTTTTGCCTCCTTGTATGCATGACACTATATTACATGAATCAGTGTTTCTTTATGTAAATACCACTAAACTCCCACATACTCTGTGATTCTGACATCTCATGAAATATAATAAACGGGGAGTCGGGTGGTAGCGCAGCAGGTTAAGCACACGTGACGCAAAGAACAAGGACCAGCGTAAGGATCCTGGTTCGAGCCCCCGGCTCCCCACTTGCAGGGGAGTTGCATTACAAGCGGTGAAGCAGGTTTGAAGGTGTCTTTCTCTCCTCCTCTCTGTCTTCCCCTCCTCTCTCCATGTCTCTCTGTCCTATCCAACTACAATGACATCAATAACAACAATAATAACTACAACACTAAAACAACAAGAGCAACAAAAGGGAAAATAAATAAATATTTAAAAACTTTTAAGAAATATAATAAACATGAAATTCTCTTAATTATTTCAATTCACAATGTATATTTGTAATATGTTAGTATGCTTTTCTTTCAGACACAAAATAATTTAATATGAAGATTTTAGAATATGTAAGCCTGATACTATCCATATAATAAATATTTTATATATAACCATTTTTAATTAAAACATTTCAAGTGGGAGTCGGGTGATAGCGAAGCGGGTTAAGCGTACATGGCGCAAAGTGCAAGGACTGACGAAATGATGCTGATTCGAGCCCCTGGTTCCCCACCTGCAGGGGAGTCGCTTCACAGGCGATGAAGCAGGTCTGCAGGTGTCTATCTTTCTCTCCCACTCTCTGTCTTCCCCTCCTCTCTCCATTTCTCTCTGTCCTACGATGACATCAATAACAACAACAATAAAACAACAAGGGCAACAAAAGGGAATAAATAAATATTAAAAAAAACTAAAAATAAACTATATAAAGTGTTCATTGGTACCTACCTTAAAGCAATGCAATATCAGTTGATGCAATCATATATTGACATAAATAATATGAGCCTCTTCCCCACTTGTAGGGGAGACACTTCACAAGCGGAGAAGCAGGTCTGCAGGTATCTCTGTCTCTCTCCTTCTCTATCCCTCCTCTTTCAATTTCTCTCTGTCCTATCCAATAAAATAGAAAAAAATGGCAAAAAATGTGAGCTTGATATATTCTCAGTGTCAACCCATATATTGTGATATGAATATGACCAGTATGTTTCTTTGATTAAAGTTAATATGATCCATATATTGATAATAATGGTAATTATTTGTGCAAAACAAATGTAAATAGCAAGAAATCTTAAGCTATGTATGGTTCCATGACACAATTTCTTAATTTCTTAATAATTTATTCGATGAATTACTACTTACAAAACTATTCAATTAAGCATCTTTGAAATATGTAAATATACTCAGAGAAACATATTTTGGACTCTACTTATTATTATTAGTTTTTTTGCCTCCAGGGTTATTGCTGGGGTTCGGTACCTGCACTACAAATCCATGCTCCTGGAGGCTATTTTTCCCCTTTTGTTGCTCTTGCTGTTTATTGTTGTTTTTGATGTCGTTGTTGTTAGGACAGAGAGAAATGGAGAGAGGAGGGGAAGACAGAGAGGGGGAGAGAAAGATGAGCCGACCTGCTTTACGGCCTGTGAAGCGACTCGCTGCAGATGGGGATCCAGGGGTTGGAACCCGGTTCCTTGAGCTGGCCCTTGCACTTTGCGCCACCTGCGCTGCTTAACCGGCTGTGCTACCGCCCAATGAAAGCTATTTTTACCTTTGGGAGTAGGAATAGGAAACAGGTACTACACTCAAATGGAATCACGAGACACATTTTGAGAGAAACTCTTTTTTTTTATCTTTATTTATTTATTGGATAGAGACAGTCAGAAATTGAGAGGGAAGGGAGAGAGAGAGAGAGAGAGAGGGAGAGAGACAGAGAGACACCTGCAGCTCTGCTTCACCATTTGTGAAGCTTTCACCCCGCAGGTGGGGACCAGGGGCTCCAACCTGGGTCCTTGCGCACTGTAATATGTGCGCTCAACCAGTTGCACCACCACCTGGCACCCGAGAGAAACTCTTAAAGCAGTCGGGAATTCTGAGACCAAGAGATTTCTGGACTAGGGATAAAAGAAAGCTTCCAGGATTAAAGATGAAAAGGAAGGAATGACTCCTAGATCCTAGAGAGAGTAAAGCCATGCAAAAAGACACTGTGGTGTACAGGGACACAGTTCATGGATGACAAAGAGGGACCTGAGGATCAAGTTCTTGGCTGTTCCCTCTCCCAGCGCTCTGTGAATATCCTCTTAAGCCCACCAAGAAATGTGAAAGTCCAGGAAGCTTTCACATAGATAGAGATCAGTAAAGCCAGCCCTCTGGGTCACATGGTAGCACGTGGAAGCTTTGCAGGTATTTGAGAGAGAAAAAAAAAAAAACAGCAGTAGAAACTTAAAAATACATTTTAACTTCACATAACAAAGAAAATGTTTAACCAGTTAACAGTAAAAACAGTTGTACAGATGATAGTTTAAAAAACTTTTTAAAAACTCATCAGTTAAAGTACATTTTCTTTGGGAAACTTTACTCAGGAAAAAAAATCGAACAATAACTCTTACTTCAAAAAATACAGTAATCATTTCAGATAGTTTAATAAGACAACATATTCAATACATAGTTACAGTTATCATAAATATAGAAAAGAAAAAATACTCATTGTGATAAACATGCCACAATTCATAGTTCTAAGAAAAATAGATTATCTCTGTCAAATTATGAGTTAATGAGACTTGGGTATGATTTTCCCTTTAAAAGTCATAAAACTCACCAAAACAATTCATAAGTTTTCCTGGCTGATGAGAATAGTATGGATATTTGTTAAAGTTCTTCACAGTTTTTCTGAATTTAGGGCAGGACGTATTGATTGCTCACTCAGTAGAACAGGCATCTTACCATGTATGTGTGCGGTCTTGAATTTAGACAATAACATCACAAGTGAGTACCAGTGACAGCGGCGTGGGGGGGGGGATGACACGACTCCAAGAATGGTGTTCTGTCATGGTGTCTCTTCCTTTTTCTCCTTTCTCTGTGTGTCTCTCTGAACTTAAATAATGAATAAGGGGGTCGGACGGTGGCACAGCAGGTTAAGTCACATGGCGCAAAGTGCAAGGACCTGAGCAAGAATCCCGGTTCGAGCCCCTGCTCTCCACTGCAGGGCCGGTCGCTTCACAAGCAGTGAAGCAGGTCTGCAAGTGTCTATCTTTCTCTCTCCCTCTCTGTCTTCCCCTCCTCTCTCCATTTCTGTCTTGCCGGGATAGCCTGAGGGTACTTCTTCCCGAGCTAGTGCTCTCTGGCTTGGAGAGAACTCAACTGGAGCTGATCTAGGCTGCTGTGTGGGAGAGGGATCAGGAACTCGTGCTGCACCAACTTCCGCAGGAGATACACTCTGGAACTCTCGGAGCCGGAAAGCAATTTCCAAGTGTCTTTAATCAGAAGAGCAGCTGTTTTTATACTCTCCAAGTAGGGTGGAAACAGGATGTGATATAGAGAGGGTGGAGAGAAAAGTGACTGGTGAAAATCAGAGTGTGACAAAGAAGGGATCAGTGTATGACAAGGAGGGGGTGGAGCAGGAGAGAATCCTATCATAGAACCACCAATGCCCTGGAGTGCTTTATGTAAAAGTGATTTATGTAAATAGACCAAAGCTTTGGATCAGTAAAATCCCTATATAGGTATATGGTTAAGCAGAAGCCAGGGGGAGGTGGCAACTACCCAACATCTCCCCCTTTCTTTTTAACTTTTTGCCATAGTATCAGGAGTGCGGGGCACTTTGTGAGGCAGGGAGACTGATAAGAGGCACACCTTTTTGGGGGTTCTACTGTCCCTCCTTGCTCAACCTCTCCGTGGAGAGAGAGACTAACAGGATTGACACACCCCTCAGGCTCAAGCCCTTCCAAGCTCAACCATATCCTCACAGTTCCCCAACATCTTCCTCTTACTTAATGGCCATATATAACTGGGTCAATGTCTGTAAAAGGCTTCATCTCTGTCAGGGGAATAGCAGTGTAGGGGTGAACGGAAACCTGTTGGGAAGAAAGCAGAATGATAGTGTGTAAGTGTCTTTAAAAAGAACTAGCACAAGACGGAGGGATAAGTAAGAGTAGCAAGAGACAGAGTGAGCCTGATGGGTGGAGGAGTGGGGGCCTGATAAGCCGAGGGGCTAGAGGGGTGATCTGGTATTGCAAAATCCCGAGTCAGCTGGCGGTAAGTTCTATGAACTGCTACAGTCATTCTTCAAGAAGTCCAGCAGTATAAAAGGAGTGTCCAGCAAGTTCTATAGAAGCATCAGTCCAATGTCAACGGCCAGGAAATAAATGCCACATGTCTATCTTGATGGAGGAGGATGGCCACTGGAACTTTTCTTCTCTACAGAGAGTGACCTGGAACCGCCAAAACATGGTGGGCGAAACAGAAGCAGGAAGAGCAGACACCGATGGTTGAGAGAAAGGCAGTAGGAAAGTCTTGTCCTTTGGAGTCTGTGAATCAGGTTCTCTAGATCGTGTCAGGTCACATCATGGGTTTCGGGGGATGGCTGTAATTGTGGGTGATGTCAGAGGTCAGGGGTCCAAGATGGATTTCTGGGGATTCTATATGAGCAGATGCTTCTTTATGCGAAGGCTTGTCATAGCTGTAGTCAATTACTTATGAAAAAACTTTGTAACAAATTAGAAGTTTACTACAATTGATAACTCAATGATTATAATTGGTTTAGGTATCTTTATAATTTCGTGTAAAGGTCATCTTACGTGACCTCATGTAGCAGTCTTTATATAGCAAAGTTTTCATACCGAATTTAAGTCACACATATTGATTCTTAACTATTTTTACATTGGGTTTTTAAGCAAACTCAGGTTACTAAAGTTAACACATTTTAGTGACAATTTTTTTTTTTTGGTACATTTACAATATCGGATTGATGCCAAATTTGTTGTGGATTAATTTCCACAAGATAGCTTACAGGACATTTTTGGGGGCCCTCCAAAAATGTCCTGTATAGAGAATTTGTATTTTAACTTAGGAGATGATGAATTGTCACATTGAATATTTAGAGTTTTACCTTAAACACTCAGTTACTTAAATGAATTGATTTTACCTCTTCTTGTAAAAATGTAACTTCAAAGTTACAATTTAACTGTTAAGTTAATGTTTACCAAACTTGAAACACGCATATTAAACATATAGTTTATAACACACAGGAGGAGAAAAACTTGTAAATAAGATATATCATCTCAAATGTGAATTTAGATCTACTGTCATAGTTGAACCATCTTCACACAGTTTAAGACTAAAAATTTCATATTGATATCAAGACTTAAAAAAGAAATCAAAAGGGGAAATGAACAATTTTGGACTGTTTCTGGACGTCTCCAGAAACCATGGCTGCATCCAGCCGTTTGATATAAAGTCAGTTAACTTTCAGAGTACTCTGAGCACAATGGGTCATATAAAAATTTTGGTCACTCAACTCACTCAATTTTTTTTTTTTCACTCACTCACTCACTCACTCACAAAACACAACTGGCCAGTCATAGCATAAGACATTCATTCGGGGGAGGGGAAGAGTTCTGTGAATCAGATTTTTTTTTTTGATTCTGCCATGCTGTATTATGGATCCTGGGGTGCATCCTGTAGCCAGTCCTCTTGCAGCCAGTCTTCTTGCAGTGTTTCTTGTTCTTCAGGGATATCAGCGCCATCATGTGGGTATTGCCGAACATGGCGGGCAGGAACCCAAACAGGCTTGGAGTAATTTTGTGGAAAAATACATGCGAAACCCCTCCCCATAGTCAACAGGGGGTCAGGTCCTTTCCAAATTTTATCAAGTGGGTCTTTCCATTTGACTTTAATAGCTGGGAGGGTGGGTGGTGTTTGCCAATGAAGAATTATAGGAGGTTGGTCGGAGTTTTTGTAAATATTAAAGAGATTTAATGTAGTTAAGGCTTTTGCCAGCTGGATATTAGGGGGGTAAATTTCCCCTTTTTCTTTATTTAATTGAGCCTTAAGAGTTTGATGGGCCCTCTCAACAATGCCTTGTCCCTGTGGATTATACGGAATGCCTGTAGTATAAGTAATGTTCCAGAGGGAACAAAAATCTTTAAATTGTTTGCTGGTAAAAGCAGGTCCATTATCCGTTTTAAGTTGAAGAGGTAAGCCCATTACAACAAAACAGGAGAGCATATGGCTTATAAGCTTTTTTGAGTTTTCTCCAGTCTGAGCTGTAGCCCACATAAACTTAGAGAAGGTATCAATTGAGACAAACACATATTTTTGTTTGCCAAAGTTAGGTATGTGGGTAACATCAATTTGCCAAAGAGCGTTGGCTTTTAAACCTCGAGGATTAACCCCTAGAGTCTGAATAGCAGGTGTTTTGATTAGACCTGCACAGGAGGAACATGTAGCAAGAATACGTTTTAACTGTGGCAGAGGAATATCAGGAAATCGAGCTCGAAGACCTTTAAGATTAACATGGGTTAGGGAATGAAAGTCAGCAGGATTAGAGACAGAGGCTAGGAGAATTCCTGTGGAGGCAAGGCGGTCAGCTGCAGCATTCCCTTCAGACAGGGGACCAGGAAGAGGGCTGTGGGAACATAGGTGCTGAACATACAGTGGATGGGTTCGAGAACAGAGCATAGAGGCAATTTGAATTAAAAGAGGAGAAAGTGGGTTGTCATCAATTCTTACATAAGATCGAGCAAGCCATGGAAGTAAGTTAACAGTATACACACTGTCAGAAAAAAGGTTGAAGGATTCTGGTACAGCTTTTAATGCAAGGAAAACAGCATAAAGTTCTTTGTACTGAGGGGAATTATCAGGAAGTTCAGTAAAGAGAGGTTTGGGGTATTGCTGGTCTGGATAATATATAAGGGCAGCAGCTCCCTTTTTTCCACCATCAGTGAACACTGTAGGAGCAGAGGGGATGGGATCTCGAGAGAAAAGTTTAGGTACTAGTAGAGGCAACAGAGGGAAAATGATTATCTAATTGTCCTGGAAAACCCATTAAACTTATGGCAAAACGAGAATGGTGGCGTATGAGCCATTCTGTATCAGTGAGAGAAAAGGGAAGAATGATTGAATCTGGTTCCCTTCCTAAGACCTGAACCGATCTGTTTCTTCCTTGGCGAACCATAAATGCTAAGGCATCAATCTCGGTAAGGAGTCTTGGAGCTCCGCCTACTGGCGTATGAAGCCATTCGAGAACGCCATGTTTCTGCCACAATGCCCCCACTACCGTGGGGGTGGAGTTAAAGATTAGAAGATTTACTGGAGAGGAGGGGGAGAATCGAACGAGGTGCATGTCCTGGAGAGCCTGGTTAACTTTTTCCAGAGCCAAGGATGCTTCGGGGGTTAACATACACTTTGAGGAGGGCTGTTTGTTTCCTTTTAACAGATCGAACAGTGGTTGCAGGCAGCTCGTAGGCAGATAAAGATACTGCCTAAGCCAATTCAAATTTCCAAGAAAACTTTGTAAAGAAGCAAGAGTAAGATTAGAAGGAAAAGTAACGCAAGGTTTTAAAGGACGAATCTGCGTTAGGGAAATCTCTGAGCCTAACAAAGATATTGGAGGGATTAGCTGTATCTTCTCAGGAGCTACATTAAGTCCACTTCTCTTTAAGGCAGGGATTAGAAAATCACGTAGGGCAGAGAGATCTGTATCTAATTCTCCCCATATTAACACGTCATCCATATAATGAAAAACCTTAAGGCCCTTATGAATATATGGGAAAAGGGCAGATTTAACAACCTCTTGACAAATAGTAGGACTATTAGCCATGCCCTGGGGCAGTACCACCCATTCAAATCTATCGGCAGGGCTGGCATTATTAATAGAAGGAACAGAGAAAGCAAAACGTTTACAATCTTGTGGGTGTAAGGGAATAGAGAAAAAACAATCCTGTATATCAATAGCTATGATTGGAATTCCTGTGGGAATTGTGGAAGCAAGAGGCAAACCCCTTTGGGGGAGCCCCAAACCTGCATGGTTTTATTAACTGCACGAAGATCTTGGAGGAGGCGCCATTTTCCTGAGCGCTTTTTAATTACAAAGACTGGAGTATTCCATGGGCTCCGAGAATGACGAATGTGTCCCAAAGATAACTGCTCTTGGACGAGTTTTTTTTTAATTTCTAACTTCTCCCTAGGCAAGGGCCACTGTTCCACCCAGACAGGCTCATTAGAAAGCCAATCTAAGCGGGGAGTTCTGTTACGAACAGTGGCAGTTAGTATTGGGGGTGCTGGTTGGGTCTAGCAGTCTCACAGGAGTGAGTGTGGTGTCCTGCAGAGGTGTCTGAGGATATCACTACATCTAAAGATTCCAGCAAGTCTCTTCCCAATAAATTGGTGCTTATATCAGCTATTAAAGGCTGAAAGCGTCCGGTAGTCCCTTCTGGATCTTCCCACACAAGGGAATCTCGTGTGCAGAATGCCTGAGTCAATCCTCCAACACCATGTAAGCATGGTCCTGGGAGGAGTTCCCAACTCTGGGGAACCTCTGCTTGTCTTAATATTGTCTTATCTGCTCCCGTGTCAATCAAACATTTAAAAGGAATATTACCAATCTTTACTGTCATAGTTGGGTGACCCCTTTCTAAAACAGGGGTGGTCCATAAAATCTCAGGCTCCGAATTCGAGCTTTTCTCTTGCTCCAGCCGGTTATTTCTATGCTGGAAGTTCCCACATACCGCGGGTTCCTCCTTCTGCTCGCCCTCTGTTATTGTTACTTGGCATGGTGGGTATAGCGACGGATTGGGTCCCAAGTTGAGCTTCTGTTTGTGGAAGAAGGGCACAGCACCAAGCGGGCGACCTGCTTCCTTCCCTCTTGGGGGCGGGGCTAAGGGAAGCCCCATACCTAGTTTAAATCCCTGTTTACATTTGGCAGAGGCGTGCCGTTCCTATGGAACCTTGACCAACAATCTCTCCTCCAGTGAAATCCTTTCTGGCATCTGGGACAAGGCATTCGTGGTCTCTGATTCCCTGTCTGGAGGCGGGGTTGCCCTGATTGGAGGTGGGGTCGCCCTGACTGGAGGTGGGGTCGCCCTGACTGGAGGCGGGGTCGCGGTCTATTTTCTGGACATTGGTTACGCCAATGCCCTTGGCGACCGCACTGAAAGCAAGCTCCTTTTTGCTTATGTAAGGTAGCTGCATAGGCCTGTAACATAGGTCCTTGAAAAGAGCTTGATCTGAGATCCTGTGTAGCTAGAATCCAAGTATCTGGGTGTTCGTTTTTAAGAGTGATACAGGCCTGTCGAAAATGTGGAAGCATTCCATCCCAGACTATGGATCGCAGGAGGAGAAAACGAGCGTCAAGATTATAAATCTTCCTTTCCAAACTCGACTGGACCCTGGCAATGAATTTAGCGAGGGATTCATCAGGTTCTTGTTGTAGGGAGAGAATGGGAGCTGAGGCTGCTCCCATGGGTGGTGTTACTCGCTCCCATGCTTTTAATGCACACAGGCGTACTTGATCAAAATACCCCGCTGGAAACTTGGCTTCCGCCTGTTGAATCCCTGTTTCTAATTGGCCTGTTCCAAACAATGCATCAAAATTACCCTCTGGCTGATTTTGAATATTTTTCCGTGATTGTTGTAAACATTCGTCGCAAAAGAATGCCTCCCATTGCAGGAAGAGGGGGCCTGGGAGCGTAGCACGAGTCACATCTCTCCAATCTTGAGGGGTATTAAGGTTCTGAAGCAGGCCTTGTAAAATGGACCTGGTCCATGGGGCATGAACACCGTCATCTTTGATAGCCTGGCGTAGTTCCTTCAAGTCTGTGGCGGAATATGGATACCAGGCCTGAGGTTTTTGTCTATTGGGGGCAACATTGACCGGAAATGTGTGGACTTCCTCTGATAAGTGTGTAGCGGTAGGAGGAGTCACCGAAGTGGAAGCTTCTGGACAAGTGGCTGAAAAAGTGGTTTTGGAGGCTACAGGAGAATTCGGACATGTGTCTATCAAAACAGGGGTGGGTGAAGAAGCAGCCGTGGAGGCAGCAGGAGGTTCTGGACACGTTTCTGCCAAAATGGGGGTGGCCGAAGAAGTGGCTGTGGAGTCCAAAGGAGAATTCGGACACGTGTCTGCCAAAATAGGGGCCTCAGGACAAGATGCAGAGGAATTAGGGTGGGTCAAGATCACGACAGGCCTTTGCTTCTTCTTGTTTTTAAGGTGCTGGTTAAGTTCTATGATTACTTCCTTTATCTCTTGGACCTCAGCCTCTAGGTCCTTAAGCCTTTTGAGAGGTTGCCCTATATATCCCTTAAAAGCTGCTATGATGATCAACAGGATATAAGGTGAAGCCCCAAGAAAAATGTCCCAGATATATAAAAATTGTATACTGGAAAAAGAATGCAGGATTTGGAAAAGATTTTCCATGGTGGAGAGATCTCAGGAAAACAATAAGAAAGAAAAAAATCACAGTGCCTTAACACAATATTGCAGATACCCAAAAGGTGTGTACTTATCTAAGATGTCTTCTTGAAAATCTGCTGCTTACGTGTCCCTGTTCCGGGCGCCAGATGCCAGGATAGCCTGAGGGTACTTCTTCCCGAGCTAGTGCTCTCTGGCTTGGAGAGAACTCAACTGGAGCTGATCTAGGCTGCTGTGTGGGAGAGGGATCAGGAACTCGTGCTGCACCAACTTCCGCAGGAGATACACTCTGGAACTCTCGGAGCCGGAAAGCAATTTCCAAGTGTCTTTAATCAGAAGAGCAGCTGTTTTTATACTCTCCAAGTAGGGTGGAAACAGGATGTGATATAGAGAGGGTGGAGAGAAAAGTGACTGGTGAAAATCAGAGTGTGACAAAGAAGGGATCAGTGTGTGACAAGGAGGGGTGGAGCAGGAGAGAATCCTATCATAGAACCACCAATGCCCTGGAGTGCTTTATGTAAAAGTGATTTATGTAAATAGACCAAAGCTTTGGATCAGTAAAATCCCTATATAGGTATATGGTTAAGCAGAAGCCAGGGGGAGGTGACAACTACCCAACACTGTCTTATCCAACAACACATCAGTAACAATACTAATAATAACCACAATGACAATAAAATAACAAGGGCAACAAAAGGGGGGAAATAGCCTCCAGGAGCAGTGGATTTGTGGTACAGGCACTGAACCCCAGCAGTAACCCTGGAGGCAAAAGAGAGAGAAAAAAACAAATGAATAAAATCATCTCAGGGGTTGACTAACCAGTGGCATCAAACATATGAGAAACCTTGAGGTCATTTTCTAGTGCAGCAAAATAAAAATACAATATGAAACTTTTATTATTTATTATTAGGTAGGGAAGGAAAAGTTGAAAGGAGAGGGGGAAGATAGAGAAAGAAATAGAGAGACACCTGCAGCACTGCTTCACCACTCATGAAGCTTCCCCCTCTGCAAGTGGGGACCAAGGACTTAAATCTGAGTCCTTTCACACTGTAATGTGTGCACTTAATCAGATATGCTACCACCCAGCCCCTAAAACTACTTTTTAACTAGTAATGTTTTCATTATACTTTAGCCCACTAGCTATTTTTCCTTGATATCCACCCCTACTTAAAGAAAAATGTTACCCATACTTTTTTCTCTCCTGTCTTTCTACTACACCATATAACTGTTATATAACCTACATGGATTAATACCCATACAAGTTTTCTCATAGGGAATGTTTGACTTGTAAAGTTCCTCAGTCTCATTCTCCCTATTCCAACTTACATAGATCTCTGTCTCACATACATATTTATAATGGTCACACAGTTTCTCAGTTGTTTAGATTCTCTGTTGTATTGTTTTTGGCTTTTTTTGTTTGTTTTTATTTTGTTTTGTTTTTTAATTTCTTTATTGGGGGATTGATGTTTTACAGTAGACAGTAAATACAATAGTTTGTACATGGATAACAATTCTCAGTTTTTCACATGACAATACAACCCCCACTAGGTCCTCTGCCATCCTGTTCAAGGACCTAAACTCTCTCCCCCCACCCACTCACCCCAGAGTCTTTTACTTTGGTGCAATAAATCATGTTGTATTATTTGTAACTACTTTAATTGTTATAAATATTATTAGATATTTAATCAGATTATTTGTTACTTTAAGTGAAAAGAGCACTTTTTACACTTTTTTCTTTTTTAAATATTTATTTATTCCCTTTTGTTGCTCTTGTTGTTTTGTTGTTGTTGTTGTTGTTGATGTCTTCGTTGCTGGATAGGACAGAAAGGAATGGAAAGAGAAGGGGAAGACAGGAAGAGCAAGACAGACACCTGTAGACCTGCTTCACCGCCTGTGAAGTTACACCTTTTTCTAAATATTTCACCTTGCACAACTGAAAGCTACCTCATTCTAATATTGCATTAAAGAGGAAGCTGTCTTTTATTTCTCCATTCATAATGATGTCTTTTATTTTGACACCTTACTAAAATATTTTGACCAGTTGAAAAACAGAACATCAGAAAACATTCTCTTTCTTTTATCTTATCTTTTATCCCCAAGGCTTCATTATTTCAGGTTGATAGAGGGGAACAAGAGAACTAGAGAGAGAGAGAGGGAGAGACTTAAAAAAAAGAGGGAGGGCAGCAAGGGCTCACACCCAGGTCACATGTATGATAAAGCTGACACCCTCCCAAGTGAACTACCTTCTCAGCCCTTAAACATTTTCAATTATCCTGATTAATTCTTTAAAGACCTCCAAATATACCATGGTATGATATGTGATCATAATTATCCCCTTCATAATGGGATTTTCTTTTTTATCCTGATGTGTTTTAGGGATTCATATGACTAAATCATTTAGAACTTGCATTTCAAAATCAAACAACACTTTCTCACTTTCTTTCTTTGGTGATAACACTGTTCTCTAAATTACTTGAAGCATATGGGCATTAAATATTAAGCATCTGATGCAGCTTATCTATAATTAAGCAATTTGAAGTTAGGCATAAATGTTTTTGGAAATGCAGTAGAATGATGACTTTTAACAGCATGTTTTAAATGGTCTGTGGTGGACTGGGGAGACATCATAGGGGTTATGTAAAAGAACTGTATGCCTGAGGTTCTGATATTCTTGGTTCAAAGCCCAGCACCAGCATAAGCCAGAGCTAAGAAGTGCTCTGGCCTGTCTGCATCTTTCTTTCTGTGTCTCTTGCATTGAAATCAGTAAACAAAATAGTTAAGAATAATTTTTTTAAAAATAGTCTGTGATTCAGGGCGGGGCAATGGTGCACTGGGTTAAGCATACATGGCCCAAAGTATAAGAGCCCCTGGGCTCCTGCAGGGAGCGCACTTCACAAGCGGTGAAGCAAGGTCTGCTGGTGTCTTTGTCTCCCCCCTCTGACTTCTCTCTCAGTTTCTCTGTCCTATCTAACAACAAAATGGGGAAAAACTGGCCGCCAGGAGCAGTGGATTTGTATTGCACAGAACCCCAGTGATAACACTGGAGGCAAAAAAAAAAAAAAGTCTGTGATTCAAATGAGCAGTAGGTGTAGGTGTGACTCGAAAGGAAGAGAGGGCAGGACCACAGAAAAAATGGGCAAATAAACATAAATGTATGGGAGTTCCGCGGTGGCGCAGCGGGTTAAGCGCAAGTGGCGCCAAACGCAAGGACCGGCCTAAGGATGCCCGTTGGAGCCCCCAGCTCCCCACCTGCATGGGAGTCTCTTCACAGGCGGTGAAGCAGGTCTGCAGGTGTCTATCTTTCTCTCCCACTCTCTGTCTTCCCCTCCTCTCTCCATTTTTCTCTGTCCTAGCCAGCAACAACGACATCAATAATAACTACAACAATAAAACAACAAGGACAACAAAAGGGAATAAATAAATAAATATAATTTTTAAAAAACATAAATGTAAATAGAGAAATAATAGCCAGCCCATATTTATGACCAGTTTCCATTAGAGAGAATGGAGACTCAGATCTCTGGTGGTAGGAAAGGTGTGCAATTATACCCCAGTTATCTCAGAATTTTGTAAATCAATATTAAATATCTAATAAAAAATGGAAAATAAATAGTCTGTGGTGTTCTTCCCTTGCCACTGCAGAGGAAATCACAGCTGCATCCGGGTGACCCCATAAATAATAAGATTCAAATGGTTCATTCCCTACCACTGCTGCTCTTTCTCTAACACAGACCTACTGAGAGGTCTCTGACCCTGTCCAGACAGAGGAAGGAGGTTCCTGAAAACCACATGACTGGTGGAGCACTTCCACCACATCGCTTTGTCTGCTCTAGGACCATCCACATCATTTCTACATGGAGAATTTCACAAAACTCCTTTTAAACCCATTTTCTGTTAACACATTTATTCACTTACATATGTCTTGTGGAAATCCAGAAAATATGAGAAATAAAAAAAGGACTAAATTCTATATCATTCTAAATTTGACATATGCTGGGTATTGTCGCTCATTTTAGGAAACTTATGCATTTGACTTGGTGAAAAGTGTAGAAAGGAACCTATTTAACTCACATTAATCAAGACTTCTGTAGTGCCGAGCTGGTGTAGTGGCTCTGATCGTGGACTCTGAGACAGACATAGTTTTAGGTTCAGAGCCTGTCCTCACCAGAAGCCAGTGGTTCACTGATCAGGTGAAGAAAAAAAAATTTCCCCCAAGTAATTTGAAGTTGAGGTTTTTCTTTTTCTTTTTTTTTTAAATATTTATTTTATTTATTCCCTTTTGTTGCCCTTGTTGTTTTATTGTTGTAGTTATTATTGTTGTTGTCGTTGTTGGATAGGACAGAGAGAAATGGAGAGAGGAGGGGAAGACAGAGAGGAGGAGAGAAAGATAGACACCTGCAGACCTGCTTCACCGCCTGTGAAGCGACTCCCCTGCAGGTGGGGAGCCGGGGTTCGAACTGGGATCCTTATGCCGATCCTTGTGCTTTGCACCACCTGCGCTTAACCCACTGCGCTACAGCCCGACTCCCTGAGGTTTTTCTTAATTATTTATTTATTTCAGAACATCTATAAACATCTTATAATAGGTTTATATTCCACAGGGAATATTGTTTAGCACTGCTTTAAATAACTTTTTTAAACAACTTAAGATTGAGATAATTCTTGATAATATTGGAAATAATGGCCCAGTTATGATAACTTTTATTTTTTTTACATTTTATTTATTTATTTATTTCTGAGAGGGATAGGAGAAAGAACCAGATATCACTCTGGTACATGTGCTGCTGGGATTGAACTCGGGACCTCAGGCTTGAAAATCCAGCACTTTATCTCTGTGCCACCTCCCAGATCACCTGATAACTTTTCAAATGTGATAACTAGATCCCTCCTTTTAAGTAAGTATTTAATAGCTTCATTGTAATTATCTATACTGATTATATTTACCTTCAACAAATAAAGGATAATAGATAATACCTTGTTTGTGGTTTATTTCGTACAGCTCATGAGCAATAGCTGAACACCATTCTGCCAGAGATTGAATAGGAGACCTCAAGCATACAAGTTATCTGCTCTACCTGCCTAGTCAAAACCCTGAATAAAATAATTGCTCTTCCCTTTTGTTAGTATATATCTTAAGGTAAATTAGTAATTGTTACACAAATATGAACACATGATCAATAAATCATTTAACTCATTGACTAAGGGAAATAGTGGGGCCAGAGGGTGTTGTACCTGGTTGAGTGCACATGTTACAATGTGCATGGACCTAGGTTAAAGTCCCTGACCCCTACTCACAGGAAGAAAGTTCTATGAGTGGTGAAGCAGTGCTGCTAGAGTCTCTCTGTCTCTCTCTCCCTCTATGTCTCTCTCTCCCTCTATGTCTCTCAATCTCTCCAAATTATGGCTGTCTCTATCTAATAAATAAAATAATAAAAATAAGGGAAATATTGATGGTATGGACACTTGTAAGAATTTAAAATATACTCCTAAATAAGCAAAAATTACATTTAATGAAGTGAATTTAAAAGCAAATAATAATTCTACAGGGCACAATTCACTGGTATTTTTTTAATTATTTTTATTGACTTAATAGTGATTGACAGGATTGTAGAATAAAAGAGGTACAATTCCATACAATTTTCCCCACCAGAGTTCCATATCTCATTTCTTCCATTGGAAGCTTTCCTGTTCTTTATTCCTCTTAGAGTATGGACCCAGGATCGTTATGGCATGCAGAAAGTGGAGGGCCTGGCTTCTGTAATTGCTTCTTCACTGAACATAGGCATTGACAGGTTTGATCCATAATCGCACCCTGTTCCTATCTTTCCTTATTGGAGTTCTGGGGAGGTGGGTTTCCAAGACACATTGGTGAGGTCGTCTGCCTAAGGATATCAGGTCAGTATCATGGTAGCATCTGCAACTTGATGGCTGAAAAGCACTAAGATATAAATCATTACAAATTGCTTAATAATCAGGAGCCTAAAGGTAAGAATATAGCAGATGTGATTTGGTGTCTCCATTCTGGAAAAAATCTAGTAAGTCTATTTTAGGTATATTCCAAGGAGCCAATGACTTTATTAATTTTTGCTGAGTCTGACAGCTAACATGCAGGTGGACTAAAGGTATTATCTGGGGAAATGGTGGCAGAGTTGGAAATAGTTCTAGAAAGCTGGATCAGGGAAGAGAGTAGCTTCTAAATATGAGAAAACTATATAAATACCATTAACTGTAAGCCCCATTGATCTGATCTGGGGCCCATGTCTATTCATATTTAACACAGAATCCTGTGTAACCTCTGCATCCTTGTAGGTCTGAGCTCGCTTTCCGTGGTCATAGCTGGGAACATCCTAGGCTTCACTCATTTCAAGACCTGTCTTCCTTGAGTGGCAGATTATATTGACCCACTGTTGTTCCATAGTGAGTGCAAGGTCCTGTAGAGGCCCACCATAGGGTTTATGATGTTGTTCCTGATGGAAATGAACAGTGATGGTGGAGAGAGGAATCTGTTAGAGGTCTAGGTTCATCATCTCTATATGGGAACCCCAGGATTCCTTTATTAGGCCCTCATTGGCATTTCTATGGACAAAGATAATTTTCCATATGTTATTTTATGTAATTTATTTAGCTTTAAAATATCTCAAAATTAATGGAAGATGGAGATAATAAGTGTGCATATGAATCACCTTTCTTCCCATTACAAAATTTTCCATAACTTTTCTTGACACATTTTTTTAAAAAATTTTTATTTATAAAAAGGAAACATTGACTAAAACATAGGAAAAGAGGGGTACAACTCCACACAATTCCCACCACCAGAACTCTGTATCCCCTCCCCTTCCCTGATAGCTTTCCTATTCTTTATTCCTCTGGGAGTATGGACCCAAGGTCATTGTGGGATGCAGAAGTTGGAAGGTCTGGCTTCTATAATTGCTTCACTGCTGAATATGTGCATTGACAGGTCAATCCATACTCCCAGCCTGTCTCTCTCTTTCCCCAGTTGGGAAGGGCTCTGGGAAAGCAGAACTCCAGGACACATTGTCCAGGGAAGTCTGGTAGGCATCATGCTAGCATCTGAGACCTAGTGGCTGAAAAGAAAATTAACATACAAAGCCAAATAAATTGTTGACCAGTCATGGACTTAAAGGCTGGAATAGTGCAGATGAAGAGTTGGGGGATCCACCATTTTGTAGGTGGCTAGTAGGTATATTTTGGTTCTATTTCAAAGTGCCTATGGCTATACTAGTTTTTTGTTTTTTCTTTTTCTTTTGTTCCTTGAGCCTGAAATCTGATATGCAGGTGGATCCAAATTATTGTCTGAGAAGATGATGTCATGGCTGGAAAAAGAACCAGAAAGCTTGATGAGGGAAGAGAGTAGCTCCCTAATATGGGAAAGGCGTATAAATATTGTTGACTGTAGAACCCATTGATCTGATGTGATCTAGAGCCCATATTCAGCTTAGGAGCCTATGTGACCTCCACATCTCTGTAGATCTGAGTTCACATTCTGTGGTCATAAGTAGGAACATACCAAGTTTCCCCAATATCAGGACCCATCTTCTCAGGTGTAGCATAGAGTATACTGTCCTTCCTCCCTTTGGTGGATGGAACATTCTCTACCACTGTTGATCCAAGTTGAGGGCAATGTCCTATGGGGGACCACAAAGGGGTATATTGTGTTATTCCTGATAGGAATGACCGGTAACAATGGAAAGAGGGATTTATTCGAGGTCTTGGCCCATCATGTCTGTTTGGGAATCTCATGACTCCCCAAATAGGGTCCCAGCTGATGGGGTGGCCTGATAGTGACTAAAGAGTCATCGTTAAAGTATGTCCTTGGCACATTTTTATGCAAACTGCTTCTATTTAATTTGGTCACATTATTAACCCATTTACCTTTTATTCAACTCATTGATTTATTCATTTATCTATTTATTAAAGAGTGATACTAAGAGAAAGACACACAGAGAGGGAATCCAGAGTACTATCAGGTCTGGCATACGGTGGGCTTGGGGACTGAACCTGGAAACTCAGATGCTCTGGCATGAAAGTCTCTTGCATAGCCATTTTTCTGTCTCCCCACCTGTCAATACCCTTTTGAAGATCTATACATGTTCTGCTTTTGGTTTTAATTTCTTTTTTAAAAAATTTTTTATATTTATTTTCCACTTTGTTACCCTTGTTGTTTAACATAGTTGTGGTTATTGATGTCGTTGTTGTTGGATAGGACAGAGAAAAATGGAGAGAGGAGGGGAAGACAGAGAGGAGGAGAGAAAGATAGACACCTGGAGACCTGCTTCACCACCTGTGAAGCAATCCCCCTGCAGGTGGGGAGCCAGGGGATCAAAACAGGATCCTTATGCCAGTCCTTGCACTTTGCATCACGTGTGAAATTTTATTTAGTTATTAATGAGAAACATAGGAGGAGAGAGAGAGAGAGAACCAGACGTCACTCTGGTACATGTGCTGCTGGGCATTGAACTGAGGACTTTATCCACTGCACCACCTTCCGGACCACTAATTTTAATTTCTTATATTTACTGAATTATGACTCCAGGCCTAAAACTATATATCATTCTTATATATGTTTCTACTTATATTTCATATAGACAATAACATTTGATTACCAGATAAGAATAAATAGGTTAGAGTAATTGAGCTGATATGGTCACACATAGAAATTAAGATATAAAACTAGTTCCAAATGCCAGCTGACTGCAAGATTCGTGATCCTACTTAATCTATCAGTCTGAAGATATTGCTTAATCTTTCAGCTAGTAAGACATACTTTAAGATTAAAGTAGGAGGTCAGGCGGTAGCACAGCCGTAAAGCACAGGTGGCTCAAAGCACAAGGACCAGCATAAGGATCCTGGTTCAAGCCCCTGGCTCCCCACCTGCAGGGGAGACACTTCACAGGCGTTGAAGCAGGTCTGCAGGTGTCTGACTTTCTCTCCCCCTCTCTGTCTTCCCCTCCTCTCTCCATTTTTCTCTGTCCTATCCAACAACGACATCAATAATAACTACAACAATAAAACAAGGGCAACAAAAGGGAATAAATAAATAAATATATTTTAAAATGTTTTAAAAGAACAGATTAAAGTGATATCATTTTAGTGAAAAAGTGTCATTTAGTGTCATTTTAGACCCATTTTTCTCATCAAGAGTTATATTCAGCTTTCTCCTTAGCATTTTATTTTGAGTATGAAAAGAACGTCTTAAAGTTAACTTTCATTATCTCCATATCCTATCCATCAGCAAATAGTAATATCTCTTCTTCCAATATTTATCCCAACCTTACTTAATCTTTTTCATTGTTGATACTGTCACTCAGGTTCATTTAATCGTTTCTTTTCTAAATGGATTCAATAATTTCTCCTTGTTAGCAGTTAGGTCATTACCTGCATGATAGGAAAAGAAAAGACCTAAATAAAACTCTTCCATTGTTTTCAGCTGTCTTGGGCTATCTGTTCACATTGACACAGCAACCAGTTAAAAGGAATAAAAAGTAGTCAAATAATTATTGTGTAGGGGCTATACAATCCAAATAATAGGCTTTTACAGACTGAATAGCATAACTGTTTCTCCAGATAGGTTGAATCAGCTAGTTGTTATCTGGAACATGAGTTTTTCTTAATTTAGTAACACTGTTTTATTCCTAATGTCTTGTATTCCCACTTTAAATTAAATGCAGAACATATAATGGATGATTATTCAATGGCATAGAATTAATGAAATATGATGTTAGAGCCAGGCTCAGTGAAATAATTAGATCACTATAGGCTACATCTAAACAAATACTGTATGGTATTATAGATGGAATTTAAGAAACAATCAAAGACAAAGAAACACACAGAGTTAATTCAGGTTTGGTGTAGTACAACAACACAAAGGATTCTGGATGAGGCGGGTGGGAGTATATAGGGAGACGGGAACCCAGTGCATTTTGGTGGAACAGGACCTAAACTGGTGATGGGAGTGGTAAATAGACATCTATCACTGGGAGATAAGTAGTTATAACTATGTGCCCTGCCAGTTTCCCCAATAAAATGCTTTGGAAAGAGGAAAAAAAAAAGAAAAAGAAAAAGGAAAGATCAAGAACTGTCTTAGTTATTTTGTAGGTGGTCAAAGACACTAAGGCCTAAATGGAAGCAATTTTGGGTGACAAAAAACATTGATTCACTTACAGATGAATTGTAAAATCTAATTTGAACTCTCATTATAGGATATTTAAAACGCATTTTTTAAAATAAAACAATGGATCAAGTTAAAGGGAAGTGGCTGTTGACATGATTTTGGTTAAACTGCCTGCTTAAACATTTACTCGGATTTTTGCAAGATGTTACATTTCTAGTTTTAGTCAGTAGTTTGCTTTATTCTGGGAATTATTGTAAGTCATTGAAAACTCATGGATGTTTATAATAAGTATTTTTCAGGCAATTTACACCTGTTTTTCATATATTTACTCAAAACTACAAGATATCAGGCACTTTTAGGGTGGTATAGCCATAGGGGAAAAATACTAAAAAAAAAAATGGCTGTAGATTTGCTAATAGCATAATTTTAAAAAGACAAATGAATACCAAAGTATATCACAAAACCAAAAGTAAAAGCTCAAAATGACATAGGAGAGTTAGGAGAATATCTCAGCCAGTGCAGTGTACAACTAGCAAGTAGAATACATGAGGGCCTGATAACCATCTGTGAGTACCATGAAAGGTACTGGGATTACCTGTGAATAGTGGGGTGGTGTTGTGGTGTCTCTTTACTCTTTCTGTGTCTCCCACTCTCTAAGTATATAACATTTTTTAATTCTTAAAAAGAAGTCAGAGTCAGTACTTGAAAGAGAAAAAAAAAAGTTTATTATAGGAAGCAATTATGAAGTCAAAAGAAGCTTACTCATATCAGCACATTGATCTTAGATTCAATACCAAAAAGCATAATGCATCAAGAACAGATCTTAGCATGCTAAAGGAGACACACTGGAAACAACAAGCTGTCCAGGAAGGTCTGCGCATAAGGAAGGATCGAGCACAAAATCAACATGTTGACATAAGGTCTTGAAGTTAAAATCAGTAAGAAACTGCAATCTACTTGTCTCACAAGAGCTGATACAGCAGTCCCTGCCTCTAAATGAGAACTTACAAGCAAGACAGAAAGCCTTCCATCCTTATCACTCATTATCTACACCTGAAAGATAAGTCTCCTCATTCAATCACTGAGAGCAATTAAATTTTAATCTGTAATAATGAAGTATATTTTTCATAAGTACTACGTTAAACAATAGATTTAATAGGAAAGTATGATCCTGACAGCTAAAACTGAATTTTCATAAAATTTTTGTTTGCTATATAGAATAACTACATGACAAAGAGGAATTAGTGATAGTAAAATGAATACTTTTATGTATTTGACCATTATTATGGACCAGGATATCTATTATCTGATTTACAACTTAAATTGGCCCTACACAAGTGAGAAAACTAAAGCTCATAGAGATTAAGTCATTTTTCCAAGTTCACACTGCTACTAGATGCTTAGTGAAAGAAATGAACGCTTGTCCAATTGAGCAGTCCAATGAAAAAGGGTAGTTTTTCTTGGGGGGGGGGGAAGGCCTCCAGATAGTTACTTTAATTCTAGTGGATATTCTGAGAACATCAAATCATAGCAATTTAGACTCTTTGAAATTAATATTTTAGAAATATTTGAAACTACCAAAGGGTTGTTTTTTATTTAATAAAATTGCCACACACAATTATAATATTCTTAGTATTTAAACAGATTACTACTCAACTTGGAATAATAAAGGAAATGTACTTTCTATTAAAAGATGACAAAACTTCCCATCACTATTGTAGTGTCCACATCCACTCCCTTTTGTAGTATCTGCAGTATCTACAATCTACAGGCCACTTCATTCTTTATCATCCTACCTTCTTCATCAACTTTCACCTTCAGTTATAAACTGTTGCCCTTTCTCTACAATTAGGAGATAGAAAACTAAAAGTATGGCAAAAAAAAAAATTTATGTCTTCTCATAAAACCAGAACTTGCAGAAACTACAGTTTGTTTTTTGATTTATTTATAAAATGGAAATGTTGACAAGACCATAGGATAAGAAGGGTACAATTCCACACAGTTCCCACCACCAGAACTCCATATCCCATCGGAGTGTGGACCCAGGGTCATTATGGAGTGCAGAAAGTGGAAGGTCTGGCTTCTGTAATTGCTTCTCCACTGGACATGGGCATTGGCAGATCAATCCATATTCCCAGCCTGTGCCTCTCTTTTCCAAGTAGAGAAAGCCTACTGTTTTTGAGTAGTTAATAAACATGCTTTAAAAGAGTGACAAAAGGACTGGACTGGTAAATACCTCGCTTTAGTAGTGTACCTGCCTTGCTATGTGTAAGATCCATTTTTGAACTTTACTCCCACTGCATTGAAGGAAACTTAGATGCTATGGTGTCTTTTATCTCTGTCTCTGCATCTGTCTCTCTATCTGAAAAACCCAGTCTGGAACATTGAAGTCCTGGCAATGACAAAAAAGAAAAAATAATAAGTAAATAAAAATAAATAAAATAAAAACAAAAAAATAAATCAAAGGAAGGAAATAAAAATGTAAAGCACATCTTCGTGTTTATTTTATTTTGGATAAATACTTAAGTATAATGGACTCATAATGACCCATTATTCCAAGCTGAGTAGTAATCTGTTTAAATACTCTGTATCTGGCCAGAGAATAACTCAACTAATTTAGCAAAGGTACTGCTTATCTGAGGATTCTGTTGGTTCTCTATCTCACTTGTATCTTTCTGTCTCTTGTGAAGCTTTCTCTTTCATATGTAATTAAGAACAGTAACATAATTCAGTTATTTTAAAAAACAACTTGTTTATTTTAATGAGAGAGACACAGGAAGAAAAAGAGAGAAACCAAAGTACTACTAAGTTCTGGCTTATGGTGGGGATGAGGATTAAACCTGGAACCTAGGAGCCAAAGACATGGAGGTCTTTTTACATAATCATTATGCTATATCTGTAGTTCATGCTTCTAGTTATTACATTGAGACTCGTGTTCCATGATTAATTCATTTTTATTTAAAAAAAGGATTCAAGAAGTCAGGTAGGTTAAGCACAGGTGGCACAAAGCACAAGGACCAACGCAAGGATACTGGTTCTAGCCTCCCGCTCCCCACCTGCAGGGGGAAAGTGTTGTTAATGTTCAGAGCTCCAGCAAGCCGGGCTATCTTCGTGGCGGCACTGGGCCAGGAAGCTGTATTTCTTTATTCATGAACAACGATTCATAAACTAACCCAAACCAATCACCACACAGATCTGTCCTGCATCCTTCTCCTCCAGCAGCTGCACCAAGAACTCCGGAACTACGTAGCATAGGGGGTGGGGAGAAAGAGAAGCACGAAACTAGCAAGGGCCAAACCAATTCTCCTGGCGGGGGGAGAGCAAGACCAAACCAGTGTGAAGCATAGCAACAGGAAAGCTTCACAAGTGGTGAAGCAGGTCTGCAGGTATTTATCTGTCTCTCCCCCCTCTGTCTTCCCCTCCTCTGTCCATTTCTCTTTGTCCTATCCAACAACGACAACATCAATAACAAC
Source organism: Erinaceus europaeus (assembly GCF_950295315.1). Lineage (NCBI taxonomy): Eukaryota > Metazoa > Chordata > Mammalia > Eulipotyphla > Erinaceidae > Erinaceus > Erinaceus europaeus. The sequence continues at coordinate 42,720,401 of NC_080176.1, read as the reverse complement.
AATAATAACCACAACAATAAAAAAATTAAATTAAAAAGGAGTCAAAATTTATGATTTTTGCATATGAGACCAACTGATCCAGCACCAAGTGCTGGATTGTGGTATTTTGTTGTTGTTTGTTTGTTTGTTTGTTTTGCCTCCATGGTTACCACGCAGGCTCAGGACTAGCACCACAAATGTACTGCTTGAAGCCATTTTTTCCATTTTGTATTGGATAAGACACAGAAAAATTGATAGAGGAGGAGAAAATAGAGAGAGAAAAAGATAAACACTGGCAGATCTGTTTCACTTCTGAACTGAGACCTTTGCACGGGTCGTACACTTGGTACTATTGTGTGCTTAACCTGGTGCACTATCACCTGGCCCCCCTTGATAATGTTTTTTATTATCTTTATAGAATTTTTATTTATAAAATGGAAATATTTACAAGTCCATAGGATAAGAGAGGTACATTTCCAATAAATGTATTTGTTTATTTATTTTGTTTTATTATTTATTTATTTTTATTTAAGAAAGGAGACATTAACAAAACCATAGGAAGGATAGGAGGGGTACAACTCCACACAATTCCCAACACCCAATCTCCATATCCCATCCCCTCCCCTGATAGCTTTTCCATTCTCTATCCCTCTGGGAGTATGGACCCAGGGACATTGTGGGTCCAATTTCAAGGAAGACTAAAGCAGAAACAAACCAATGGGACTATATTTATTTATTTATTACCAGAGTACTGCTCAGCTCTGGCTTTGCTCTGGCTTATGGTGGTATGGGATACTGAACCTGGGACTTTGGAGCCTCAGGCATAATAGTCTCTTTGCATAACCATTATGCTACCTACTATTTACCCTTTCAATAAAAATTTTTAATGATTCAAACCATTACTGGACTGCACAGGTTAATAAAGAAAAACCTCAGTAAGTCTTTAAATATATAACTGGAGAGTAACATTTGGCCTCTCGTTTCCTTATCATTACATCCCTCAATTCCCTTGAAATTAAATGAGAATTGATGATACAATTAATATTTTCTATTAAAACACATCCTAAAACATTCAAATAAATATAGAACTCATGTTGGTCTCTATATTTAACTGGTAGCAGAAGAAACTAAATCCAGAATGTAGAAATTAGAAAAATTAAGAACTGATAGTCATTTTTATAGCCTTTGTAAAATGATTGCCATCTGTTAATTCTTTTCTCATATCCACTCTCTCCTTCCTTTCAGCAATGCAATACCTCCCCTAGAGAAGCACATCATCACAGCTGTTCAACTACAGGCTACAATTCCCTTTCAGCAGTGCATGAGAATGCGATCAGGTTTAGACAACAAACTCAGTGCAAATCAATTTGGACAACTTCCAGGTCACATTGCTATCACAAAATTATTCTTTCCTTCTCCCTTTCTGCTGAGTGTCAGAGAAATAGAAATTGTAAACACAGACAGATTCTGGTGTGATCTTTAGACACTCCCCATGATTTTATTCACTCCTATCCTTGAGATGTTCAGATAAGAGATAGTCCTAGTCTTTTAGAATCAGTTCACCTGATTCTAAAAATAGCTCACCTAGATAATACAGTTTCACTAGTTGTACAACCCAGGTTTGCACCTGGCCTCCAAAACATTGAAGAAAGTGTCTCTTTCACTTTCTCCTGTCTCTCGTCTTCTCTATCTCTATGTAATACTACTAATAATAAATCAGTTCACTTCTAGCCTTCTGAGAGTTCTCCAGACTGTTCTCCACAAAGGTTGGACCAATTTACATTCCCACCAGCAGTGTAGGAGGGTTCCTTTGACCCCACACCTCTCCAGCATTTGCTGCTGTTACCTTTTCTGATGTATGACATTCTCACAGGAGTGAAGTGGTATCTCATTATTGTCTTTATTTGCATTTCTCTGATAACAAGAGACTTGGAGCATTTTTTTTCACCTGTTTCTCCTCCTTTTGGATCTCGTATATGGTGAATATTCTGTCCATGTCCTCCCCCCATTTTTGGATGGGGTTATTTGTTGTCTTGTTGTTGAGTTTGGCAAGCTCTTTATACATATTGGTTATTAAACTCTTGTCTGATGTATGGCATGTAAAGATCTTCTCCCATTCTGTGAGGGGATCTCTTCATTTGGGTAGTGGTTTCTTTTGCTGTGAAGAAGCTTTTTAATTTAATGTAGTCCCATAGGTTTATACTTGCCTTAGTCTTCTTTGTAATTGGATTTGTTTCATTGAAAATGTCTTAATTTTTTTTTTATTTAAGAAAGGAGACATTAACAAAACCATAGAATAAGAGGGGTACAATTCTGCACAATTCGCATAACCCAATCTCCATATCCCATCCCCTCCCCTGATAGCCTTCCCATTCTATCTCTCTGGGAGTATGGATCCAGGGTCCTTGTGGGTTGCAGAGGGTGGAAGGTCTGGCTTCTGTGATTGCTTCCCCGCTGAAGATGGGCGTTGACTGGTCGATCCATACTCCCAGTCTGCCTCCCTCTTTCCCTGTTGTCTTAGGGTTCAAGAAGACAATGGATAGTTATTGTTATTGTCACATTATTTGGTGATAGGGTTAACTCTGGAAAGTCCCTTTGATAGGGTTTGGGTATAATACCCAGCATCTTGTATATCTGTGCTACCGGTTGCTTCTGTTCTCCCTGGTCTAGGCTTTTGGGAGAGACAACATATCAAAGACAGCCTATTATTAAAAAGACTCAGTCTGTCTTTTAAGAAGTTCTAGACATATCATCAGTTTTTCGCCTCTCATATTAATTAAATAGTGGTTTATATGTTTACACTTTAATAGGATTGTATATAAACACCACTCCCACCACCAAAAGACTATGTCCCATCCCTACCACCACCACCACTACCCCCACAGTGCTGGGAAGCCCAATGGCCACCCTCCCCTTCACCGTAGGGTTTTTTACATTGGTGCCCTGCTCTCGATTTAATCAGATCCTGCTTTTAGTTTCCCTTTCTGTTCTTCTTTCTCAACTCCTGTTGATGAGTGGGGACATCCCATACTCATCTTTATCTTTCTGACTTAGCTCACTTAACATAATTCCTTCTAGCTCTGTCCAAGATGGGTCAGATAAGGAGGGATCATTGTTCTTAATAGCTGCATAGTATTCCACTGTGTATATGTACCACAGCTTTCTCAGCCACTCATCTTTTGTTGGGCACCTGGGTTCCTTCCAGGTTTTAGCTGTTATGAATTATGCTGCTATGAACACAGATGTACACACATCTTTTTGGTTGGGCATTATGGATTCCTTGGGGTATATCCCCAGGAGAGGAATTACAGGGTCATATGGAAGGTCTATGTCTAGCCTTGTGAGAGTTCTCCAGACTGCTCTCCAGAGAGGCTGGACCAATTTACATTCCCACCAGCTGTGTAAAAGGGTTCCTCTGTCCCCACAGCCTCTCCAACATTTGTTGGTGATGTCCTTTTTGATGTATGCCATTTTCACAGGAGTGAGGTGGTATTTCAATGTTGTCTTTATTTGCATCTCTCTGACAATCAGTGACCTGGAGTAGTTTTTCATATGTTTGTTAGCCTTTTGGATCTCCTCTGAAGTGAATGTCTTGTTCATATCCTTTGCCCATTTTTGGATGGGGTCATTTGCTTTTTTGGTGCTAAGTTTGCTGAGTTCTTTGTATATTTTGGTGATTAGTCTCTTGTCTGATGTTTGGCATGTGAAGATCTTCTCCCATTCTGTGAGGGGGTCTCTTTGTTTGTGTGATAGTTTCTTTGGATGTGCAGAAGCTTTTCAATTTGATGTAGCCCCATTGGTTTGTTTCTGCTTGAGTTTTCCTTGCAATTGGGTTTGTTTCATCAAAGATGTCCCTGAGGTGTAGGTGGGAAAGTGTTTCACCAATGTTTTCCTCCAAGTATTTGATAGTTTCTGATCTGACATCCAGGTCTTTGACCCATTTGGAGTTAATTTTTGTTTCTGGTGAGATAAGGTGGTTCAATTTCATTCTTCTGCCTGTTACAACCCAGTTTTCCCAGCACCATTTATTGAAGAGAGCCTCCTTCTTCCATTTAATGCTTTGGGCCCCCTTATCAAAGATTAGATGTCCATAGGTGTGGGGGTTTAGACCTGGGCTTTCAATTCTGTTCCACTGGTCTGTGTGCCTATTTTTGTTCCAGTACCATGCTGTTTTGATGATGATAGCATTATAATATAGTTTGAGATATGGGAGTGTGATGCCTCCATTTCTGTTTCTTTTCCTCAAGATGGTTTTGGAAATTCTAGGTGTTTTCTGGTTCCAGATAAATAAATGTAGTTTTTGTTCTATTTTCTTAAAGAAGCTTGGTGGAACTTTGATGGATATTGCATTAAATCTGTATATAGCTCTGGGGAGAATATTCATTTTGATGATATTTATTATTCCGATCCATGAGCATGGGATGTCTTTACATTTCTTGCTATCAGTTTCTATTTCCTTGAAGAGGAAAACTCATAGTTTTAAGTATACAAGTCTTTCACTTCTTTGGTCAGCTTTACTCCTAGTTATTTTACTGATTTTGTTGTAGCAGTGAATGGGAGAGATTTCTGATGTCTTCTTCATTTGTGAAGCCATCTGGTCCAGGACTTTCATTGTTGGGGAGATTCTTAATAACAATTTCTAATTCTTTGTCTGTGATTGGTGCATTTAGGTTTTGTAGTTCTTCTTGGTTCAGTTTTGGAAGGGCATATACTTCTAGGAATCTGTTTTCCTTGATTTCTTTTTCTTGCCTGATTCTCTGAATTTCTGTAGTGAATCCCACTTGGTCATGATGAACAATCTTTTTGATATGCTGCTGTAACTGGTTGGCCAAGATCATGTTTAATATTTTGGCATCTATGTTCATCAGAGATATTGGTCTGTAGTTTTCCTTTTTTGTTGTGTCTCTATCTGCTTTTGCTATTAGAGTGATGTTGGCTTCATAGAAGGTGGAAGGGAGTGTCCCTGTTCTTTGATCTTAAGGAAAAGCTTTAGGAGTATGGGTATTAACTGTTTCCTGAAGGTTTTGTAGAATTCATTTGTGAAGCTATCTGGTCCAGGACTTTTGTTGTTGGGGAGATTCGTAATAACAGTTTCAGTTTCTTTTTCTGTGATTGGTGCATTTAGGTTTTGTAGTTCTTCTTGGTTCAGTTTTGGAAGGGCATATGTTTCTAGGAATTGTTCCATTTCTTCCAGATTTTCTAGCTTGGTGGCGTATAGTTCTTCATAGAAGTCTCGCATGATTTTCTGGCTTTCTGTGGTGTCAGTTGTGATATCTCCTCTATCATTTACAATTCTATGAATTTACTCTAGAATGCTTGCTTCCCCTTCCTCTCTTTCTTCCTCTGGCAGGCCAATTATACAGATGTTACTTCTTTTGAGATTGTCCCATATGTCTCTGTTGTTGTTTTCAGTGTCTCTCAATCTCTTTTTTGAGCTCTTTCACCTCTTTCTTAGTTTTCTCTAGCTCATCCTCTGTCTGGCTAATTCTCTTTTCTGCTTCTGCTAGTCGGATTTCCCTTCCCTCTGCTGCTTTCTTCATTATAGCTATTTCAGCTTTCAGTTCTCTAATTGCCTCAAGGTAGTTAGTATTTTCCATGAGGGTCTCATCTGTTGTTTCCCTAATACTGCTATTCCTTTCCTCCAAAGTTGTTTTCATTTCTGTGATTAATAAATTTATTATTGCTTGCATGCTTTTCTTATCTATGGTTACTTCTGGCTTCTTCTTCTTCTAGCGTTTGCCCTTCTTCCGTAGCCAGTCAACAGCGTCAGGTTGAGCCCGATGTAAAGTTTCGAGAACTCCTTTGAATCTGGAGAGGTGGCAGTCGTTGACTATGTGGGTCATAGTCTGTCTGTAGATGCAGGGGCAGTTCGGGTTGTCTCTGGCTCCCCAGCGATGGAACATAGCAGCGCACCGGCCATGGCCTGTTCAATAGCGATTGAGGAGGGCCCAATCATAACGTGCTAGGTCAAAGCCGGGTTGACGCTTGCAGAGGTCTGTAATGAGGTGTTTGTTCTTTACCTCAGCTGACTGTCAACTCTGTTTCCAAGACTCTGGAACAGAGAAGTTCAGTGTAGGCGTAGGAGACCAGATTGGATGATGAGATGTCAAGCGTTGAACAGGGTGAGCGAAGATATCCGCGTATATTGGCAGGTCCGGTCGAACGTAGACTTGGGAAATGAACTTAGATGACGCCGCATCCCGATGAATATCTGGCGGGGCGATGTTGCTAAGAACTGGCAGCCATGGAACCAGGGTGGAATGGATGGGTCCAGAAATTATCCTCATGGAGGAATATAATTTGGAATCAACCAAGTGGACATGGGGGCTACAGAACCATACTGGGGCACAGTATTCTGCAGTGGAATAGCATAATGCCAGAGATGATTGTAGTGTGGAAGCACTTGTGCCCCATGAGGAGTTGGCCAGTCTTGCAATGTTATTCCTCGCACCCACCTTTGCTGCAGTTTTTATGAGATGTTCGTGAAATGACAGGGTGCGATCGAGAGTAACGCCAAGATAGACTGGCTGGGCTTCATGCCAGATTCTCGTAGCATCAAGATGCACATTAAGCTCATGCGAGGCCGAGGCATGGTGTAGATGGAAAACAGATGATACCATTTTTGCAGTACTAGGGATAGTCGCCATTTTTTACAGTAATCAGATATCAGAGACATGTCTTTCTTGAGTGTTTCCTCGAGTATGTCGAACTTGGATGCCTGAGTTGCACAGCAGATGTCATCGGCGTAGATGAACTTCCTTGAAGAAGTTTCTGGGAGGTCATTGATGTAAATATTAAATAGCGTAGGAGCCAGAACAGAGCCCTGGGGGAGGCCACTTGAGACAAGTCTCCATCTGCTAGACTTGTCACCCAGATGCACCTGGAATCTTCTGTTTTGGAGAAGAAACGATATAGTGTTGGCCACCCATGGAGGCAGGCATCTTGAGATCTTGACTAGGAGACCAGGATGCCAGGCCATGTCATAGGCTGCTGTGAGATCAACAAAGACAGCACCCATCTTTATATTCTTCTGGAATCCATTTTCAATGTAGTTGAGAGGGCCAGGACTTGTTCACAGGTAGATCTTCCTGGGTGGAAACCAGCTTGGGTGGGTGATAGGAATTTCTCTGTAAGAGTAGAAATTTGTGACAGAAGCAGCCTCTCAAGGAGTTTGTAACACACAGAGAGGAGAGAAATTGGTCTATAGCTGGTGGCCAGTGTTGGGTCTTTCTTTGGTTTCAAAACTGCTATTATCTTCGCACGACGCCAAATTTTGGGCATAGATTCAGATTCCAAGATGTGGGACAGGAATGAAGTGAGCCACTTCTTTGCCACGGGGCCCAAGTTAAGAATGAGTTCTGGGGTGATATTATCATAGCTAGCAGCCGTTCCCGGTTTAACCCTCTTCAAAGCGTCTTCCAGTTCAGACAGTGTAAAGGGAGAGAGTTTTGGAGATGGACAAGATAAACGGAAGTGGTATGACCACTCATGGGAAATTTCTCTTTTCCAGACTGGGTCGATCTTAGCATGTCCAACTTGAGCTAGGTGACTGGCCACTGAGTTTGGAGATACGGGAGGATGGGAGACGGGAGAGGGTTGGCTACCTGCACCCTGACTATGAAGAAGCTTCCAGGCCTTCCTACTTGAGTGGGTGAAGTTCAGACTTTCTGTGAGTTGTTGCCAGCAGGCTTGGCGTGCTGCATCCAGGTAGGCAATGAGATGGTCGGCCACATCTGGGTCGCCCGACTCATCATACTGCTTTAGTAGTTGCTCGCATTCAGCATCAAGACAAGACGTATAGTTAGCACATCTCCCACGAGGAATAGCTTGGGAAGCTGCTTTGAAGATGGCTTGGTGGAAGCGCCTGTAGGAATCTTCAGAGGGGATAGAGTTAATTGGAATTGCAGGAATAGATTTGTTGGTAAGATCACTGAACAGATGCCAGTTTGCTTTCCGAAAGTTCCATCTTAGCTTCTCTGAGCACAGAATCAGTGGGAGCTGGAGACCAATGTGGATGATAGCTGGGTGGTGATGACTGTGAAGGAAGTCCTTGAGAACTTGTCTCATAGTGGAAAAGGCTTGGCTGTTGACTGTGCTAATTCAGCACAGGTCGGGTGACGAGTCTTTATTCCATCTAGCACTGTGAAAAGAGCCTGGATTTTTGGGATCGTATAATAGGGAGAGGTCATTCACTGAAGCCTAGTCTGCTAAGATAGAGCCGTCAGCACGAGTCGAGGAATATCCCCAGTCTTGGTGATGACTATTAAAGTCTCCAACGTAAACAGCTGGGTGATTCGGGCTAGGAAGGACCTCATTATCCTATGAGGCACTGGGAGGCTTATATACGTTGACGAGCTGAATAGTTCCAATAGTAATGGAGTCGTAGAAGGTCGAAGAGGCCATATGGTAAACGTCAGCAAGATACGATTTGGCGTAGATGGCTCGGCCGTGTTTAGGATGGAGATTATAGCATATTAAATCAAATCCACTGATGGTGAATCTAGCAGCTTCATTGACTGCTATACGTGTTTCTTGTAGGCAAATGACATCTGCCTGATGCTGCATCGCCAATTGACCAATAAGAACGCGTTTGGCAAAGGACAGCCCCTCAACATTAAGTTGGAGGACTCGAAGAGCAGGACCAACAGCTTGAAACCTGTCAGGAGCTGCTTGTTGCTGGCTTTGAAAGTGACTGGGATCCATGTGGATTCAGTCGGCTGGGAAGGATCGTCAGTTTCCCCAATGAATGGGTACTCATGGGATGCACCACAGGAAGGTCGATCCAATGCATCCCTTCTGGCTGATTTGTAGTTTCTTCTAGGATCTTGCTTCATTCATTGTATTAGCAGTTTTATTTGCTCTTGATCTACCCATTTTTAATGTGTTTTTTTATTTTTATGTTCTGTTGTTCCTCAGTTGTTTTGTTTTATGTACAAGCCACACTATACTAAATACCTTAATGACAAATGCAATCACCACCCTCAGAAATTACAATAGTAACTAAAGCAATGACTGAAGCAGTTTAACCAATACCAGTTAATCCCATAATGTCTCCAGTTCAAGAAAAAATAACAACCAAATCTAAATGAAAAATAAAAAGAAAGGAAAAAAGGGATAGCAGGAATAGACAATTATGCAAATCTACTGTTCACTGTAGATTCTAGGGGTAGAAAGAGGGGAAGGGGAAGTAGAGCTGAGATACACACAAAGAGAGTCAGCTCTGAGTCAGACTTCTTCCCTGAAATAGTTCACAAATAAGTATCAGTGAATTCAGAAGGCAGAGGGAGGAGGAAGGGAAAAAAGAAGACGGGGAAAAAAAGAGAGAAAAGAAAAAAGAAAAGAAGGAAACAGAAAAAAAAAAAGCAGTGAAAGGAGAGTTATATATATATATTTAATTGGCTTGGAGGTGGGAGAAGGGCAATAATGTATAGAGGAGGTATGAAAAGTGAGACAAGTTTCTCTCACAGTGGGTGATAATTCTTGTCGTCTAGCAATGGAAAGCATACTAAGAGTATAATTTTGGTCACCTGAGGGGGGGAAGGAATATGCGTGTATATATAATAGTATTTGTAAAATAGAACAGAGTAAAAAGCCCAAGCAGTGGGTCTACAGCTTGGACAGTTCCCTTGTTAGCCTATGTACATTGAGTCTAGACAACTGATTGAGAAAGAAAACACAACACAAAACAAACAGGAAAAAAGAAACAAAAAACTTTCAAGCAGTCTTTCTCAGGCTGGATGAGGCTTGCTTGATTAGCTAATTGTCACTTGAATGGGTCTAAGTCCCTTACTCAGAGGAACAACAAAAATAGCCTAGAAATTTGGAAGCAGGTTTTAATGGCACCCCAGTGCGCCAGGAATCTTGGTAAAGAAAGGAGCTCCACAGGGAGCCTGCTAGCAGCAGCTCCCTACCCCAGGGGTCTGGTTAAGGGGAGAGGGGGGCTGAGAGAAATAATCAAGAAATTTCCTTGCTTTTTGCTCTAATTTTTAACCCAAATTGAATTATAATCACCTCCATGGTCTACCTTTAGGATGCCTCCTTGCTTGTCCCACTGAAGGCCAGGTTTTCAAGGTTTTCTAGCAGTTGATGTCAGAGCCCATGGGTGCTGCTACTTTCCAGTTGCCATCTTGGTTCCGCCTCCAATGTCTTTAAAATTTATGCAGAAAAGAATTCTGCCAATATTTTCCTCTAAGTATCGGATAGTTTGTGGTCTAACATCCAAATCCTTGACCCACTTGGAATTTACTTTTTTATTTGGTGAAATACAGTGGTTCAGTTTCATTCTTCTGCATGTTTTCAACCCATTCTTTCCAACACCGTTTGTTGAAGAGACTCTGCTTTCCCCATTTAATAGTCTGGGCCCCTTTGTCAAAGATTAGATGTCTGTAGGTGTAGGGGCTCACTCTCAGAAGGCTAGAAATGGACCTACCCTATGATCCTGCAATTCCTCTCCTGGGGATATATCCTAAGGAACCCAACACATCCATCAAAAAAGATCTGTGTACACATATGTTTTTAGCAGCACAATTTGTAATAGCCAAAACCTGGAAGCAACCTGGTATCCAACAACAGATGAGTGGCTGAGCAAGTTGTGGTATATGTACACAATGGAATACTACTCAGCTGTAAAAAGTGGATACTTCACCGTTTTCAGCCGATCTTGGCTAGACGTTGAAAAATTCATGTTGAGTGAAATAAGTCAGAAACAAAAGGATGAATATGGGATGATCTCACTCTCAGGCAGAAGTTGAAAAACAAGATCAGAAAACAAAAACACACAAGTAGAACCTGAAATGAAATTGGTGTATCGCACCAAAGTAAAAGACTCTGGGGTGGGGGTGGGTGGATGGGGAGAATACAGGTCCAAGAAGGATGACAGAGGACCTAGTGGGGGTTGTATTGTTATATGGGAAACTGGGGAATTTTATGCATGTACAAACTGTTGTATTTACTGTTGAATGTAAAATATTAATTCCCCAATAAAGAAAAAAATGAAAAAAAATAATAAATCAGTTCACTATTAGAATATTTTAGTCTGTCCTCAAATACAAATCTTCATACTGGTGTTAGTTCTCAACCTCAGAAGTGCCTGGGTGAAACTTGAAACTGACACCACTTCACAAATGGCAAGGAAAAATTAAAGAAGTAGCAGATCACTTCAGATTAGTAAGATAGAATGGAGAGTTTAAAATTTTCTTGCACAACGCAGGCTGAAGTAGCATCGATAGACCTGAAAACATTTAGTTTTTTTTTTACATTTTTATTTTATTTTATTTATTTATTTATTTATTTATTTATTTAAGAAAGGATTAATTAACAAAACCATAGGGTAGGAGGGGTACAACTCCACACAATTCCCACCGCCCAATCTCCATATCCCACCCCCTACCCAGTAGCTTTCCCATTCTCTCTCCCTCTGGGAGCATGGACCCAGGGTCATTGAGGGTTGCAGAAGGTAGAAGGTCTGGCTTCTGTAATTGCTTCCCCGCTGAACATGGGCGTTGACTGGTCGGTCCATACTCCCAGTCTGCCTCTCTCTTTCCCTAGTAGGGTGGGTATCTGGGGAAGTAGAGCTCCAGGACACATTGGTGGGGTCTTCAGTCCAGGGAAGCCTGGCTGGCATCCTGGTGGCATCTGGAACCTGAAGACTGAAAAGAGAGTTAACATACAAAGCCAAACAAATTGTTGAGCAATCATGGACCCAAAGCTTGGAATAGTGGAGAGGAAGTGTTAGGGAGGGTACTCACTGCAAACTCTAGTGTACTTCTGCTTTCTTACTTTGGTGCCATACTCCAAACTCAGTAAATTTCTGCTTTGCGTTTCTACTTCTTTTTTTTTTTTTTACATGCATAACATTCCCCAGATTCCCATTTAACAATACAGAAATTACTAAAGTTAGGGCAGAAATAAATAACATTGAGAATAGGAAAACCATACAAAAGATCAATGAAAGTAAATGTTGGTTCTTCGAAAGAGTAAACAAAATCGACAAACCTTTAGACAGACTCACAAAACAAAAAAGGGAGAAGACCCAAATAAATCGGATAGTAAATGAAAGAGGAGAAATCACAACAGACACTGCAGAAATTCAACATATCATGCGAGGCTTCTATGAACAACTATATGCCACCAAGCTAGAGAACCTGGAAGAAATGAATGATTTCCTAGATACCTACCAACTTCCAAAACTAAGTAAAGAGGAAGTGGATAACATGAACAGGCCCATCACAGCTAATGAAATTGAAGCAGTTATCAAAAATCTTCCCAAAAATAAAAGTCCTGGACCAGATGGTTTTACAAATGAATTCTACAAAACCTTCAAAGAAGAACTAATACCTCTACTTTTAAAAGTCTTCCAGAAGATTGAAGACACTGGAATACTCCCTGCCAGCTTCTATGAAGCCAACATCACCCTGATACCAAAAGCAGACAGGGACACAACCAAAAAAGAAAACTACAGACCAATATCACTGATGAACATAGATGCGAAAATATTGAACAAAATTCTAGCCAACCAGATACAGCAGTATATCAAAAAGATTGTTCATCATGACCAAGTGGGGTTTATCCCAGGCATGCAAGGTTGGTTTAATATACGTAAATCAATCAATGTGATCCACCACATCAACAAAAGCAAGACCAAAAACTACATGGTCATATCAATAGATGCAGAGAAAGCCTTTGACAAAATACAACATCCCTTTATGATCAAAAAAATGGGAATAGATGGAAAATTCCTGAAGATAGTGGAGTCTATATATAGCAAACCTACAGCCAACATCATACTCAATGGTGAAAAACTGGAAGGATTTCCACTCAAATCAGGTACTAGACAGGGATGCCCACTATCACCATTACTATTCAACATAGTGTTGGAAGTTCTTGCCATAGCAATCAGGCAGGAGCAAGGAATTAAAGGCATACAGATTGGAAGAGAAGAAGTCAAACTCTCCTTATTTGCAGATGACATGATAGTATACATGGAAAAACCTAAGGAATCCAGCAAGAAGCTTTTGGAAATCATCAGGCAATACAGTAATGTGTCAGGCTATAAAATTAACATTCAAAAGTCAGTGGCATTCCTCTATGCAAACACTAAGTTAGAAGAAATTGAAATCCAGAAATCAGTTCCTTTTTCTATAGCAACAAAAACAATAAAATATCTAGGAGTAAACCTAACCAAAGAAGTGAAAGACTTGTATACTGAAAATTATGAGTCACTACTCAAAGAAATTGAAAAAGACACAAAGAAGTGGAAAGATATTCCATGTTCATGGGTTGGAAGAATTAACATCATCAAAATGAATATATTACCCAGAGCCATCTACAAATTTAATGCTATCCCCATCAAGATCCCAAACACATCTTTTAGGAGAATAGAAAAAATGCTACAAATGTTTATCTGGAACCAGAAAAGACCTAGAATTGCCGAAACAATCCTGAGAAAAAAGAACAGAACTGGAGGCATCACACTGCCAGATCTCAAACTGTATTATAGGGCCATTGTCATCAAAACTGCTTGGTACTGGAACATGAACAGACACACTGACCAGTGGAATAGAATTGAGAGCCCAGAAATGAGGCCCCACACGTATGGACATCTAATCTTTGACAAAGGGGCCCAGACAATTATATGGGGAAAGCAGAGTCTCTTCAACAAATGGTGTTGGAAACAATGGGTTGAAACATGCAGAAGAATGAAACTGAATCACTGTATTTCACCAAATACAAAAGTAAATTCCAAGTGGATGTTAGGCCAGAAACTATCAGATACTTAGAGGAAAATATTGGCAGAACTTTTTTCCGCATAAATTTTAAAGACATTTTCAATGAAACGAATCCAATTACAAGGAAGAATAAGGCAAGTATAAACCTATGGGACTACATCAAATTAAAAAGCTTCTTCACAGCAAAAGAAACCACTACCCAAATCAAGAGACCCCTCACAGAATGGGAGAAGATCTTTACATGCCATACATCAGATAAGAGTTTAATAACCAACATATATAAAGAGCTTGCCAGACTCAACAACAAGACAACAAATAACCCCATCCAAAAATGGGGGGAGGACTTGGACAGAATATTCACCACAGAAGAGATCCAAAAGGCCGAGAAACACATGAAAAAATGCTCCAAGTCTCTGATTGTCAGAGAAATGCAAATCAAGACAACAATGAGATATCACTTCACTCCTGTGAGAATGTCATACATCAGAAAAGGTAACAGCAGCAAATGCTGGAGAGGGTGTGGGGTCAAAGGAACCCTCCTGCACTGCTGGTGGGAATGTCAATTGGTCCAACCTCTGTGGAGGACAGTCTGGAGAACTCTCAGAAGGCTAGAAATGGACCTACCCTATGACCCTGCAATTCCCCTCCTGGGGATATATCCTAAGAAACCAAACACATCCATCCAAAAAGATCTGTGTACACATATGTTCTTGGCAGCACAATCTGTAATAGCCAAAACCTGGAAGCAACCCAGGTGTCCAACAACAGATGAGTGGCTGAGCAAGTTGTGGTATATATACACAATGGAATACTACTCAGCTGTAAAAAATGGTGACTTCACCGTTTTCAGCCGATCTTGGATGGACCTCGAAAAAATCATGTTGAGTGAAATAAGTCAGAAACAGAAGGATGAATACGGGATGATCTCACTCTCAGGCCGAAGTTGAAAAACAAGATTAGAAAAGAAAACACAAGACGAACCTGAAATGGAATTGGAGTATTACACCAAAGTAAAAGACTCTGGGGTGGGTGGGTAGGTGGGGAGAATACAGGTCCATGAAAAATGATGAATGAAAACATTTAGTTTTTTAAAGGTAATTCTCAATTTAATTTCTCCATGACCTTGATAAGTGTGAGAACTGGTCATATTTGTCTCTTAGAAATTTAAAAATCTGTGGCTTTTTCAGCATAAATAAACTTTTAGTAGACTTGGCATTATGTGCACATATTTATATATCTGCTTAGATATATAAATATATGCCTTATATGTACATACAGTGTGTGCCATATACATTAGAATTTTGATTATTTTTTAGAGCTAGCAAAATTTCAGTGAGAAAAATTAATATTTTATTACCTCAGTTACAACAATTAAGTATGAGAAAAGAAGGAAAAAGGCATTTTTAAATTGATTAATGATAACTGACCCAGCAGCTACAATTATGTTCTTATCTGTAGTTTTCTTTTTTGGAGAACACTGAATGGATATTATGTCATGTTACAATTAAGTGCAAAAGTATCATGAAGGTAAGTGTTAATGTTGTCATTAAAACAACATTGGGCACTTTGGAGAAAGAACAAAAAGCTGGAAGAATGCATCTGCACAGTTAAGATAGCAGTGTGGTTTGATAAATCTGAAGTGTAAAGACTGAGCAGCATGAGGCACATCCGTATGCAATAATGAAATAGCTAACTAGTATTAAATATTCAGCCTAGGATGATACACACAATTTACTAAGGGTGGGGAGGATAATCTAGTATTGACTGCTTTATAATGCTCAATTTTTTTTTAAGTATAAGATCACAGCTAAATAAAAAAGAACAAGACTTCCGCAGTGCCATAATTTCCATGGTGAGACAGATGCATTTTATCATCTTTTGTGTATAATGTGCTCTAATGCTCTCTAAACGGTGTGGAAGTGTTTTGTGATTCTTATTTTGCAAAAGCACTTGTTTCATGAACAAAGAAAATTATTCAGGATTATAAAGATGGTAAACTATTAAGAATTTCTGTGGTTTAAAAATCCATTTTATAAGCCATTGCATTATATTTACTCTTTTGCAGAAATTGTGCATATAATATGAAGGACAACATTTCTTTAAAAATGAATGCATATTAAATAATTCAAAACCCAAGAGTTGTGGTCAAATGGATCTGTAGGCATATGTAACTACCACTGAGGTGAAAGTGTCAACTGAAGCAATTAGATTGAACATTAATGTCTGAAGGTGATCAATAGAGCTGGTTGTGAATCTTCATGTCTGCAATATCTTTGTGTATTTCTGTAATTGGGTACCACTTAAAACCAAGTCATTTCTCAAAGACAGAGAAGGGATATTTTCTTCCCTCCATCTAGCCATTCCTAAATTAAATTGGAAGTTACAGGAAGTGATTCCACGCTCAGATCTTAAGCTGATTTTTATTAATGTAGCTGGCCAGTAATGAAGATAAATGGTAAGCACATTCCGCTTAAGTCAGGAACTACAAATGCAAGGTTGGGACAGTTGAGAGTGATTAATTATATTCTCTCTGCAAGGTTCATGGGGTAGTGGGGTTACCTTTTACTCTAATGATGTCCTTCTCTCTGACATCAGCAACTGTGATGTCAAGAGTTGGATATCTGACTTTCTCTTCACTATCCAAAGTGACTTAAAGGCATCCTAATGAAAACTTCAAGGTGAACCTATACTGAAAACATTCTTTAAATTACAGAATGTGTTATATAACCAGTGTAAAAATTTAAAACCTGAATAGGATTCATGTTAGTAGTTATCTGTATTATTAGGGAATCTTTGTAAATTTATAGTGTTTATCATTTTTTCTAGTTAACCAATGAATTAAAATTGAAAAAAAAATTTTTTTGTTTTGTTTCAACCTAAGTAGCTGAAAAAAAATTGCAGAATGCATTAGACCACTTTACTGTCTTACTCGGCACAGTTGTACTACAGATAATTTAATATTTCTCTGATGATTGATGGCTTTGTAGTGCCATGGGGTCAATATGAATTGTTGGCAAAGAAATAAGCTGTAGTATATTGATCTCTGAATTGGAACTGACCAGATATTGGTTTATTTCAGCATGCTTTACTTTTTTCTCCCTAAAGCAGAATACAAAAAGGAAATTCCCTTGTATTATGGTTCTAGTTAGAGCTTTTAATCAGATAAATATGTGACACATGGTGTGTGATTCTTAGAACAGGTGTGGTATGAGAAATCTGGAAAGGTTCAATGATCCTGACAGAGAGTTTTAAACAGACACTGTCACAACCCTGATTCTGATGTGGAAGACAACTACCTGTGCCACTCAATTTATAGGTACCTCCACACTTTCACATCTTCTGAAATTGCCATGATTTTAATCAGAGAAGAAATAAGCACAATTATAATTGGTCTGTTAGTATTACTAACAACGTCATGATCAAATTGGCAACCATGACAATTGTGCTTTGAATTCTGATCTTTTAAGAAGAAGGTATTAATAAGGACTTACTGTCAAATTATGCTATCAATAGAAAATCCTACTCTCAAGTGTAAGCCTGCAGACCTATATAAAGTTTCTCATCTTATTGGGTAGATTTTAAAGAAAAAAAGAAAAAAAAACACCAATGACTTTTCTCAGCTTCTCTTTCCAGAAGTCTGGAAAAGGATATATCACTGCTTCTGTTCTTATTTTATGACTTTTTTTCACTTTGTTTACAGAAGAGAGTCATGATTCAAAAAAAAAATCTTGGGGGAATAAGTACATAATCTAGATAATGCAATAGGATTCCTCAGGAATACTATTTATATGAGCTGAAGGGTCAATTCTCTCTCCCAGTGAAAATCTAAGACTGGAAATACCCATGGGAAATTACTGAATGTTGCTTGGTAATGGTAATAAGAGATAGATGAAGGCTGTTCCATGTGTTTCCATGACTTTTCTCTTATTTTTGTTGTCATGAGGGTTCACCATTTCAAGTTAACTTTTTCAGAGAGGGAGGGAAACACTTCACAGCACTGATGCTTCCTCTGATGCACTAGAGACTGGGCTCAAGCCTGAGGGATATGCGTGACAAAGTAATGTACTCTCCAGCTGAGCCATCCCATAACTTTTTGAAATTAAAGACCCAAAGTTCATAGACTTTCATATTGCTAAAGTTTCTATAAAGGCAGAACACACTCAAGAGTTCTGGAAATGTGCAGAAGATCTCTTTCAAAAGACCAAGAGGATTTGTCCTTCCCAATATCAAGGAATAAGACTGTGAAAGAGTATGGAAGATAAAAACCATTTGTTTATTTGTATTTGTTTTAATATATAGGTGGAGTCTTGATATGACTATCTTAAAAGTTTAGTTCAGGGAGAACAAAAGCAACTGGTGGCATAGCTATATGCAAATAATGTCAAAGGACATAAAATATGGTGAGGGTGTGTATGATACAGCAAATCCTAACAAAGGGATTCTCCAAAGTTAACCCAATTGCCAAACAATGTGATTATTGCAATAACTATCTATTGTCTTCTTAAACCCTAAGACAGCAGGAATCTCCCTCTTCGTCTATACAGCCTATGTTTCTCCCAATCCTGGAACCTCTGGGGTGGGGCTCGCTTTCCTGCATGTTTCTCTCAAGTCAAGCCAAATGATATTGCATCCACCGATTCCAACCTAATCAATGCAACGCACCGTCTCAGCATGTTTCACCTCAGACTGTGTACAGAGATGTCAGATATGGATTGCCAAACCTTCACCCTCATCACTAGGGTGAGACCTTTTCTTTTATGGTATTCTCTAATTCCATTCCAGGAGGTTCACTTCCTAAGAAAGTCCAAAAACTTAGATATAGGCCAGGTCCTGTAAAATAGAGCAAATGTTTCCATGTATCCACAAATTGGGGCAAAATATATACCTGAAGGCAAAACTACACAATAGTCTGTAGTGAGTCAGTATCAAGTTCATAATGAAATAGTGTCTACTTAGACTTAGATACCCTCCTCACCTACTTCCT
This sequence comes from Erinaceus europaeus, assembly GCF_950295315.1. Taxonomy (NCBI): domain Eukaryota; kingdom Metazoa; phylum Chordata; class Mammalia; order Eulipotyphla; family Erinaceidae; genus Erinaceus; species Erinaceus europaeus. The sequence continues at coordinate 42,701,711 of NC_080176.1, read as the reverse complement.
GTTACAATTCTCTCACTCACTCCAAAGCTAACCTTGTCAAATCAAGGACTGCAAAAGCTGAATAAGGGCAAGAGACTGGCATAGTTTAATGGTGACTCTTTAGTCACTATCAGGCCACCGCATCAGGTGGGTCCCTATTCAGGGAGTCCTGAGACTCCCAAACAGACTTGATAGACCTAGACCTTGAATAAATCCCTCTCTCCATTGTTACTGGTCATTTCTATCAGGAACAACAAAAGAGACCCCTTTGTGGGCCTCCGTAGTACCTTGACCTCAACTTGGATCAACAATGGTAGAGAATGTTCCAACCTCCAGAGGCTGGATGGACAACATACTCTATGACACACCTGAGGAAGATGGGCCGATACTGGGGCAGCATGGAATGTTCCTGCTCATGACCACAGAATGTGAGCTCAGATCTAGAGGGATGTAGAGGTCACACAGACTCCTAAGCTAATTATGGGCCCCAGATCACATCAAATCGATGGGGTTTACAGTAATATTTATACCCCTTTTCCATATTAGGGAGCTACTTTCTTCCCTGATCCAACTTTCTGTTCCTTTTCTCAGCTATGATACCATCTCCCTAGACAATAATTAGGATCCATTTGCATATCAGTTTTCAGGCTCAGGCAAAAAAAAAAAAAACACTAGTATAGCTACAGGCCCTTTGAAATATAACCAGAGTATGCCTACTACCACAAAATGGAGGACCCCCCAGCACTTCATCTGCATTATTCCAGCCTTTAGGTCCGTGATTGTTCAGCAATTTGTTTGGCTTTGTATGTTAACTCTCTTTTCAGCCACCAGGTTCCTGATGCTAGCAGGATGCGACCAGACTTCCCTGGACAGACAACCCCACTAATGTGCCTTGGAGTTCTGCTTCCCCAGAGCCCTTTCCCACTAGGGTAAGAGAGAGACAGGATGGGAGTATGGATTGACCTGTTAATGCCCATGTTTAGCCAGGAAGCAGTTACAGAAGCCAGACCTTCAACCTTCTGCATCCCACAATGATCTTGGATCCATACTCCCAAAGGGTTAAAATATAGGAAAGCTATCAGTGGAGGGGAAGTTATACGGAGGTCTGGTGTGTGAAGCTGTACCCCTCCTACCCTATGGTTTTGTCAATGTTACCTTTTAGTAAATAAAATTTTTTTTTTAATTGTGTAGGTGGCAGGTCTGTAGCACAGAGGCTTCAAGGTTAAGCGCACAAGGTGGAAGTTGGCTCAAGTACAACATAAGGATCCTGGTTCCAACCCCTAGCTCCCCACATGCAGGGGGGTAGTTTCACTGGTGGTGAAGCAAGTCTGCAAGTGTCTATCTGTCTCTCCTCCTCTCTGTCTTTCCCTCCTCTTTCCATTTCTCTCTGCCCTATCCAACAACAATAACAGCAATGGCAACAATAACAACAAGGGCAACAAAATAGAAAAAATGGCCTTCAGGAGAAGTGGATTCATAGTGTGAGCACCAAGCCCCAGCAATAACCCTAGAGGCAAAAAAAAAAAAAATCATTTGTGAAACACCTCATCTGTGAAAGGAGTTTTATGGATGTAACTTGCTGCATTTTTTTCCCTTTTGTTGACCTTGTTGTTTTGTTGTTGAAGTTATTGTTGTTGTTGATGTCCTTGTTGTTGGATAGGACAGAGAGAAATGGAGAGAGGAGGGGAAGACAGAGAGGGGGAGAGAAAGACAGACACCTGCAGACCTGCTTGCTTCACCGCCTGTGAAGCAACTCCCCTGCAGGTGGGGAGCCGGCTTGCTGCATTTTTAATCCTATGAATAACGCAGGGATAGTGCATTTACAGAAATAGTATTAGGTTTAATAGTAGTCATTTTCTCAAAATAATACTTTTTTTTACATAAATATCATTCCCACCACCAAAAGACGGTGTCCCATCCCATTCTCCCCCTCCCCCTCCAGTGATGCTGAGCATTTTAATAACAATAATACATTTTTAATAACAATAATAGTTAAAATTTTAGTAAAATCTACAAAATGGGGAGTCGGACAGTAGCACAGTGGGTTAAGAGCATATGATATGATAGGACAGAAAAAAATTGAGAGAGGAAGAGGAAATGGAAAGGTAGAGAGAAAGAGGGTCAGCTGCAACTCTGCCTCTCCAATTGTGAAGCATCCTCTCTGCATATGGGGACATGGGACTTGAACCTGAGTCTTTGCACACGATAGTGTGTGAACTCAATGGGGTGCAGCACTTCACTGGTTATTTGAGTGTTATCCCACAATATTCTTCACATTCTAGAGAAACAAACTGAGTCTCACACAGCTCAAGTGACCACTAATTTAACTAGTTACTTAATATACCATATAAACACAATAGACTAAGGGCACGAAAACTATTTCATAATAATATATTTCATAATATTTCATAATTTTAAGGAATTATGGAGATAATCTTAATTTGAAAGATGACTGAACTTTTGGTTAACAAGACTAAAAAGAGAGGAAAATATAGGTAAGCTTAAATCATAATATTGACATCATTTTGAAACTATTCAAGGATATTTTGTTGTCATTGTGATATATAGGTAACTAGATAGATAGACATATGGTAAATAGATTAGATAGATAGATAGACAGATAGATGATAGATAGACTAGATAGATAGATGACAGGCAGACAGACAGGTAGATAGAGGAAGTGTCCTTCGAGGACAGATTTTAAGAAACAGGAGAAACTTCACAGAGTTAAGCTATGAGAGTATAACAATATCAGTGGCTTATAAAACTTCCCTCCCTGTGTCCAGGTAGTGGTGCACATGATTAAGCACACACTACAGTGCTCAAGGACCCAGGGGCAAGCCACTGGTCCCCACCTGCAGTGTGTGGGGGGTGTAGCTTCACAAGTGGTTAAGCAGGGCTTCAGGTGTCTCTCTGTTTTTCTCCCTCTCTATCTACCCCTTCCTTCTCAATTTCTGTCTCTGTTCAATAATAAATAAATATTTTTTAAAAAAACTTCCATGGTCACTCTTACCCTCAACTTTAAACAGGATATCTTTTATTTTTCACACTCCATTCCATGAGTACAGTAGAGTATGAATCGTTTTGTTTTGCTTAGTCAAATTTTGCTGTTTCATTGACGTGCTAAGTACTGCACTTCATCACATCAAAGAAACCATGCTTTGAGAATGCATTACTAGTTTAAATAGCTTAACCGCCACCAAGAAACCAAAAGTTTGACTATTACAATCAGCTAAAATAAAGATATTCCTGTCACTAACTATAAAGGCTACCCTGATTTCAAACATGCTTGAATGTGAATAAATTAGCATAGTCTAATCAACAAAACATTATAGGATCCAATTCTCAACCAAATCTTAACCTTAGTCAGTAAGTCTATTGTGGATCGATTAAACTAAGGCTATATGAGCAGATATAAATTAAGTATCGCAATTACGATCAGGCAATGTCTTCCTAAAGAAATGTTCACTTCATATGGAGTATATTTCTTCCACTGCTCTGTTAGTAAAGATTTCTCTGGAAAAAAAATATATATAGTAAAATTTCACTCTAAAAGAAAAATATAACTTCAACAAAATAGTAAATTGTTGAAGAAAGAGCATGGATTTTATGATTATACACAAATAGGTTTTAGTACTAATTCCAGGGTGTACATATACTGTCTAAACTATAAAATTGGAGTAATACTTGCTAGGTCACCAAGATGCTTGTAAGGATAGAATAAAATCCTTTAACATAAAGAGTTCAGTAAACTTAGCACCAAAAAGAACAAGCAACCCCATTAGAAAAAGAGGCCAGGGGACTGGGCTGTGGTGCACTGGATTAAGGGCACCTAGTCGGAAGCACAAGGACTGGACCAAGCATCCCAGTTAGAGCCCCTGGCTCCCTACCTGTAGGGGGGTCACTTCACATGTGGTGAAGCAGGTCTGCAGATGTCTCCATGTCTCCTTTGCTCTCTATCTCCCTCTCCCCTCTCAATTTCTCCCTGGATATTTTTATCCAATAAAAAAATGGGAAATGACCACCAGGAGGAGCGGATTTGTAGTGCTGGCACCAAACCCCAGCAAAATAGCCCTGAAGGCAAAAGAAGGAGGAGGAGGAGGAGGAGGAGGGGGAGGGGGAGGAGGGGGGGAGGGGGAGGAGGAGGAGGAGGAGGAGGAGGAGGAGGAGGAGAAGGAAAGAAGGCCATGACATGGAAAAAAATTTCACCAAGCAAGAGTCAGAAGTCCAACAGATAGATATATGAGAAGGTGTTCAAAGTCTCTGACCATCAGAGAAATGCAAATAAAGACAACAAAGAGAAACCACTTTACACCTGTGAGAATATCATACATCAGAAAGGACAGAAACAACAAATTTTGGAGAAGATGTGGAGACAAGGGGACTTTTTTTTTTTTTTTTACCAGAGCCCTGTTCAGCTCTGGCTTATGGTGGTATAGAGGATTGAACCTGGGACTTTGGAGCTTCAGGCATGAGAGTCTCTTTGCATAACCATTAAGCTATCTAACCTCACGCAAAAGGGACACTTTTGCAATGCTGGTAGGAGTGTAAAATGGTGGAAAGCAATCTGGAGATTTATCAGAACACTAGACATTAACCTAGCCTAAGACCCAGCAACCCAGCAACCCAGCAATTCCTCTCCCAGAAAAAGTGATAATATATATATATATATATATATATATATATATATATATATTAATCGGCTGTCAAAAATGATGAAGTTATCTCCTTTACATCATCCTCTCAGATGGAACTTGAGGGCATTATGTTGAGTGAGATAAGCCAAAAAGAGAAGGGTGAATACCAATGATCTCACTTGTTAGTGGGACTTCATCAATATGGACAGGAAGAAAGAACACAAAGTGAAATGTGAACTGGGCCAAAGCAAAGGACTCTAAGAAGGGAGGTAAAGTAAAGACAGGAAGAAAACTTTGGGAGCCTGGTACATAATAAAACTGTACACGTATGTCAATGACTGTAGTGTAAAGCATTAACCCTCACAATAAGAATAAAAAATAAAATCATTTCAATATAACACATTTTCTAGCAGAGGAATATGTTCACTAAACATACCCTCAGTAGATTGAGAATTTATAGGCTCTTAAATCATGTAGTCAGGTGGATGTCAATAGTGAAAGCTCAGGATTCTCTTCAATCCCATGAGCAAATACTTGTTCTCTCTTCTTCACTGTTATTACCATTAATTTCTTTAGTGATAGCGCACAACGCTTTCAAACCAATTGGTATAAACACTGAGTAAAATAGCAGTAATAAACTAGACTCTGATTTCTTTTTTTTTGTTGTTTGCATTTTAGAAGAGTTTATTTTATTTTATTTTTTTTAATAATTTATTTCTTTATTGGGGAATTAATGCTTTACATTCAACAGTAAATACAATAGTTTGTACATGCATAACATTCCCCAGATTCCTATTTAACAATACAACCCCCACTATGTCATTCATCATCTTTCATGGACCTGTATTCTCCCCACCCACCCACCCCAGAGTCTTTTACTTTGGTGTAATACTCCAATTCCATTTCAGGTTCGTCTTGTGTTTTCTTTTCTAATCTTGTTTTTCAACTTCGGCCTGAGAGTGAGATCATCCCATATTCATCCTTCTGTTTCTGACTTATTTCACTCAACATGATTTTTTCAAGGTCCATCCAAGATCGGCTGAAAACGGTGAAGTCACCATTTTTTACAGCTGAGTAGTATTCCATTGTGTATATATACCACAACTTGCTCAGCCACTCATCTGTTGTTGGACACCTGGGTTGCTTCCAGGTTTTGGCTATTACAGATTGTGCTGCCAAGAACATATGTGTATACAGATCTTTTTGGATGGATGTGTTTGGTTTCTTAGGATATATCCCCAGGAGGGGAATTGCAGGGTCATAGGGTAGGTCCATTTCTAGCCTTCTGAGAGTTCTCCAGACTGTCCTCCACAGAGGTTGGACCAATTGACATTCCCACCAGCAGTGCAGGAGGGTTCCTTTGACCCCACACCCTCTCCAGCATTTGCTGCTGTTACCTTTTCTGATGTGTGACATTCTCACAGGAGTGAAGTGATATCTCATTGTTGTCTTGATTTGCATTTCTCTGACAATCAGAGACTTGGAGCATTTTTTCATGTGTTTCTCGGCCTTTTGGATCTCTTCTGTGGTGAATATTCTGTCCAAGTCCTCCCCCCCATTTTTGGATGGGGTTATTTGTTGTCTTGTTGTTGAGTCTGGCAAGCTCTTTATATATGTTGGTTATTAAACTCTTATCTGATGTATGGCATGTAAAGATCTTCTCTCATTCTGTGAGGGGTCTCTTGGTTTGGGTAGTGGTTTCTTTTGCTGTGAAGAAGCTCTTTAATTTGATGTAGTCCCATAGGTTTATACTTGCCTTAGTCTTCCTTGTAATTGGATTCGTTTCATTGAAAATGTCTTTAAAATTTATGCGGAAAAAAGTTCTGCCAATATTTTCCTCTAAGTATCTGATAGTTTCTGGTCTAATATCCAAGACCTTGATCCACTTGGAATTTAGCCAGACTCACAAAACAAAAAAGGGAGGAGACCCAAATAAATCAGATAGTAAATGAAAGAGGAGATATCACAACAGACACTGCAGAAATTCAACATATCATGCGAGGCTTCTATGAACAACTATATGCCACCAAGCTAGAGAACCTGGAAGAAATGAATGATTTCCTAGATACCTACCAACTTCCAAAACTAAGTAAAGAGGAAGTGGATAACATGAACAGGCCCATCACAGCTAATGAAATTGAAGCAGTTATCAAAAATCTTCCCAAAAATAAAAGTCCTGGACCAGATGGTTTTACAAATGAATTCTACAAAACCTTCAAAGAAGAACTAATACCTCTACTTTTAAAAGTCTTCCAGAAGACTGAAGACACTGGAATACTCCCTGCCAGCTTCTATGAAGCCAACATCACCCTGATACCAAAAGCAGACAGGGACACAACCAAAAAAGAAAACTACAGACCAATATCTCTGATGAACATAGATGCGAAAATATTGAACAAAATTCTAGCCAACCAGGTACAGCAGTATATCAAAAAGATTGTTCATCATGACCAAGTGGGGTTTATCCCAGGCATGCAAGGTTGGTTTAATATACGTAAATCAATCAATGTGATCCACCACATCAACAAAAGCAAGACCAAAAACCACATGGTCATATCAATAGATGCAGAGAAAGCCTTTGACAAAATACAACGTCCCTGTATGATCAAAACGCTACAAAAAATGGGAATAGATGGAAAATTCCTGAAGATAGTGGAGTCTATATATAGCAAACCTACAGCCAACATCATACTCAATGGTGAAAAACTGGAAGGATTTCCACTCAAATCAGGTACTAGACAGGGATGCCCACTATCACCATTACTATTCAACATAGTGTTGGAAGTTCTTGCCATAGCAATCAGGCAGGAGCAAGGAATTAAAGGCATACAGATTGGAAGAGAAGAAGTCAAACTCTCCTTATTTGCAGATGACATGATAGTATACATGGAAAAACCTAAGGAATCCAACAAGAAGCTTTTGGAAATCATCAGGCAATACAGTAATGTGTCAGGCTATAAAATTAACATTCAAAAGTCAGTGGCATTCCTCTATGCAAACACTAAGTTAGAAGAAATTGAAATCCAGAAATCAGTTCCTTTTTCTATAGCAACAAAAGCAATAAAATATCTAGGAGTAAACCTAACCAAAGAAGTGAAAGACTTGTATACTGAAAATTATGAGTCACTACTCAAAGAAATTGAAAAAGACACAAAGAAGTGGAAAGATATTCCATGTTCATGGGTTGGAAGAATTAACATCATCAAAATGAATATATTACCCAGAGCCATCTACAAATTTAATGCTATCCCCATCAAGATCCCAAGCACATTTTTTAGGAGAATAGAAAAAATGCTACAAATGTTTATCTGGAACCAGAAAAGACCTAGAATTGCCAAAACAATCTTGAGAAAAAAGAACAGAACCGGAGGCATCACACTCCCAGATCTCACACTGTATTATAGGACCATTTTCATCAAAACTGCTTGGTACTGGAACATGAACAGACACACTGACCAGTGGAATAGAATTGAGAGCCCAGAAATGAGGCCCCACACATATGGACATCTAATCTTTGACAAAGGGGCCCAGACTATTACATGGGGAAAGCAGAGTCTCTTCAACAAATGGTGTTGGAAACAATGGGTTGAAACATGCAGAAGAATGAAACTGAATCACTGTATTTCACCAAATACAAAAGTAAATTGACTCTGATTTCTAAATAAACCTGTAAAATGTGTTGGCTGTATGACAGATGAAAGCAAAGGCAGAAAACCTTTACCTTTATGCCAACTCATGGCAGAAGGCAGATCCCAGAGTTAGAGGGAAACAAGATATTTACTTCCTTTACCTCTGAATATTCTATTGGATATACTGCCCATAATGCCTCAGGGTACCATCAGTTAGCATATGGTACTTTTACATGAGGGTACAAGCTATTCTGTACACTGAATCCCCTTTAGTATTTAAGCCAGTTAGTTTCAACCAAGAGAATCCTATCAGAAGCAGAGGGTAGGGCTGATGCATTCGTCCAGAACCTGGATAAATTCAGTAGGCAGTGTTGTGCCCAGAAGTTCGAGTCTCGATCTCACGCAAAGAAGAACAGAATCACATGCAATAGCAAGATCCTTTATTATCAAGCTTAAGCTTGGGCCCCCAACACCCTTCCAAGCAAAGGGAGAGTCTGCGACCCTGATCCCTTCTCATCCCACCTTTTTACAATTATCACAGGATGGGCATAGGTGGAAATATTCACACGAAATAAGAAACAGGCCTCAGGCCAACAGCTGCTCTCAATATTTGGGGCCCCCTTCCAACCCCACAGGCAGGTCTTCTATTTCGCAGTACAAGAGATAGAAATTACAGCCCCAGCACATATTGTGCCCTAGGAACACACCTCCTGATTGTGCATCCCATAGAAAATGTGGGCATAGAAAACTGCTTGTGTTTTTCCAGCCTCTGTTACATAATCAGATAATCTGCTATAAATTACCACATAAAATGGTTACACCAAAGCAAAGTCCCTCCATATATATTCAAGCAGATTTGATAAATTCTCATAATATCAACATGATTCTCAGTTGGCCTCCCCACCTCTTCCTTGCTTTGCTTTCTCTTGCTGTAACTTTAACTTAAAAGGGGTTAGGTGCTTAAGGATTCACAGCAGGGAGATGAGAACAGGTTTAAACAATAGAAGGTTTAAACACTAGAAGGACAGAGACAGAAGAAAGAATTTCTTAATAGCTGCTTTGTCCAACCCCAGACTGATCAGAAGTAAAAGCTAGCCAATTGGGGGAGAAGAAAAAAATAACTGATAGTAAGTTTTTTTTTTTTTTTTTTTTTTTTTTTTACCACCAGGATTCCAACTGCAATAAGCCACACATAATCCTATTACTACATCTAAATATCTCTCTCCTTTTTTCCTCTCTCTCTGAGATGTGATGGAGCAGTTCAGAGTCCTCTTATCCTCTCCTTCTATCACTTCTCCCCCACTGGGAGTATGAATCAAAATTGGGTTTGGGTTGCAGAAGGTAGGAGTTCTGACTTCTGTAATTACTTCTTCACTGGATGTAGGCATTCACTGATCCAACCTTACACCCAGCCTGAATGTGTGTGTGTGTGTGTGTGTGTGTGTGTGTGTGTGTGTGTGTGTGTGTGTGTGTGTGTGTGTGTGTTTTCCATTAGGAGTATAGTTTCTCAAGGCTCCTGTCACCATGGGTCTGTATCCCCACCCTCACCCAATTAGATAACCACTATAGTTCTTGCACAGTCTTAAATATGAGTTGACTTTTTTTTCTTCTTTTACATTCATGAGTCTAATTCCCCACATTCTTTATATGAGGATAGCCATTCTGTAGTTGTCCTTTACCTCCTTACTTCACTAGGCATAATCTTCTCTAGTTCCTTCCATTTTTATCCCAAAGGACACAATATCATCTTTTTATCACTAAATAATACTCCATTGAGTGTATGTCTCATAACTTTGTCATATGTTGAAGGGCATTTTGGTTGCTTTCAAAACTTAGTTGTTGTGAATAATTCTATTATGAAAATGAGGATGTATATATCACTTCAAATCACTGTTATTATATACCTTGGGTAAATGCCTAGGAGCAGAATTGCTGGATCATAAGTATATCATTCTTATTTCTTTATAGGTGTTCCATCCTGTTCTCCATAATGGCTGCACCAGTCTGCACTACTACCAATAGTGTAGCAGAGTTCCTCTCCCTTCACTTCTTCTCTTGTTTTGTTGATGGAGCCCATTCTCACAGGTATGAGGTGGAATCTCAGTGCGGTTTTAATTTGCATTTCTCTGGTGATGAGTGAATTGGAGCACTTTTGCTTTTGTTTGTGGGCGATGTGGATCTCTTCTCCCACTCCTCCTCTTCCTCCTCTTCTTTTGCCACCTGGTTCACCATGGGTCTTGTTGCCTGCACTACAATTCCACTGCTCCTGGCTACCATTTTCACCTTTATTTTTCTTCTTTCTATTTTTATTTAACAGAACAGAGAGAAATTGAGAGGGGTGGAGAGATAGAGACAGAGACCTGCTGACCTACTTCACTGCTTGTAAAGTGTACCCCTTGCAGGTGAGGCTCAGGGGCTCCAACCCCAGTTCTTGCACATGGTGATACATGAGCTTAACCAGGCATTCCACCATGTCCCCTCCCCCAGCCCACCCGCTGTATCACTTCTTTACAGAACTGTCTATTCGTTCTTCTGCACACTTTTTTTTTTACTGTGTCTTTTTCCTTTTGTTGAGCTGCATGAATTTTTTTAATTATTTGCAATTTTATTATTAGATAGAGACAGAGAGAAACTGAGAGAGGAGGGAGAGTTAGACATGAAAAGAGACAGGGACATCTGCAACCTTACTTCACCACTTGTGAAGATTTCCCCTTGCAGGTGGGGACCAGAGATTTGAACCCATGTCCCTGCACACTGTAATGTGTGCACTTAACCAGGTGTGCCACCACCTGGCCCCTGTACAAGTTCTTAATGTTTGTTTAACATCAATTGTCTGTCTGACATGCAGTGTGCAAATATCTTTTCTCTCTGCTAGGTTTCTTATTTATCTTTATAGAATTTTCTTTTGACGTGTAGAAACTTTTCAATTTGATATAGGCCCCTTTTGTTCAATGTTTGTTTGTTTGTTTCTCTTGACCATGGTGTAGTTTCCAAATACATCTTTAATATTAGTATCCTGAAATGTTCCACTGATATGTTCTTCTATGTATTTTATAGTTTCAGATATAATTTCCAGATGTTTGATCTATTCTAAGCTCATTTTTGGTGTTAAGTGGTGATCTAGCTTAATTATTTCTGTATGTGGATGTCCAATTCACTTAACACCATTTGGTAAAGAGACATTCTTTTCCCCATTGGGCAGTTTTGGCCACTTTATCATATAAAATATGCTTATACATATGTAGTTTTACTTCTGGTTTAGCTTTTGGATAAGCTGTTCAATCTCCTTGAAACGTATTATTGGGGTTTTTACAGGGATTGAATTTTATCTATAGATTGCTTTTGGCAGAGTTACCATTTTAATATTTATTCTTCCAATCCATGAACAGGGGATGTTCTTCCATTTATTTGCATTATCCTCTATTTATTTTTTATTTTTTTTCTTTTTAGATTTTTAAAATATTTTTAAATTTATTTATTCCCTTTTATTGCCCTTGTTGTTTTATTGTTGTAGTTATTGCTGTTATTGGTGTTGGATAGGACAGAGAGAAATGGAGAGAGAAGGGGAAGATAGAGAGGGGGAGAGAAAGATAAGCACCTGCAGACCTGATTCACTGCTTGTAAAGCAACTCCCCTGCAGGTGGGGAGCTGGGGGTTCGAACCAGGATCCTTACACCAGTCTTTGCACTTTGCACCACCTGCACTTAACCCACCAGCTCCCATCCTCTATTTCTTTCAACGGTGTATTATAGTTTTCATTGAAAGGGCCCTTTATCATTTTAGTTATATTTATCCCTAGGTATTTTATCTTTTGGGGTTTGATTATAAATGAGATTGCTCTTTTCTCTGACATGCCACAGATATATAGGTATTGATTTTATAACCTGCTACTTTACTGAATTGATAGATGATTTCCAATAGTTTTTTGACAGAATTTTTGAGGTTCTTTAGGTATAACAGCATGTCACCTGCAAATCATGATTATTAATTTTTCTCCCTTTTCCACTCTGAATTCCTTTGGTATTTCTTTCTTGCCTGGTTGTGATGGATAGGATTTCTAAAACTATGTTGAATAGAAGTGGTGGACACCCTTGCCTAGTTCCTGACTGTAGGGGGAAAGCTTTCAATTTTTATTTATTAAGCATAGTGTTAGCCATGTGTTTGTCATATAGAGCTTTTATTAGGTTGAAGGCTTTTCCTTCCACTCCCAATTTCTTGAGGTCCTTTATCACAAATGGTGTTGGACCTTGTCAAGTGCTTTTTCTGCATCAATTTACAAGATCGTATGATTTTTATCTTTCATTTTGTTAATATGATGGATCCTATAGATTGATCTGTGCCTGTTGTACTTTCCCTGTTTCCTAGGAACGAATCCCACTTGGTTCTGGTGTATTATTCTCTTAATATGTTGTTAGATTTGATTATCCAAGATTTTGTTGAGGATCTTTGCATCAATATTAATCAAGGATATAGGTCTATAGTTTTCTTTTTTGGTGGAGCCCTTTCCTGCTTTGGGAATCAAAATGATATTATATTCAGAATTTGAGAGTATTCCCTTCTCTTATATTTTTCTGAAAATGTTTGAAGAGAATAGGTATTAGTTCTTCTTTGAATGTTGTATAAAATTCATTAGTATAGCCTTCTTGGCCTGGGATTGTGTGGTTGGGTAGGCTTTTGATTACTGGTTCAATTTCCACTTTAGTGATTGGCCTGTTTAGTTTATCTTCCTCTTCTTGTGTCAAAGTTGGCAGTTGATAAATCTCTAAGAATGTGTCCATGTTTTCTAAATTGTCAAGTTTATTTGAATATAAATGCCCATAATAGTCTTGTATGATCCTTTGTGTGTATGTTGTAATATCTCGTCTCTCCTTTCTGAGTGATTTTACCATAGTTTTCTCTCTTTTTATCCTAGTAAGTTAACTAATGGTTTATTTATTTTATTTATACTTTTAGAGAACCAGCTCTTGGTTTTGTCTTCCTAGTGGTCTCTTTGTTTTTTATGTCATTGATTTATGCACCTGCTAGCTTTTGGATCTCTTTGTTTCTTCATTTCTAATTGGTTGAGTTGGTTTAATAGGTGGTGTATTAGTGATGTCTCCTCTTAACTGTGTCTCTATTGCAATGAAATTTCCTCTCATGGTCCAAGAGGTGGTGCAGTGGATAAAGCACTGGATTCTCAACCAGGAGGTCCCAAGTTTGGTGTCCAGCAGCACATGTACCAGACTGATGTCTGATTCTTTCTTTCCTCCTAACTCTCTCATGAATAAATAAAAAAATAAATTCTTTTTAAAAAATTCCACTCAAAACTGCTTTTGCTACATCCCATAATGTCAGATAGATGGTTTCTTTGTTTTCATTGATATCAACATAATTCTTATTTTTTGATTTATTTAAATGACCCATGTGTTATTCAGAAGTATGTTGTTTAATCTCTAGGCCTTGAAGGAGTTTCCTTTTTTTTTTCTCCTTTGGTGGCTTATTTCTAGCTTCATACCATCATGGTCATAAAAACTGCATTTTATGATTTGAATATTCACACGTATTTACGTTGTCTTGATGGATATGGTAAATTTTGTGAATTTCATGTGTACTTGAAGAGTGTGTATGCATTTATTTTGGGATGGAAAATTCTGTACATACCTATTTGTGTTTGGTGCATCTTGCCTGTGGTTTCATCTAAGACCATTTTTTTTTTGTCCAGATAAACTGTCTCTTGCTGTGTGTTGTGTTTACTTACTACTGTTACTGTGTTGCTGTCAATATCCCTCTTAAGTAAGTAAACAATTGCTTCATAGGTTTGGCAGAACCTAAATTTAAAGTATATATATTTATAATGGTTATGTCTTCTTTTGGAGTTGATCATTTGACCTTTATGTAGTGTGCCCTTCTACCTCTGCTGACTTTCTTACCCGAATGTGTATTTTATCTGAAAACAGAACTGCTGTTTCTGCCTTTTATTTCTGTATTATTGCCTTGAACCATGAAATATCTTGACTGATTCATTTTCTTTCTTTCATTTTTTTCTTTTTCACCATAATTGTTGCCAGGACCCATTGATTACATGAATGATTCAGTGCTTCCAAGAACTACCTTTCCTTTAGCTTTTATAGAGTACATAAAAATTGAGGAGGGACTAAGAGAGAAGGAGGGAGAAGTAGAGACAAGTGCAGACCTGCCACCACTCAAGAAGCTTCTTCTTGCATGTGGGGAGTAGGGGCTCCAATCCAAATGCCTGCACGTGGTAATGCATGTGCTCAGCCAGATATCCTACCTGCTGGATGGATTAATTCATTTTCACTTTATATTCATTCAACAGATACTTTTTTCTTTTTTACTAATGACAATATCTTTTATGTAAATAGGTTATTCTGTTGTTTGTGTGCTTGTTTGTTGTAGCGTTATCACTGGGGCTTCGTGCTAGCACTACAAATCCATTGCTCTGGGTGGTCACTCCACCACCAACCCCCACCCCCGCTTTATTGGATAGGACAGAGATAAATTGAGAGGGGTGGGGGAAATAGAGGAGAGAGAAAAACACCTGCACACCTGCTTGGCAGTTTGTGAAGCATCCTCCTTGCAGAAAAGGCACGGGGATTCCAACACGGATCTTTGTGCTGGTCCTTGAGCATAGTAGTATGTGCACTTAACCGGGCGCCCCACCGCCCAATCCCTAAGTGATTTATTATGTTTCATTCAAGTATTTATTTATTTTACTTCTTTTCTGTAATTTCCTGTTCTGTGCCTTTCATTTTTTTAAAGGAATATGACATTTCAAAAACAGTTGGATTGCATTGCTTTTGCTTTTTGGCATACTCACTCAGTTTTTGTTTAACTGTGATCAGTTAAGATCTTTCTGGGCTCAGTTTTACATTACTAGCCATAAAATAATGTTAGAAAAAATAAATAAATAAATAAATAAATAAGTGCCGCGGACCACCACAGTGGATGAGCAGCAGAAAGGTCAGGGGTCTCGAAGGCAACCTCCCCGGTGGGTCAGGAGTCGGCACGAGGGAGAACAGATAGACACCACACTCTATTGGAGGGTGAATCTGGACTCATTTTAATAGTGAAACTGCATTAGCTTTTATACTTTTTTCAGGTTACATTCAGGTTGCCTAAACAACCAGCTCATAAGGAAGTAGCAATGAGCATCATAGTCTTGTGGCTTTGGCGGGCTATATGTTACTCCCCTTTTACTGTAAAGAATGGTACAATACTTAGTATCTTCCTGTTCTCAGGGGAGGTCATACCCAGAATTGTTTTTGACTTTTGTGGAGGGCTATTTCTATCATTAATCTTCTATGGGGGGCATACAGATCTTTGCC
Source organism: Erinaceus europaeus (assembly GCF_950295315.1). NCBI lineage: Eukaryota > Metazoa > Chordata > Mammalia > Eulipotyphla > Erinaceidae > Erinaceus > Erinaceus europaeus. Next base: position 42,686,141 of record NC_080176.1, on the reverse strand, counting down.
TAATCGTGGACCACTGCTCATCTAGGTCTGGTACAGTTTAATTATTAATCTTTCTTTGTTTCAGTACGTCAACTTGTACCTTCTTCTAGCGTTTGCCCTTCCGTAGGCAGTCAACAGTGTCAGGTTGAGCCTAATGTAAAGTTTCGAGACCTCCTTTGAATCTGGAGAGGTGGCAGTCGTTGACTATGTGGGTCATAGTCTGTCTGTAGCCACAGGGGCAGTTCGGGTCGTCTCTGCCTCCCCAGCGATGGAACATAGCGTCGCACCGGCCATGGCCTGTTCGATAGCGACTGAGGAGGGCCCAATCATAACGTGCTAGGTCAAAGTCGGGTTGACGCTTGCAGGGGTCTGTGATGAGGTGTTTGTTCTTTACTTCAGCTAACTGCCAACTCTGTTCCCAAGAGTCTGGAACAGAGAAGTTCAGTGTAGGCATAGGGTACCAGATTGGATGACGAGACGTCAAGCATTGGACAGGGTGGGTGAAGCTATCCGCGTATATTGGCAGGTCCAGTAGAGCACAGACGTGGGGAATGAACTTAGATGATGCTGCATCCCCACGAATATCTGGCGGGGCGATGTTGCTAAGAACTGGCAGCCATGGAACTGGGGTGGAACGGATGGTTCCAGAAATTATCCTCATGGAGGAATATAATTTGGAATCGACCAAGTGGACATGGGGGCTACGGAACCATACTGGGGCACAGTATTCTGCAGTGGAATAGCATAATGCCAGAGATGATGATCGCAGTGTGGAAGCGCTCACGCCCCATGAGGAGCTGGCCAGTCTTGCAATGATGTTGTTCCTCGCGCCCACCTTTACTGCAAGGAGGCCTCAATCTCTGCATTCTTTCTTTGAGGGGCAGGTCATAACATGACTTGTTTTGTCCGTCTATGTTGACCCACCTTCCCCACTTTCATAATGTAACTTTCAAATATGCCCCTGTGTAAGGGAGAGGGGGTGCTTCTGACTCTCCATTCCCACCAGGCACTGCCTAAGCACTATTAATCAATTGTGACAGTATAATTATTTGTAGCAATAACGGGGGGAGAATGCGTCGACCCATTCTCATCCTCCTGCCCGGCTTCCATGAAGTCTGAATGCAGGTCCAGAGGAGATGACCCTGTCAGGCTCCCTGGCGATCGTGACGGGGCGGCGCAAATAAGTCTTGGAATAGACGCTTGTAGATTCTGATGATTCTCACTCTGTGTTAGTTGAATCATGATCTTTGTATCAGCATTTTCTGTATAAATACAAGCATTCATTTAACTATTCCTTTATTTTTATCAAAGTCATAAAAAAATAAAAATCACAAACTATGGGTGGAAAATCCATTTTGCTGTTCTCTGTGTCCTAGCACTGATTTTCCACTTCAAATCTCCAAGTCTCAGTAGTAAAAAGCCTACACATTGTATTTCTCAGAATCATTTATTTGATAGCTGAATTCAAGATTAAAATTTGCATAAAGGCACTTGTGAGAAATTTGATAGGTGGAAAACAGAAGCAGAATACATGTAATCAGCCCTCTGTCAGTGGTGGGCAGAAGTATGGCCTTCAGCAGATTTGAGGGTTTATAGTGAGTTCCAGGTGTTTGCTAATGAATCATCTACTTTGACATTGTAGGAAATTGTGATAATTACTAGGAGTGCTCCGTGATTTCTTAAATTTCCTGCTCCTCTGTAAGGTAATGTTGAATTTGAAAGCTAACAAAGGTCTTCCATTAACTTAGCTTCTCCAGGTACTCTAGTAATTAAGAAAGCACCAAATGTGTTTTGCAAAGTCATCTCCAACTGAAATAAATTCTTACAGTCACTGACTCTTCACAACAAGCATCCTATTCCTAATATTGCTTTCAGATCCATAACTAGCACTCAGATCATAGGAGAATGGACACAGAGTCTGACTTGAGAAAGGATAGTATCCCCAAAAGAACTAGAAAGTTTTACTAATTTATACTTCTGGAAATCCAAGAAAGAATGCTATGAATAAATTCTGAAGGTTATTAGTAAGGGAAAACAGAAACAAATTGTTATATTAAGCCATGTTTATTCAAGTTTTTACCTTTTCCTAGAGTAGTCAAATGTTTGCAGTGAGTACACAGTGAGTACTGACTGCTAGATTGCCTGACCATAAACTGAAACTGACCTTCTGTGAGGAAGGTAAAGTAAAATTATGATGAAAATCCAGGATATGAAGGTATATATGAACATATACCAAAAAAGGACAGAAATTCTTGTGCTGCTTTATCAAGTATGACCTGCTACTCATCCCCTTACTATATTACCTTATGGGCTATGAGGTAGTACCATCAGCTAAGCACCTGGAATGGGTTGCATTGGATCGACCTTCTCGTGGTGCATCCCGTGAGTACCCATTCATTGGGGAAAATGACGATCCTTCCTAGCCGACTGAATCCACATGGATCCCAGTCACTTTCAAAGCCAGCAACAAGCAGCTCCTCACAGCTTTCAACCTGACGCTGTTGACTGGCTACGGAAGAAGGGCAAACGCTAGAAGGAGGAGGAGGAGGAGGAGGAGGAGGAGGAGGAGGAGGAGGAGGAGGAGGAGGTAGAGGTGGAGGAGGAGGAGGAGGAGGAGGAGGAGGAGGAGGAGAAGGAGAAGAAGAAGAAGCACCTGGAATTACTCAAAGAGGTCAAGGGTGATCATAGGAAGTAATGCCATTGATATGACCTACCTGAGTTTTGTGGATAGGCATACCGGGATTCTTCAGCTTGGCAGAGGCCAAGTGACTGAGCTAAAATTCAAAATCTTGTGATAGACAGTATTTCTCCAATTAGGAAAAAGTCTAAAAGAGAGAGCAAAGTAACTTAAGCCATAGGAATCACTAGTGGAGCCAAATAGATCATGGTATCAACTGTATTGAAATAGAACTACTAGAACTGCTGACTACTCCCTATTTGGTTTTTGTCATTGAAAAAATTATAGATCACATGTTCTGATTTTTGCCACAATTGAGTCACATCCTCTCACAAATTTCCAAACTTAAAGTCTCTGAAATTTATCTGATTATTTCTTAAATACTCATGACAAATGATAAAATATTGAAATTCCTAGATAGCCCTCAAAGTAGCCTATAGTCACAACCCATTGTCACTATGCACTGTATAAAATGAGGTAATTGCCTCACCTTTGAATATACAGTGGGCAAAAATACCCTTTGTCAAAATCAGAATACCCACATCCACTTTTGAACTCCTGTGATCTTTAGGAAGAGTAATTAAAGAGGATATTAGAAATAGTAGGGAGGAGTGAAAGTATCTGGAATTGCTTATTCCTTTTCCAACTGTAACATAAATTGAAAGATGACACAGATTACCACCACTAAATAAGACTAGAAATATGAATATTTAGTATTCCTGTCATATTTAAGAGATCATTTTGACCAAAGCTGAAATTAGATGACCTTAGAGTAAGGCATTATTGTAAACACAATCAGCAACAAATTCCAGTTGCTGCTGTCTTCACAGATGTGGGATTCAGTCGGGAATAAATCAACACACCACTGTGGAGCGCATCAATAGTATGTTCTTATTGACCAGAAAAATACCTTTTCAATTGTGCCATTAAAATTTAAAAAAAAAAAAAGCAAAAAATTGATTTTCCCAAGTAGATCAGCAATTTACCATCACTCCATTTTACCTCAGGAGTTGGTCTACTTTGTGCTTTTCTGTCTGAATTTAATCTGATAAATTCTATAATTCAGTCATAGCAATAATAGTGTTTTTTATTTTTATTTACTATTGATGACTATGGCAAAGTACATTTTCCAAGATATAAAGATGGTCACATAGTCTTCTTTTTAAAAATATTTTTAAATTTATTTATTCTTAATTCATAGAAAAGAGAGAAATTGAGAGGGAAAGGGAGATAGAGAGGGACAGGGAGCAATGCTTCACTGCTGAAGAAGCTTCCCCCCTGCAGGTAGGGACTCGGGGTTTGAACGTGGCTCCTTGAGGGTGGTAATGTGTGCACTCAACCAGGAGTACCACCATCCAACCTTTTTTTTTTTGTAATGATATTTTGTTTTATTTATTTTTAAAATAGTATACAGACATTTATTTACTGTTTGTCACAGAGAAGTACAATTAATTAAAACAATCTAGGTAGGCTCATTTAACCTCTAATGAATCTGTTCAAGACACTTGACACTTTTGTTTGAAAAAACACTGTGGGAGTCCAGCGGTACCGCAGCAGGTACAGTGCAGTTGGTGCAAAGTCCAAGGACAGCCTTAAGAATCCCAGTTTGAGGTGTGAGCCCAGGCTCCCCACCTGCAGGGGAGTCACTTCACAGGCAGTGAGGCAGGTCTGCAGGTGTCTATCTTTCTCTCCTCCTCTTTGTCTTCCCCTCCGCTCTCGATTTCTGTCTGTTCTATCAAACAACGAAGATATCAATAACAACAATAATAAAAAACAAGGGCAACAAAAGGGAATATATAAATAACACGGTTCAAGGATTTTTGGCTATGTACAGGTTACTAAAATCAAACTAAGTAAGCTCTATCCTTTATAAAAAATCAGCTTCCATATTTTTTGGGGGGTTGTTCTTTTTCTTTTTGCTGAGCTGAATGAGTTCTTTATAGATGTTTGATATCAAGTGCTTGTCTGAAGTATGATGTGCAAATATGTTCTCCTGTTTGCTGGGAGAACATATCTTTATGGAATTTTCTTTTGATGTATGGAAGTTTTTTAATTTGATATAGCCCCACTTGTTCAACCTTGCTTTTGTTTCTCTTGCCCATGGGGTGAAGTGTCCAAATATGTCTTTAGTGTCAATGTCACAAATGTTTTACCAATATGTTCTTTTACATATTTTATACTTTCAGGTCTAATATCCAGATCTTTTATCCTTGGTGTATGGTGTTAATTGGTGGTCTAGTTTCATTTTTCTACATGTAGCTGTCCAATTCTGCCAGCATCATTTGTTAAAGAGACTTTCTTTTCCCCAATGGGCAGATTTGGCCCTTTTGTCATATATGAGGTGTCTGTACATGTATGGATTGAGTTCTGGTCTCTCTATCTTATTCCATTGGTCCATATGACCATTTTTGTTCCAGTACCACACTGTTTTGATTACTACTGCTTTGTAGTATAACCTGAAGTTGAGTATTGTGATTCCTTCATTTTTCTTTTTTTTTTTCCCTCCAGGGTTATTGCTGGGCTCGGTGCCTGCACCATGAATCCACCGCTCCTGGAGGCCATTTTTCCCCCTTTTTGTTGCCCTAGGTTGTTGCAGCCTTGTTGCGGTTATTATTGCCATTGTTGACGTTGCTTTGTTGTTGGATAAGACAGAGAGAAATGGAGAGAGGAGGGGAAGACAGAGAGAGAGGGGAGAGAAAGATAGACACCTGCAGACCTGCTTCACCGCCCGTGAAGTGACTCCCCTGCAGGTGGGGAGCCGGGGGCTCGAACCGGGATCCTTACACCAGTCCCTGCACTTTGCGCCACGTGCACTTAACCCACTGCGCCACCCCCCGACTCCCTCCTTCATTTTTCTTCTTTTTCTTTAGGAGTGTTTTTGCTATTCATGGTTTTTTAGAGTTCCACATAAATTCAACCTTCCTGCCCTTAAAATGTTAAAAAAAATATTAAGTTATTCTTTTTTTTTTGCAATCATTGAAGCACAGTGTATATTAGAGAAAAATTCATGCAAGTGTTTCAGGTTTAATAATTTTATTTTCTGACACTATGCTTTTATGCAAAATCCAGTTGTGTCCTGTTCTACACTTAGCACCACACACTTAGCCTTTTAGACTTTTCTAATCAGGCCACATTTTACTAACAGACACAAAATAAGTTCAGATAAGACATAAGTTCTCACAGACAAGTTCAATACCAAGGTAGCTTGCTGCTGAGATGATGAGTGTCCTTTATAGGAAAGTTTAGTGCTGCCACTTTTGTTCTGCTTTTTGTCATAAAACAAGTACAGATCCTTAAATATTGTTCTTCCCTTCAAAATTACTTTGTTATAAGATTGATACAAGGTAAAAAAAAAAAAAAAACTTATTCCATCTAGACCTACCCTGGTCTGTGTATTTCCTCCATGTCTGTGTGAGTTTATTTTCTCCTACATTTCAAATAAGTGATACTAGACACATGATTTTATAACAAAGAAATGGGTGACTTCAAGACACTGAAGAACTTAAGAGTATTAGGTATTATAAAGTAGACTTGTTTTAGAAAAGTCTTATAAATGTTCACTGAGCCTTGTAAGAGTTATAAATTACTGGTCAAACACTTGTCTGCAAATGGAAAAAATGTAAAAAAAAAAAAGGTATGCAGATTGATTTTACATCAAATCACTGTGCCATTGAAGAGACAAGTCCTACCAGCTGCCTAAGTATACATGCCATCTGATGGGCTCTTGCATTTTATGCAGGACCCTTGAAAGACGAGGATCCCACTCCACTGGAAACTGAATGTTGTTATTTGCCATGGGTGCATGAGACCCCCTAGCAAGTCATGAATGGTGCACTAAGTCTATTCTTGCAGGGGTCCAGATGGAGAACTGTGACTGTGGGAGCAGTGTTCCTAAGCACACAGATGTTTGGCCTTCTCGTAGCTCACAGAAGGGCTGTCCACTCAGACATAGCTCCTATTTTTTGCATTCTCTGATGAGGCCCCGGGGGATAAGTAACTGAACAGCAATACTAGGGGCTACAGAATCATCCTGTCTCTATGTAGGTTCAAAAGCATAACGTTGTATATTGAAGCTTTCAGGAGTCTTTCTTTCAAGAATTCTTAAATATGTATTTAAACCTTATTATAGAGTTTTTGCAAAATGCTAGTAGATTGGGCACTAAGTTTCAAAGCAATGAAACTTAACTGTGCAATTGGTAGTTTTCTGTGTTTTTCTCAGTACTCTGAATTTAGCTTTGAGTTCCAACTTCTTGTGCTGCTGAGTTTTATAGGGAAGTAAAGATACACAAATCAGTGATTACATAGTTCTTTAGAGTACTGACTCATTCTCTTTTAGGTGACTTCTTGGGATATAGGAATGTGTTCCTTTCGCCATTTTTTTTTTTTTTTTTACTTCTCTTCAAGAGTCATTTAAATTCTTAGTGGTGGCAGAGGCAAGGGTATATGCTATGTTAGGTTTGACAGAATGAGACATGGTATGAAATAGTGTTACACATCAGTATGAGCAAGAAACTTGTTAGAAATGCAAATTATTGGGCCTCATAATGCATGAATGCACTGATTAGAAATTCTTAGGGGGCAGGGCTTCAGCAGACCCAGATGAGTGCACTTGTTACTTTAAGTGAGGACCACAACTCAAGCTCTGCTCCCCACCTGCAGGCAGTGAGCTATCTACCTCTCTCTTCTGATTTTCTTTACACCTTATGAAATAAAAAGAGAGAAAAAAGTAGCACCTGGCTATAATGTGTGTGTGTGTGTGTGTGTGTGTGTGTGTGTGTGTGTGTGTGTGTGTGTGTGTGTGTGTGTGTGTAATGTAGACTCAGAAATCTTCATTTTTACAAGATGGGCAGTTGATTATTTTTTTTAGTGTTTTTCATTTTTTAATTTTATTTATAAAAAAGAAACACTGATAAAACCAAAGGATAGAAGGGGTAAAACTCTACACAATTCCCACCACCAGAACTCCCTATCCCATCCCCTCCCTTGATAGATTTTCTACTCTTTAACCCTCTGGTAGTGTGAACCCAAGGTCATTGTGGGATGCAGAAGGTGCTTCCCCGATGAACATGGGTGTTGTCAGGTAGATCCATACTCCCAGCCTGCCTCTCTCTTTCCCTAGTGAATCAAAATCAGAACTCCAGGACACATTGATGGGGTTGTCTGTCCAGGGAAGTCCAGTTGGCATCATGCTAGCATCTGGAACCTGGTGGCTGAAAAAGAGTTAACATATAAAGCCAAACAAATTGTTGACTAATCATGAACCTAAAGGCTGGAATAGTGCAGATGAAGAGTTGGGGGGGTCTCCATTTTGTAGATAGCTAGTAGGCCTATTTTAGTTTTATTCCAAAGGGCCTGTCACTATACTAGTTTTATTTTCTTTTTCTTTCCCCTGAGCCTGAAATCTGATATGCAGGTGGATCCAAGTTATTGTCTGGGAAGACGATATTATGGCTGGAAAAATACCAGAAAGCTGGTTCAAAGAAGAAAGTAGCTCCCAAATATGGGAAAGATGTATAAATATTTTTTGTTAGAAACATTTTTAAATATTTATTTATTTATTTCATTTTGGTGCCCTTATTGTTTTATTGTTGTACTTATTATTGATGTTGTCATTGTTGGATAGGACAGAGAGAAATGGAGACAGGAGGGGAAGACAGAGGGGGAGAGAAAGATAGACACCTGCAGACCTGCTTCACCACTTGTGAAATGACTCCCCTGCAGGTGGGGAGCCAAGGGCTGGAACCCAGGTCCTTATGCTGGCCCTTGCGCTTTGTGCCACCTACACTTTACGTGCACTACTGTCCGACTCCCTGGTGTATAAATATTTTTTACTGTAAACCCCACAGATTTGATGTGATCTGGGGCCCATATTCAGCTTAGGAGCCTTTGTGACCTCTGTATCCCTAAAGATCTGAGCTCACATTCTGAGGTCAGGAGTAGGAACATTCCAATTGGCCCAATATCAGGACCCATCTTCCTCAGGTGTAGCATAGAATATGTTGTCCAGCCTCCTTTCGAGGATGGATCATTCTCTACCTTTGTTGATCCAGGTTGAGGGCAAGGTCCTATGGAGGCCCACAAAGGGCTCTATTTTGTTGTTCCTGATAGACATGACTGGTACCAATGGAGAGAGGGATTTATTCGAGGTCTAGGCCCATCATGTCTGTTTGGAAATCTCAGAACTCCCTGAATAGGGCCCCAGCTGATGGAGGATTTCATTTAATTTGGAGTAGGGCACCAAAGTAAAAAAAAACCCTGGGCTGAGGGTGAGGGTGTATGTTCGGCATTAGTTGATTCTTAGGCACCATCACTTTTGAAAAATCTCTGGCATCCACCCACCTTGGTTTGTGATGAGAAATATGAGCATTGTTGATCTTTGTGTTTTGTGGTTCCTTCTGTGTATGTGTCTGCTCAGAACTTGAATGCTATAGGGTGCTCTTTCCTTCTTATTTCTACTTTGCAGCTTGATCTCCATGCTCAAGTTGCGAGTTAGCATTCTCCTCAATTCCAAAGTTTAGAATTCCTCCAAACTTCTGGAAAGGTTCCATCACCCTAGATACTCATTAGGGATTGATCTTGGAAGAGGTCTGAATAGAAGATTCAAAGATTCAGTCCTCAGGCTCCTGAGCTATACCTTTTTCACTGCTGTCTTTTTTTTTCCTTCAGAGAATATAGCAGATTTATTAAAGTCCTATAAGCAAATAGAAGTAGGAGGTTAGTTACACCTAAACTTTGATTTTTCTCAACATTTATTTACTTATTTACCTATTTTTGAGCTAACAAGGGTGTAACTCACACTGTTCCCATTACCAGAGTTCTGTGTCTCCACTCTCCATTTCCTCTACTGGAAGCTGCAGTAGTTCTCCTAAGTAATCTCATCTCTCTTTGTCCACAGTGACATGATTGTTTTGTGTATGTGATTATATAGGGGGAAATTGGATTGGGATTTTTTTTCAGTTCTTATATAGCTGAGTGGTATTCCTTGTGTGTATCATGTAAACTGAGATAAACTAAAATAGAAGTGATCTCACTTAATGGTGGTACTTTGGAAGAAAGTCAAGAAAAAGAAAACTTAGAATGAAACTGGGATGAGTGAGGTGTGTATTGCAGTAAGACAGAAGACTCTGGACTGGGAGTGACAGTGAGAGATGAAAACAGGATGGGGGTGGGCTGCTGGTGAGAGTGGTCTGCATATCACATGGCACGAAGTGCAAGGACTGGTGGAAGGATCCCAGTTTGAGTCCCCGGTTCCTCACCTGCAGGGTGTTCGCTTCACAGGCTGTGAAGCAGGTCTTCAGGTGTCTATCTTTCTCCCCCTCTCTGTCTTCCCTTCCTCTCTGTCTTATCCAACAACAAAGACAGCAATAACAACAACAACAATAATAACAACAATGACAATAAACAACAAGGGCAACAAAAGGGAAAATTTTTTTAAAGAAGCCCTTTATATAAATTACTTCTTTCCCTCAATAGTAATGACCAGTTACTTATCATAATTGGAGAAAAAAAAAAAGCTTAACTTTCAGTTCTTTATTTTGCTTGTTTTGTTTTTTGCCATCAGGATTATATCTGTGCCTGTAAACAGTTCCAAAATCTGTTGTACATCTGAGAGTATTATCATTGATTTGTTCTCTCATTCTTGCTTCAATAATCTTTACCTTTATTAAGATAAATGGTGAGAGGGCCTGGTCATGGTGTGTCCAGTCGTGAATACACATGACATATAAACACTAGAGTTTAAGGCACCACAGGGAAGAAGCTTCACCACTGGTGAAGCAAGTGTTTAGATGTCTTTCTCTCTGCCTTTTTATCCCATGCCCGTCCAACTTCTCTCTGTTCTATCAAAAGAAAAAAATAGAGGGGAAGTCATCAGGAGCAGTGGATTATTATTATTGCAGGCACTGAGCCCCAGAGATAACCCTGGTGGAAAATAGCCAAACAAACAAACAAAACCCGATAATTGATGAACTCTCTAACTAAATAGAATAAAACTTATAGTATATGGGAAAGCATGTACACTAAAATTTCAAGAACTACTATACCACTTCTGAATTAGAAGGACTATAATGGGATGCTAATCATTCCACACTAAAATATTTCTGTTACTAAGCTAATTCTCATAAAATATTCTTCTTACATATGATTTTCTCCCTTGGATTCTTTCAACATATTTCTTTTCAATATAATTTACAGACAATTCTTTACTCTAAAATTTATATTTCTGTGCACACGTACAGTGTTTGAAAAAAGAACGAACAAATTTCAAGCCAGGCCTTACTAGGCCTTGACTCTTCTATTAAATATAATTTCATGGGCTTCCACTATATGAAATCTAATTTACATCATAAAGAGATTAATATTAAAATGTAACCCCCAAGAGCAGGTTCAGTCTAATTCCAAGCTCTAATATCTACCCTTATCTTTGTAAAGGGATAGTTAACCTACATCAAACTAAAGGTTTAAGTTCACTTTTGTGGTTCACTAGGTCTTGTTCTTTTTTTTTTCTTTTAATGTATCTTTTTATTATTATTATCTTTATTCATTTATTGGATAGAGACAGCCAGAAATTTAGAGGGAAGGGGTTGACACAGAGAGAGAAAGATCTCTGTTTTTTAAAAATAATTTTATTTTATTTATTTATTCCCTTTTGTTGCCCTGGTTGTTTTATTGTTGTAATTATTATTGTTGTTATTGATGTCATTGTTGTTGGACAGTACAGAGAGAAATGAAGAGAGGAGGAGAAGACAGAGAAGGGTAGAGAAAGACAGATACCTGCAGACCTGCTTCATGCTGGTGAAGCAACTCTCCTGTAAATGGGGAGCCTGGGGCTCCTTAAGCCTGTCCTTGCACTTTGAGCTAGCTACCTGCGCTTAACCGGCTGCACTACCGCCAGACTCCCAAGATCCCTGTTTCTTTACTTTCATTCTAGTGTACCACAACAACCACATTAACTATACAATGATTTAGTTCTAGTGCATTAGAACTTCACATTTTATTGATACTATTAAAGTATTTCTATAGACATTAACAAAATCACATTTTTCTCCACTTACCATAATATTAGCATTAGAATCTTACCTCAAAACTATTCCACATCTCAAAACTTCACAAGGTTAAAAGAATGAACCTCTTTGATAACTTATTCCACTACAACTGCCTTGGATTCAATGAAACATTCATATCTAAATTTAGAGTATCACAATTTTCACACTTTTATAATGTTATCTTTGGCTAAAAGTTTTTCTTTAAATTAAATGTGATATGTACATATATATATATATATATATATATATATGACAATGACAGTTTGTATGTTACATTTATATACTTCTGCATTTCATACTTCAGTGTCATGAAATTTTGTAAAAATTATAGAAAGGAAATTTAACAATTCTTTTTACATTTTCTTTGCAGTAAACATAGATTTTCCACAATATTTGAATGTTTTGTCTAATAATAAACATCATTCTAAACTGTTGTCCCAGGTTTTTTTTGTTGTTTTTTTTTTTTTCTGTAATGATGTGTTCTTTCTGTTAAAACACCACCTTTCAGTGCACTTCTGTCAGGGGATTGTAGCAATGCAGTGGTGCTTTCGCGATCACTTAGTAGTTTTCTGTGACTCCTTTGAAACCCGCTTTTTCTCACTTATTCTCTCTCCTGGCAGCATTTCAGGTTGGAGAAAGATCCACTTGTTCAAAATTACCCATATAGCCATGCGTTGCATTAGTTATAGAGAAAGGATCTCTGTTAAAATCGAATGACTCTCTGATAGTCACATTCTGGTCTCAGAGAACTGAATGGAGAATCAAAGACATAGAATAGCTAACACTCTGAGCAATATAATTTACAAAATGCACATTCAAATTTGTGCACTTAATGTATTTCTATTATGATCATGCTAATTCCTATCATGTTGTTTTAAAATCTGAATTTAGAAGATTAGTCTACAATAATTATAAATAACAACTCAGGTTCTGTATCACAGAACAATCATTCTAAGTGTACATACTTTACATATTATTCATAGTTAGTAGATTTTGAAAAGAATAGAACCTTTTTCAAGTATGCAAAATACTTCACCTGTAGAGAAGTTAATGAGTCCATTTTTAACCCACAGTGATTTTTACAGCCAAATAATAGGGCTTTGAATAAAAGAGCCACTATAATTAACTCAGATGTCAATGAAGGTAATTTTTTAGGGAATCCATTCATAATTTAAAATATTTATAAATACTCTCAACTTTTATCATGGCTATCATCACAAGTTCAAAAATAATACCAATTTATATTGAATCTTTGTTTAATCCTCAACTTAGAAAATCGTTAAAACCTTTCCTCTGATGTATAATCAGAAAACAAAAACTGTAGTTTTTGAAAAATGAAGATTTGGAGAAGTCGGTGTGTCATATTGGCAAACGCATAATTAATAATTCTTCTTATGTCAACAAAACCTTTTCATGGTGTAACTTCAATTGCCGAATTGCTGTCTGATCAGAGTGCTGGAATCTGACCTAAAGGGCTCCATATTTTTTAAGCTCAAAAACTTACCAAACTAAAACAATTAGTTAAATGGAAAAAAAAAAAGTCAATACATTCAGTAAATTTGCCATATCTAGAAAAGAACTCGTATAATGATGTTTAAGTAATTATACTTTATATAAATAATTATTCACCAAATCATGTATTTTTTATTTTTCAGTAATGCAAATAAATACATAAGTTCTGTCTTAAAGACAGTTATTTTCTTTGGGCAATTGGCTTAAAAATAAATCAAGTTTATATATTTTTGACAGTGTACTTCAATATAAAATTCCTAAAATATATTTTGATGATATTATGGTATCTTATATTAAAATCACTTATTTTCAAATCTTTTTTAAAGATTTTATTTATTTATGAGAAAGATAGGTGGAGAAAGAAAGAACCAGACATCACTCTGGCACATGCACAGCCAGACATCAGAGATCAAACTCAGGACCTCATGCTTGAGAGTCCAAAGCTTTATAGCTGCACCACCTCTCAGACCACTTGTTTTCAAATCTTTAAATTAAAAACAGACACTATAGCTTGCAGAGACAAAATACTCTAATAAAAAATAACTGAAGGTTGTTTGTTTGTTTGTTTGTTTCTGCCTCCAGGGTTATCACAGTGACTCTGTGCCTTCTGGAGGCTATTTTTTCCCCTTTACTGCCCTTGTTGATTTTTATCATTCTTGTGGTTATTATTGTTATTAATATTGTTGTTGGATAGGACAGAGAGAAATGGAGAGGGGAGGGGAGGGGAAGATAGAAAGGGGGAGAGAAAGACACCTGCATTCCTACTTCACCACTTGTGAAGCAACTCCCCTGCAGGTGGGGAGCCAGAAGCTCAAACAGGGATCCTTAAGCTGGTCCTTTCACTTAGCACCATGTGTGCTTAACCTGCTGAGCTACTGCTAGACCCCCAAGTCTGCAATTTTTAACCCTGCTTTGCTCTGTAATGTTACTCTAGTGATTGCCACTACTGTAATAAAATCCCTTCTCTGACTCAGGAATTGCATGCCTTTTTTTGCGTGCCGTTTTCCAACTTTCATGGAGGCTAACTTGTTAGCTATTAAGCTACTAAGCGTTGCTCAGGAATGAGTATGTAATTAATTAGGTAACAGGAGACTTAACAAGGGAACATGTGGAGGGGATAGCAAAAGTTCCTGTTAATGGTTAATGGTGTTACTTCTAAACACGCCAATAACACCATAGTCAATCTTGCAGTAAAGAAGAGATCTGGGCCCTATCCAAAGTTTCAAGGACTGGGGGAAGTAGAGTCTCTATAGTGGAGATGTGAGATTCCTGCTGTCTTAGGGTTCAAAAAGACAATGGATAGTTAATGTTATCATCACATTATTTGGTAATTGGGTTAACTTTGAAAAGTCCTTTTGTTAGGGTTTCTTGTATATTACCCAGTATCTTGTATATAGCTATGCTATTGGTTGCTTTTGATCTACTTGGTCTAGGCTTTTGAGAGAGTCTGCACATCAAATACACATCCTATATATTAAAAAGACTCAGTCTGTGTTTTAAAAACTTCGAGACATACAATTAATTTTCCCCCTCTCATATTAATTATCTAGTGATATATGACTACTCTTTAATAGGAATGTACATAAACACCATTCCCACCACCAAAAGACAGTGACCCATTCCTCCCACCCACTCCTACCCCCCACTGTCCCAGGAAGCTGCATGTCTACCCCTCACCACAGGGTTTTTACTTTGGTGCTCTATTTATAATTTAGTCAGGTCCTGCTTTTAGTTTCCCTTTCAGATCTTCTTCCTCAACTTCTGTTGATGAGTGGGATCATCTCATACTAATCTTTATCTTTCTGACTTAGTTCACTTAACATAATTCCTTCTAGCTCTGTCCAAGATGGGTCAGAGAAGGTGGGTTCATTTTTCTTGATAGCTGCATAGTATTCCATTGTGTATATATATACCACAGCTTTCTCAGCCACTCATCTGTTGTTGGGCACCTGGGTTGCTTCTAGGTCTTAGCTATTATGAATTGTGCTACTATGAACATAGGAGTACACACCTCTTTTTGGTTGGGTGTTATGGAGTCCTTGGGGTATAACCCCAGGAGAGGAATTACTGGATCATATGGAAGGTCCATGTCTAGCCTTGTGAGAGTTTTCCAGACTGCTCTCCACAGAGGTTGTACCAATTTACATTCCCACCAGCAATGTAAAAGGGTTCCTCTGTCCCCACAACCTCTCCAGCATTTGTTGCTGCTGTCCTTTTTAATGTATGCCATTCTTACAGGAGTGAGGTGGTATCTTAGTGTTGTCTTAATTTGCATTTCTCTGACAATCAGTGACCTAGAGCAGTTTTTCATATGTTTGTTAGCCTTTTGGATCTCCTCTAAGGTGAATGTTTTGTTCATATCCTCTGCCCATTTTTGGATGGGGTCATTTGCTTTTTTTGGTGCTAAGTTTGCTGAGCAACCTAATCAGCACGATTGCTACCTCAACATGCTTCAGCTCAGACTGTGCCCAGAGACTTCACGTGTGGAATGACAACCCTTCAGCTTCATTACTCGGGTGAGACCTTTCCTTACATAGTATTCTCTAATTACATCCCAGGTGGTTCACTTTCTAATAAATACCCAAAACCTAGATATACACCAGTTTCTGTGCGAGAGAGCTTATGTTCACACGTATCCATAAACTACTGCAAAATATATACCTGAAAGCAGAAGTACACTAGAGTTTGCAGCGAGTACCCCCCTAATACTTCCTCTCCACTATTCCAAGCTTTGGGTCCATGATTGCTCAACAATTTGTTTGGCTTTATATGTTAACTCTCTTTTCAGTCACCAGGTTCCAGATGCCATCAGGATGCCGGCCAGGCTTCCCTGGACTGAAGACCCCACCAATATGCCCTGGAGCTCCACTTCCCCAGAGACCCACCCTACTAGGGAAAGAGAGAGGCAGACTGGGAGTATGGACCGACCAGTCAACGTCCATGTTCAGCGGGGAAGCAATTACAGAAGCCAGACCTTCCACCTTCTGCAACCCTCAACGACCCTGGGTCCATGCTCCCAGAGGGATAGAGAATAGGAAAGCTATTGAGGGGAGGGAGTGGGATATGGAGATTGGGTGGTGGGAATTGTGTGGAGTTGTACCCCTCCTACCCTATGGATTTGTTAATTTATCCTTTCTTAAATAAAAAATAAATTAAAAAATAGTTCTAATGTAATGCACTTCAAAATGAATTTTGTAATTACCACAGAAATGCAAATAAAGACAACAATGAGATACAAAAAAAAAAGAAGAGATCTGGAGTTGAGTGCACCCATTGCCATGCACAAGAACCGGGGTTCAAGTCCCTAGTCCTCACCTGCAGAAGGGAAGTTTCATGATTGGTGAAACAGTATTGCAGCTGTCCCTTTTTTTTCTTTACTTCTCTAGCTCCCCTTCCCCCTCTCAATTTCTCCTTGTCGTATTAAGTGAAATAAATAAATACTTTAAAAATATTTATAAGCGAAGGAGAAGAAGGAGAAGCAGAGAGAGAGAGAATGAGGAGGAGTAGGAGTTGGTTCAGAGATATGCTGGGGAGGGAGAGGAGAAGGAGAATGAGACTTGTTGAAGTTGTCTTGGGTCAGACTCAGGAGATGTGGGGCAAAGTTCCCAAGGAGATTATAGCAGAAGCCAGTTTACAGGCGGACAAAGCAGGATCTAACAACCCATCAGGAATCCTATCAGAGTCCCATTTCACCCTTACTACACAATCAAGGATTTTCTAGGGTCCTTCTACTCCTCCTAGTGCTTATATCCCCATTCCAGAGAAGAAAAAGGTAGTGCTCATGTAGCAATTAGACCAGTTTCTAATTCAGAAGTTAGCAAGCATTTCAGGTTTCAAAAGTAAATCTATATAAATTAAGAGAGCACTTTTGTTACATCAGTGTAAGAGCCTGTCCTTTAACCCCAAATGTCTAGTATCTTGTGATCAAATCTGTTGATCAAAGGTCTACTATTTTTAAATCAGAAAAGTGAATGTAATTCGTATACAGTATGTTCTTGCAAGAGAGAAAAAGATCTAGTGATCTAGGAAGAGATTTGACCCCCAAATTTTTTCGCTTCCTTCAATGCATGTTTGTAACAAGTAAGGAAATGGTGAAAATAATTAGGCTGGTGATAGTTTTTCAATTTTTGTATTCTTAAAAGGCAAATAAAAATTTTTTTATCATAATAAAGACTATTTTTTATTTTCAAGCTAAACTAAGAGTCACAAACTAAGAGTCACAAATCCCTATTTAATCTCTAAAGGACATGATTATCACCATGAGGCCTTCTTTACTGCAAAAATGAAAAAGGACTGCATGGGGAGATTAAAAAAATCCCTGGCTGTTTTGCTATCCTGATGTCTACTGCTTTATAAAATGTACATCCTCAGGGCAATTTAGCACCTCCCAGATGCCAGACTGCAGACTAGCTCCCTTTGTGGCAAATTTGTACTAACTCACAAAATGTTTATTTCTAAAAAGACATGGATTGTCATCACTGGGTTATAAACTTTGTGACTCCCCAGTCAGGATCTTGAGATGTACTAGTAAGCAAATAATCCAGGGCTTATCCACCAAAGGTCCAGGTCCCTGCTTTGACCACTACTTCTTTATTCCTTACAAATCATTTATGGGTGGTTAGCATTTGTGCTTTAAATTTAGTTAACATTGATTACAGGGCCACTCTAAGGCAGACAATACTCAAAGAACTGAGCCTCCAGGTAAATCAGAGATCAAATGAGGTGTAGATTATGTGAGCAGACAGAAAGATGGCCATCCACAACCCAGAAAGAGACTTCTTACCAAAGCTGACCATACTGGCGTTCTGATCTCCTTTGGCCTCTAGAACTGAAGAAGTAGGTTTCTGTTGTTTTCTCCATTCTGCTTGTAGCATTCAGGTATGACAGCTAGAACAAACTAATTTTCCCATTTTGGTTTACTTTAAAAAGTTCACGTATCACATGGTACATACTGAGTGAGAAGTTACTGGAGTTGTAAGGAAATGAGAGAAAGAAGGAACAGAGTATAGAAACAATTACCACACCCTATAGAGCTTTGGACTGTTCCAAGACTTCTGGAAGCATTTCATGAAGTAAAGCAATCACAGAGGGGACCCATAGTCTATCTTCCTTCTTCATTATTCTTCCTACTGTTTGTAGAAGAGTCATCTCCCGTCCCTTAAACTGAGAGCCCAGACATACTGGATTTTTGGTTTATGTTCACCTTGGCTCCAAAGCACAATTAAACTGGAGAATTTAGGCCTATTCTTCTTAGACTTTAATGGGTAATTATAGTGTTTTAACCTCTGTTGCCAAATATGACAATAGAGAATGCAACTCGTACTGAAATTTTTATTTTTTTAAAAGGAAATATTCGGATAGTAAAATTGAGCAACTTCCAAATTTCTTGAGTAGATGAATATATGTAAAGATATACTGATGACAAACTTCAAATGATCAGATTGATTGTGGGCACTGGGAAGAAAGAGTAGATGATAAAGAAATCACAACTTATAAATAAGAAACTATTCTTGATAGTTTGATAAACAAATACTTAAAATATATCTTAATGATGACTATCAGATTACCATTAACAGAATTAAACACAGAAAGTCTGCTTTCTAAAACATGGGAAGAATGAAGTAAATACAAGGTGCTATAAGAACACATGCTAAGGGAGTTGGATGGTAGCAGCAGATTAAGTGCACATGGCGCAAAGCACAAGGACTGGCATGAGGATCCTAGATCGAGCCCCAGCTCCCCACCTACAGGGGAGTGGCTTCACAGGCTGTGAAGCAAGTCTGTAGGTGTCTATCTTTCTCTCCCCTTCTCTATCTTTCCTTCCTCTCTCCATTTCTCTCTGTCCTATCCAACAACGAATGACATCATCAACAACAATAATAACCACAACAAGGCTACAACAAGGGCAACAAAAGGGGGAAAAAATGGCCTCCAGGAGCGGTGGATTCATGGTGCAGGCACTGAGCCCCAGCAATAACCCTGGAGGCAAAAAAAAAAAAAAAAAAAGAACACAGGCTAAATGGTAAGCAGACAAAAACCAGACAACAAAATTATCTAAGTTACATCAGGAAAATCAATAATTGCAGTTTAATCTCTTCTGTTAAAATGCTTAATTGTATCAATTTGAATAAAAATTAAAACAAGGGACCAGGGGGTGGCGCACTTGGTTAAGCACACACAGTATAGTTCAAAAGGACCCAGGTTTAAACCCTGGTCCCCATCTGCTGAGGGAAAGCTTCACAAGTAGTGAAGCAAGGCTGCAGGTGTCTCTCTCTCTCTCTGTGTCCCTCTCTACCTCCCTTTCCCCTCTAAATTTCTGTCTGTCTATATGCAATAATAACTAAATAAAATATTTTAAAATTAATTTAACAATTAATTACTTTCAAAGAGAGACCTTGGACAAGAAAATGTCTCACCAGATAAAATGTGTGCCTTCCCATGTCTGAGATCCTGGGTTCAATCCCTGGCATCTCATAAGAGCACCATGGACAGCAGTAAAAGACTTCCGTGGATGGTAGAGTAGTTGGTGCTTGGTATGTCTCTCCCTCTCCCCCAATCTCTGTGTTTCACCTACTTCTTTCTCTTTTGCTTTGTTTTCTCCTTTCAAAATATATAAAATAAAACCCTTTGTATAAAGAGTCAATTCAATGCTATTATACATGACAACACTCTTGGTTTATTCCCAAGCACTACATTGTAAAAATGAAAATGATCTAGCTATTAATATAAATAATTATGAGAGAGGTTACAATTTACATAAATAGGGCTAAAAAGGGTAATCATATCTTCAAAAAAACACAAACAGTATAGAAAATCCTAATACTGAGTACCTAAGACTGAACAAGTCAAAATGCAAAGAGAGAAAGAGAGAGAATTTAAAATGTAAGAAATCACATCTTAGACAGCTTTATCCATATATCTATATCCTGTGAAACATCACAACACTCACAGATGAAAGATAAATAGAAAAAACTATTACTTCTTTATATATCAGTGTCTATACCAAACAGACAGAAACAATTTTAAGAAATTTCAATAAAGCTGAACTGGCATGTATATAAACATTTATTCCCTGTCCTATTAGGAGATGATTGCTCCATTGGTGTCTTACATTTCTACACAGTAAGGAGTAGCACTGGACATCTTTGCTACAAAGTGCCTGTCCAGTGGTATTTTTATAATAATATAAGAAGCAGAGGAGGGGGAGAAGAGGAGAAGAAGAACAAAGATGAGTAGGATGAGGAGAGGAGAAAGAAGAACCTTTGAAGAGAGAGACAGTGTCTCCACTTGAAGAAAAAAGTAGACTTGCTTAGTTTTGCCTCTGAGTGTGTATGTGTGTGTGTTTGTGTGTGTGTGTGTGTTGTTGCTGCTGCTGTTGTTGTTGTTGTCATTTGTCTTTCCAGAACACTGCTCAACTCTGGCTTATGGTGGTGCAGGGAATTCAGCCTAGCATTTAGGAGCCTCAGACATGAGGGTCTATTTACATAACTATTAGGCTGGCTCCTGTAGCCAACTCTTTTAGTCTTAAAAATGACAGCTGGAGGTCTGGCGGTGGCACAGTGGGTTAAGCACATGTGGTGCAAAGCGCAGGGACCGGCGTAAGGATCCTGGTTCGAGCCCCCGGTTCCCCACCTACAGGGGAGTCGCTTCACAGGAGGTGAAGCAGGTCTGCAGGTGTCTGCCTTTCTCTCCCCCTCTCTGTCTTACCCTCCTCTCTCCATTTCTCTCTGTCCTATCCAACAACGAACAACATCAACAATGGCAATAATAATAACTGCAACGAGGCTACAGAAACAAGGGCAACAAAAGGGGGAAAAAGTGGCCTCCAGGAGTGGTGGATTCATGGTGCAGGCACTGAGCCCAGCAATAAACCTGGAGGAAAAAAAATGACAGCTTACCTAGGAACAAAAGATAAGTATGCTTATTTTCTTTTATAAGAGAATAATATTAAGTGCACACAGCACTAAGCACAAGGACCCATGTAAAGTATCCAGGTTTGTGCCCAGTTCCCTACCTGCAGTGGGGACTCTTCAGAAACTGCAGGCAACTCTGCAGGTATCTATCTTTCTATCTCCCTATCTATCTCCCTACTCCCTTTCAATTTCTCTCTGTTCTGTCCAATAAAAGGAGAGGGGAATGAATGGCAGGAACAGTGGATTAGTAGTGAGGGGAGGGCAACAAGCCCCAGCAATAACCCTGGATATATATATATATATATATAATCTGATTCTTGCTTGATATATATATATTCTTTATATATATATATATATATATTCTTGCTTGATATATATATATATCAAGCAAGAATCAGATTCCCTAAGCACAATAGTCTTCTGCAATATGTCCATTGTGCCTATAGATGTCATAGATGTCACCTGACTCTGTTCATCTCATGGATGGAAAGGTCCACTCTACCTGTGGAAATCATGGCAAGGGGAGTCAGCACAGTAAGATGACACCTTTGTCACTGACTGTTGCTTACAGATTTGTTTTCCTGGAATGCAGCTTGTTGCATGTTCACTGAACACATAGAAAATAGTACTTACTTTTTGAATGGCAGTTTTATTTTAACATTATATGTTAATTTTAATTTCCTTCTCAGTTTGATAGTCACTTTGAAAGGTGTACTTTTATTTCTACACCTTTTCATTGCTGAAATTAGATGTATTTTAAATGGACTTTTACAATTTTATTGCATTCCCGCAAGTTATTATAGTGCATGATTTTTATTTCTTGGGATCATTGGCTTTGCTATTAATCAGATGTCAGTTTTAATACATTGATCTTGAACATGTTACATGAAAAAAGTTGCTAGTAAAGTCAAAGAGTATTGTGTTCTCTCTGTTTCTGAACTATTCCCTCTCCTCATACTTATATATATTTTCCTTATTATTTATTTTAATTAATATAGGTAAATAAGTGTCTCAGGAGTAGAGCTCATACATGAGACCTGGTATTCCACCTCAGGACCACAAACATTAATAGGTCAATGAAGATAAAACTTAATCATAGCACCTAATAAGGGCAAAAGGAAACAATTCAAGGAAACCTGGCTGGGCACATGGATCAACCTGTCAACACCCAACTGTCTTATGGTTGCCAGTAGGTGTCAGGCTCCACATTACGCAGCAAGCAAAAATGGGTTTAAGATTTATTATTTATTTATTTATTCCCTTTTTGTTGCCCTTATTGTTTTATTGTTGTAGTTATTATTGTTGTTATTGATGTCATTTTTGTTGTATAGGACAGAGAGGAGGGGAAGACAGAGAGGTGGAGAGAAAGATAAACACCTGCAGACCTGCTTCACTGCTTGTGAAGTGACTCCCTTGCAGGTGGGGATCCAGGGACTCCAACCAGGATCCTTCGTCCCATCCTTGAGCTTTGCACCACCTGTGCTTAACCTGCTGTGCTACCGCCCAACTCCCAGGTTTAAGATTTCTTAGTGGCCCATCTTGGACAAAGCTATAAGGAATTATGTTAAGTGAGCTAAGTCAGAAAGATAAAGATGAGTATGGGATGATCCCACTCATCAACAGAAGTTAACTAAGAAGATCTGAAAGGGAAACTAAAAGCAGGACCTGACCAAACTGTAAGTAGGGCACCAAAGTAAAAACCCTGTGGTGAGGGGTAGACATGCAGCTTCCTGGAACAGTGGGGGGTGGGAGTGGGTGGGAGGGATGGGTCATAGTCTTTTGGTGGTGGGAATGGTGTTTATGTACACTCCTAGCAAAATGTAGACATATAAATCAGTAGTTAATTAATATGAGAGGAGGAAAATCAATTGCATGTCTCTAAGTTTTTCAAAACACAAACTGAATCTTTTTAATATATAGGCTGTTTATTTGATATGCGGACTCTCTCAAAAGCCTAGACCAAGTAGATTAGAAGCATCCAATAGCACAGCTATATACAAGATACTGGATACTGCACAGCTAACCATAACAAAAGGACTTTTCAAAGTTAACCCAATTACCAAATAATGTGATGATAACATTAACTATCGATTGTCTTTTTGAACCCTAAGACAGCAGGAACCTCACATCTCCACTATAGAGCCTCTACTTCCCCCAGTCCTGGAACCTTTGGATAGGGCCCACTTTCCCATATGCCTCTCCCAATCCATATCAAATAATATTACATCTGCCGATCACAACCTAACCAACGCAACGATTGCCACCTCAACATGCTTCACCTCAGACTGTATCCAGAGACTTCATGTGTGGTATGACAACCCTTCAGCTTCATTACTCGGGTGAGACCTTTCCTTTTATAGTACACTCTAATTTCATCTCAGGTGGTTCACTTTCTAACAAAGTCCCATAACCTAGATATACACCAGTTTCTGTGAGAGAGAGCTTATGTTCACACGTATCCAGAAACTACTGCAAAATATATACCTGAAAGTAGAAGTACACTAGAGTTTGCAGTGAGTACCTCCCTAACACTTCCTCTCCACTATTCCAAGCTTTGGGTCCATGATTGCTCAACAATTTGTTTGGCTTTGTATGTTAACTCTCTTTTCAATCGCCAGGTTCCAGATGCCACCAGGATGCTGGCCAGGCTTCCCTGGATTGAAGACCCCACCAATGTGTCGTGGAGCTCAGCTTCCCCAGAGACACACCCTACTAGGGAAAGAGAGAGGCAGACTGGGAGTATGGACCGAGCAGTCAACGTCCATGTTCAGTGGGGAAGCAATTACAGAAGCCAGACCTTCTACCTTCTGCAACCCTCAATGGCCCTGGGTCCATGCTCCCAGAGAGATAGAGAATGGGAAAGCTATCAGGGGAGGGGGTTGGTTATGGAGATTGGGTGGTGGGAATTGTGTGGAGTTGTACCCCTCCTACCCTATGGTTTTATTAATTTATCCTTTCTTAAATTAAAAAAAAAAAGATTTCTTAGTGGTATCAAACACATGTTGGTAGATGTTGCTATTCACCAGGTGTTAACTCTTAAGTAATGACAAACACTTTCAATTAGTTTTTTTTATTTTAATAGTTTTCATTTCCACTGGTGTCTTCAATATGGAATTTTAAGAAACAATGCTTAGTGTCAGTGTCTGATTGTCTATTGAACATAATTGGTACACCACTGAAGTAACTGGTAAATCAGCTGTGTAACTAATGTATTGGATTCTAAGGTTTTAGTATGATGCAGATGTCCTGTTATGCCTTCAAATTTATTTCTATTACAAATAAACAGTTTAAAAACCTTTACTATCTGGGTGCCAGGCAGTGGCACACCAGGTTAAACGCAAAGGTCTCCATATGAGCCCCTTGCTCCCCACCTGCTGGGGAACTGCTTCATAAGCAGTGGAGCAGATCTGCAGGTGTCTGTCTATCTTCCCCTTCCCTCTCAATTTCTCTCTGTCCTATTAAAAAAAAAAAGCCACAGGAGCAGTGGATTCATAGTGCAGGCACTGAGCCTCAGTGATAAGCCTATAGGCAAGTGCACAGTAGTTTGCAGTGACTCAGCAGTAAGTGTAGCAAGCAACTAGAAATACCTAAAAAAAATTTAAAAGACACCATAAAGTACTTAATCAAATGATTTCTACTTAGACCTAGATGCCCTCAACTTCTTCCTATTTCACTTCCCTCAATCACTCCAAGGATACCCTTGGACAAAGTAAGGACTACAAAAGCTGGATAATAGCAAGCAACTGGCATACTTTAATGATGGCTCTCTTGGTTACTACCAGGCCACCCCATCACTTCATAGAACAAGGGTCTTAAGCATGATTTCATCTCTCCAGGACCACTTTTGTTCAGACAGAAAAAGAGATAAAAACAATGACAACCCTTCAGCTTCATCCCTCTGGTGAGACCTTTCCTTTCATAGTATTCTCTAATTCCATTCCAGGTGGTCCACTCCCCAATAAAGTCCCCAAACCTAGATATATTCCAAGTCCCCTGAGATAGAACATAGGTTCACATGTGCCTATAAACTAGGGGAAAAATATATACCTGAAAGCAGAAGTACACAAGAGCATGCAGGGAATACCCCCAACACTTCATCTGCACTATTCCAGTCTTTAGGTCCATGACTGTTCAACAATTTGTTTGGCTTTGTATGTTAACTCTCTTTTCAGTCACCAGGTACCCGATGCCAGCAAGATGCTGACCAGACTTCCCTGGATAGACGACCCCACCAATGTGTACTGGAGCTCCACTTCCTCAGAGCCCTACCCTACTAGGGAAAGAGAGAGTCAGACTGTGAGTATAGATCAACCAGTCAATGCCCATCTTCAGCGGGGAAGCAACCACAGAAGCCAGACCTTCCACCCTCTGCAACCCACAACAACCCTGGATCCATACTCCCAGAGAGATAGAGAATGGGAAAGCTATCAGGGGAGGGGATGGGATATGGAGATTGGGTGGTGGGAATTGTGTGCAGTTGTACCCCTCCTACCCTATGGTTTTGTTAATATCTCCTTTCTTAAATAAAAATAAAATAAAATAAAAAGAGAGAAAAAAATATTATAGAGAACTTTCTCTAATGCCGTGGCAGTGCTGTATGGTGCTGGGGTTTGAACCTGGGTTACATGAGTGAGCAGGTGTGTGCTCTGCTCGATGCACTATCTTCAGAACCATGGTTATCTCTAGATCACTTGTGTTTTAAGATAAGTTCACTCAGAATCAATCCAGTTACTTTAAAAGTAGCATCAATCACAGCTTGCTGGAAATAATCCTTAGAAAAAATTCTGTGGATTTTCACTCAAATGGGAAAAGAAGTCTAGAAATATTTATTGAATGTGGTCAAAAGCAAATAATTTTCAATTAATATAGACTAGGGACAAAATATTAATATAGACTAGGGACAACATCTTTTTTGTGTGCTCACAATTTGCATACACACTTAAAATTTGAATTCTAGAAAAACTATGTTTTTTTGTGTAAAATGTATGTAGCATTGAGCCTGAGACCCACTGAGGCCTCAGGCATGAAGGTCTGGTGTGAAGAATTTTTGATTGATTTCTAACATTAACTTTGGAAAAATAAAATAGCCTATGTATGTGCCTTTTACTTTGACTTTAATAATAACCTGACTTTGCTATATTGACTAAGGGAGTCAGCAGTCTAAAATTCAGGACTTACACACAGATGCAAAGGGATTCCTTGAAGATGTGCAGAGCTGAAGTGCCTTGATTGCTTTTGTGTCTCTTAAATCAAGTAAAATGTACCACAGAGGAGTGCCTTTAAGTTTTTAGTTGTGATATAGTTAAATTTTGTTGGTTCTGGTGACCAAACTGAAGGATTTCCGGCTTATTCATATCCAAGCAGGTTGCTTTCCTTCAGGCAAGATAAATCATCATTTATTCACCTATAGCTTGTGTCAGACACATGGAGTTTAAAAATCTCCAGTAGCTGTGCTCCTTCTAACTGTGGTTGTCCTTAACATAAGCCAGTCCAATGTATCTCCATTTATTTCATTGTTGCAAGGGCATCATCTCTCAAGATTCACTTTTTTCTGACACAGAGACAGGGAAGATACCACATGCCCCCATGCTTTCTCCAATGAGGAGTGGTGCCAGCTCTAGTCTGGGTTATAGACATGATACAGTAAGCACATTTCATTGGGAAGAAGAAGGGTAAATACCTGGTAACCTCAGTTATAGCTAGAACTTAAGAAACAAGGGAAGATGGGCTGGGTAGTGACATACCAGATGGAGTAAACATATTACAATGCATATGGGCCTGGGTTCAAGCCTCAGTCACTATATGAAAGGAGAGGCTTCAGGAGTAATGAAATGGTGCTGTGGGCCTTTTTCTCTCTGTCTCTTAAGTTTTTTTTATAATTATTTTAATTTATTGGATAGAGACAGCCAGAAATTGAGAGGGTAGAGGAAGATAGAGAAAGAGAAAGAGAGACACCTGAAGCCCGGCTTCACCATCCACAACCCCCCACCCTGAGTGCAGGAGTGGGGGACAGGGGCCTGAACCTGGATCCTTGAACACTGTAATGTGTGTGCTCAACCAGTTGCACCAAAACCCAGCCCCCAGGCATCGCTCTCTTTCTTTCCCTTTTTACTCTCAATTTTCCTCTATCCTATCAAATAAATAAATAAATGATAAAAATAAACAAGAAATGATAGGGAAATATAGAGTGAAGCAGACTATGTTTGACCTATTGCTGTAAAGTTAAGGACTCCTGATAATGAGAGAGACAGTATGGAGGCCCAGTGCACCATGGTGGAGGAGGACGAATTGAGCTGGTCATGGTAGTGCAGTGCAGACACCTACCACAAAAAGATAAGAAAGTATTCTCCTGTGAAGGCAAAGCAGGCCCTTTCCCAGGAAAGATACCTCCCCAGCTCTCTCTGTATATATATTTTTAAGTTGAAATTACTGATAAAAGATCTAAGATGATCGGGGACTAGGTAATTTGTGGTTGTGACACTATTTCTCACAGAACTTGCAGGAAAAAAAGTTGCTTCCTTAAGTTCAGGAAGAACTGGGGTACAATGGAAATCTGAAAATAAAGCTGACCAAACCACTGTGTGGACATGACCTTAGTTGAGCTTTAGTTGAGCTTCATGTGCTTCTCATCCTTGGGAAGCAACACAGAGGGAAGTGAGGACAAGCTACCAGCAGAGTGCAGTGTGGCTTGACCCGGTTCCAGCAGGCAAGATTCTTTATGTATGTCCACCAGGCAGAGAGGAATTCCAGGAAGCATATGGGAATAAGCAGGAGGCATCTGGTTAAAGTGAGGGTGAGGCTGGGGGTGGTTTAACACCCCATTTCCCTGAAAGTGTGAGGAGGCAGAGAGTAGAACAGGTTCTGGGAAGCAGGTTGATGTCTCAGAGACTCACTCTAAATTCATGACCCAAACAGAACTGAGGCAGAAAACTAGGAATATTAGTGAATTTTTTCATAATGAATCTAATCCTCTCTCATAAGAAGGCTGCTAACACAAAAGACAAAGACAAAAAATAAACATCGCAAGAAAAGCAACAGAGGAGAAACTGATGTAATAAAGAGAGCAGAGGAAAACTCTTAAACAACATATAATGAAATAAACTCTCAACCTGTGAGGCCAGACAAAATTTATATAAGAGATTCTATCAGAGAACAACCAAAGGCCCTTGGAATTAAAAAAAAAAAAAAAAAAAGAAAAGACTGGAAGATAAAGCTATTAAGTCTCTCAGAAATTGTTTTTTTTTTTAAAGAGAATGATGAAAGTGAAAAAGGAAAAAAAATGAGGATTGATTTGTGAAGTTCTACATTAAAAAACTTCAGGAGTTTCAGAACATGAGAAAATAATAAAGAAAACAATCTTTTTTCTTCAGTTAAAATGTCTCATTAACCTATGTACAATCATTATTCTTTGTCTGAAAACAAAGGAACTATAAATTACAAAATAAATAAATAAATAGAAGATCATTTTACATCATTTCCACCTTAAATATAATGGGGGGGGGCAGGTGGTGGCACACCCGGCTGAGAGCACATGTTACAATACATAAGGACCTGGCTTCAAATCCCCAGTCCCCATCGGCAGGGGGAAAGTTTTGCAAGTTGTGAAGCAGTGTTTCAGGTGCCTTTTTCTTTCTCTCTCCCTCTCTATCACCCCCTTCTCTCTTGATTTCTGACTATCTCTTCCAATAAATAAAGATAATACAAAAATGATAACAGGAGGGGAATTTTTGAAGTACAAAAAGGTTTGTTTATACTTAAGAACTGAGAAAAGCCCACCAGTAAGCAGATCTGAGTGGAACTTCATGGTAGTTTGCTTTCATGCAGGGATGTGCAAATTCTGGGAGAGGACAGACTGACCTGCCCTAGATGTACATTTGCTAATTAGTTACTCAGTTGCTACATTTCAGTGTATCCTAGATACTGAAAGATTGTCCCGGTGACCTTGTACAAATTCCATGTTCTCTATTTTGTTTGCTTGATTTTTGGTTTTGATGTTTGGCATAACTCACTGGACAGGCATTTATTGAGTGAGCATTTGCTATTTATTTATTGAGCAACTATAACCTTATGTTTATGCACATACTATATTCTATCTACATCATGGGTCCTTTCTCTCATTATACAGCAAAAGATCAAGCATTTCAGTCCTTCCCTTCTTTTCATGCCTGGATATATTCCATTTTTCTCTATGTTTTATTATCCTCTAGGGCTTTTTTTTTCCCTGCATGACTCCTCACCCACCTCAAAACTTTTATTTTCCTTTTAATATCAGAGAGAGACAGAGACATAAAGAAATAGATTACAGCATTGCTCATTCCACTGCATTTGAAACTTCTGGCCCTGATACTCCATGTGTCTCCTGGGGTCCCAGACTTGTCCTCTCACATGGGAATTCTCTACCAGATAAGTCTTCTCCTGAGTCCAAAGGGGAATTTTCTTAAGGTATTCTGTCCTCAACTGGAGAAACTGCAATTTTTAAATTATTTTTATTTATAAAAAGGAAACACTGGGGGCTGGGTGGTGGCTCACCTGGTTGAGTGCACATGTTACAATGCACAAGGACCTGGTTTCGAGCCCCCAGTCCTCATCTGCATGGGGAAAGCTTCACAAGTGGTGAAGCAGTGCTGCATGTGTTTCTCTGTCTCTCACTCTCTCTATCCTTCCCTCTTGATTTCTGACTGTCTCTATCCAATAAATAAGTAAAGATAATTTAAAAAAATAGGAAACACTGACAAAATCCACAGGATAAAAGTGGTACAACTCCACATAATTCCCACCAGAACTCCATATCCAACCCCTCCCCCTGATAGCTTCCCTATTCTTTATCCCTCTGGGATAATTATGGAGTACAGAAGGTGGAAGGTCTGGCTTCTGAAATTGCTTCCCAGCTGAACATGGGTGTTGACAGGTTGATCCATACTCCCATCCTGTCTCTCTCTTTTCCTAGTGGGGCGGGGCTCTGGGGAAGCTGGGCTTCAGGACACATTGGTGTGGTTTTCTGCCCATGGAAGTCCGGTTGGCATCATGGTAGAATCTGGAAACTGGTGGCTGAAAAAGAGTTAACATATAAAGCCAAACAAATTGTTGACTAATCATGAACCTAAAGGCTGAAATATTGCAGATGAAGACTTGGGCTCTTCGTTTTGAAGATAGGCAGTATTTTAATTATATTCCAAAGGGCCTATGACTACACAAGTTTTTTTTTTTTTTTCCTGAGCCTGACCTCTGATATGCAGGTGAACCCAAGTTATTGTCTGGGGAGATGATGTCATGGCCGGAAAAAGGGCTAGAAAGCTGGATCAGGGAAGAAAGTAGCTCCCAAATATGGGAGAGGTGTATGAATATTGTTGGCTGTAAATCCCATCAGTTTGATCTGCAATTTCTCATGTGGATCTTGAGTTTGAAGTTGCAACTTAAACACAGTAGTCTGAGAGTATGGATATGTGCTTATTATTGACAGTTGCAGTAACTATGAAGGAATAATATTCTTATCTCCTAAAAACATAATTCTCATCTTCCCGGCTATATCCTATCACTTTGCCTGCTGGAATAGTCTGTCTTCATAATTTCTAATAAGAATACTATTCTGTTGTCTGGGGGAAGGTGGATGGGCCCTATCACCTAACCTATAATAAAAAGTGAAAAAAAAAGAAAAATATTTTAAAGCAACAATAACAAAAATAACAAATCCCTATTTGGCCAAATGCAGTTTAATGACCCAAAAAAGGCATCTATGTAAAGTGACTGACAAGACTACTGTACTAGAAGTTGGCATTTGAGAGCTATGACAAGTCCTTATTGAACAACCTACTGTGTACTAGCTACTGTGCTAGTACACACCCTCAACCCTACAAATAGCTGTCGGCACCTTTGTCTGTGACTCTGCTCTACAAGTAAATTGTTAAGTACTAACATGTGATAAATAAAAATTATCTGTATGTTTCAGCAATCCCTGCAAAAAATAGGTATCATTTAAAAATTCTGAAATATAACTAAAAAATTAATAATAATAGACCTCCCAGAAAAATAATGCTTATTTGTGATAATCATTAGGCTCCTTTGAGCTGTGAAGAGAATGCATCAAGTTGACATACGTTATAAACTCTGTAATAAATGGGACTATTGTTGATTTCTACAATCACAGTTTATAAAGGAAAGTTTGAGCTACATCTTCCCACACACTGCTGCAATGTAAGAAATTGTCATGAATGATTATGCACATTTAACTGAATATATCTTTCTTAAATACCTATGCATGAACGTGTTGTCTTTCTAACGGAAGGTATATAATTAGTTTTAAATTCTGAGAGTCAAAAAAGAGAAGGATATAACAGACACTTGATAGTTTGTAACTGGTGTTGCATCATTAGAATATGTCTTATTTCTGGGTACCAAACAATTATTTCTCTAATGATAGTTGAATCCACAGCCTAACACAATACCATGTAGCTGCCTAGAACTTCCCTGAATAGAGCTAAATAGGCCTTATGATAATAATTGCCTAGTCTCTCAGCATCTTTGTTAGAAAAGTGAAATTATCTGTCCTCTGTAAATGATGTTCTACAAATATGTAAAGAAATTAAGACATATTTAGGACTGTCCAGCAAGTCATGGCCTGGGAGGAGATTACCAACATCCTGAACTTGAACTAAAGAAGAGATCCAAAGGACCACCAGACTTATGAAAAATTATCAGTCACTGATTATGACAAATGTAAATAATGACAACAATGAGTTACGACTTTATGCCTGTGAGAATGTCACGCTTCAGAAAAGACAGTAATGACAAATGTCACAGAAGTTGTTGGTGTAAAGGAATCCTTCTACACTGCTGCTAGGAATGCAAACTGGCCCAACTCCTGTGGAAAGCATTCTGAAGAATACTCAAAATGCTAGAAATGGATGTGTCCCATGACCAATAAGTCCTCTCCTGAGGATATATCCAAAGAAACAAACAAACCCATCCAGAGAAATTTGTGTAAATCTATATTCATAGTCATATACTTTGTAAGGATCCAATCTTGGAAACAACCCACATGTCCAAGGACAGATGAGTTGACTAAGAAAGTTATGGCATGTATACAGAATGGAATACTATTCAACTGTTAAGAATGATGAAGTCATCTCCTTCACCTCATCTTGGAAGGTTCTTGAGGGAATCATAATTAAGCAAGATAACCAAACTAAGATGAATACTGGATGATCTCATATGCAGAACTTAAGAAACAATAACAGAAAGAGAAAGCACGAAGTTAAACTTGGACTGGGGTAGGTGAATTGCACAAAAGCAAAGGATTATGGGGAAGGAGTAGATAGTGGGGTGTCTGATATCCTGGTGTATGATGGTGAAAAAGGACCCAAATTGAAGGTGAGAGTGTTTTGCCGACACCTATCATGGTGAGATGAGAAATTTACCTCTGTAAACAAATGTATGTAAAACATTAACCTCCCAATAAATTGATGAAAAAAAATACTACCTTTATTCTTTACCAAAAGAAAGGTAATAGTCAGTATTAGTTATCACACTATATGTTCTACTGTTATGTAAACACTGACAGTTATATTTAAGAATATCCCAGAAGGTAGATCTTGCTACTAAAAGAATATGAGAACAAAAATGTTTGGTGCAATTAAATGCTACTGATGTCTTTGGGATGAAATGCTATATTTAAATTTTTTATTTATTTAATTTTAATGACAGAGTGGTTACAGAGGGAAAGAGAGATGGGGGGAGAGAGAGAGAGAGAATGAAAGAGCAACATTTGACCAGAACACTGCTCAGCTCTGGCTTATGGACCTCAGACTCAGGAATGAAAGTTTTTTTGAATAACCATTATGCTGTCTCCTCAGCTTGAATTGTAATCTTTCTTTTAAGTAATTTCAATCTCTGTTCATGAAAAGCCATGTTCTGGTACACAAGACAGGTTTCCTGAATATAAAGCAAGTCAACTTTCACTAAATACAACTGGTTTTTAAGCTTGCCTCATGAGATCCATCATGAAAACTGAACTCTGGAAACCCAGACTAAAAGTAGTTGAAGAAGTGGAAAAGGTCAGGTTTATGGGAGAAAATGCTACGCCAATAAACGTTAGTGCTGGTTTATCAATTTATGAGATGACTAAAAAAGGAAATAGTTCTCCCATGAAAAGTCAGTACATTAATATTTAATCTATTGTTTCCTTATTATCCTGATTTGTTTTTCAACTTCATATAAACTCATCATATCTCCTTTGCTTTTCCCCTCAGTGTGCATCTTATCTACACAGTCATTATATTCCACACTAGAAGTTTTGTGTTGTCCTAGTTAAATATGGGTTTTCCAAACAAACTCTGACTAAACTGTTTCTTTTTAAAACTGCATACTCAATGGAGGAGTAGTCACTGAGGCAAATTTATGACTCATTTGCTCTCTTACTTGACCAAGTGTATTTCAGGTTACTTGACTATGTTTTCAGTGAAAATTTTGGGATCAATTTTCAAATATTGAAAACAAATAAGCACATAAATAACTCCAAACCTGAATAAACATTGAAGTGAAAAGGCAGAATTTCTTTCTAAAACAATAGGTCATCAGATCTCTTGTTGAGAACAAGTATATCAGGCTTGGGCTTATTAGCCAAATTTTATCAACAATAAAGAAGTTTCAATGCCAAGTCATATAAATAAATTCAGATGATCAAATTAATAAATTAAACCCACACGATACAGAGTCTAGTGGAAAGAAAAACACAATTGCCACAATTCCATCTCCAATCTCAAACCTACTTTGAAGAACAAAATACAAGGTCATGGACAAATCCCTGGCATCAGTAATTTTTCTTGTATTCTAAACTCCCCTTACATTTCATATGGTTGAATTATTTAAAGTTAAATGGAACTTTTTTTTAGTGTAAAGAATCTAGGTAGGACTGAGAGGAAGAGCCTGAGTCTCCTTTGGGGTAGCAAGTATTTTTGTGTACCATCTTACAGGATCAGGAATTCAGATACCTAAAATCTATGCTCCTTAGGCGTAAAGTGATGGTGGTGGTGTGGCTCGTGTTGCATAGACTCTTTTAAATTTTTATCTAGAATATTCCATAATTCTACAAAATAAATATTACCTGGGGAAGACCTGTCCACTAAAACTGATTTGGGATCAACTCAATGTGAGGGATACTTCTAAGGGAAGAAAACTTTAGCAGCCAGGGAAGTTGAGAGACAAAGGGAAAGAGTTCAGAAGGGACTTCACTCAACCTTTGGAAAAGACATTCAGTTGGATATTAAAAGTAATGGCAAGTGTTGCCCCTATATTAGAGATGTGGGTTTGAGTGGTGGTGAATAGAGCCTGTAGACTAGATTACTACTGTTTAGCATACACAACTATTCATGTGGTGTGTTTGCATATGTAGCATCTCCTATGTGAGAACACACACACACACACACACACACACACACACACACTTACTGTTTTTACCTTGCAATGAATACT
The DNA here is from genome assembly GCF_950295315.1 of Erinaceus europaeus. Taxonomy (NCBI): domain Eukaryota; kingdom Metazoa; phylum Chordata; class Mammalia; order Eulipotyphla; family Erinaceidae; genus Erinaceus; species Erinaceus europaeus. The sequence continues at coordinate 42,651,549 of NC_080176.1, read as the reverse complement.
TTAGAGTGAACCTTCAAGGCATCACCTACATATGCCATCTATGTGTGCAAGAGGCCTCGTTTATTCAGTCTGCCTACAATGCCTGGTACATATACTCATTTGCAGATCTCTTGAAGTTAATTTAAAATCAGCAGCAGCTCATAAGTATGAAATCACAGTATTATTATTATTATTATTATTATTATTATTACCTCCAGGGTTATTGCTTGGGCTCAGTGCCTGCACTATGAATCCACTCCTCCTGGAAGCTATTTTTCCCTTTTGTTGCTCTTGTTGTTTATCGTTGTTGTTATTGTTGTTATAGCTGTTGTTGTTGGATAGGACAGAGAGAAATGGAGAGAGGAGGGGGAAAGAAAGACACCTGCAGACCTGCTTCACCACTTGTGAAGCGAACCCCCCCCACCCCGCAGATAGGGAGCCGGGGGGCTCCAACCTGGATCCTTATGCTGGTCCTTGTGCGCTTTACCTGCTACGCTACTGCCCGAACCCCAGTTTTATCATTTTTATTATCTGTCCTCCCTTCCCCACCACCAGGTTGTCTCTGCAGGGTCACTAGCAAGCTTCCACCAGTCCAGCTATGATTAGTCTTCATACTTAGAGATGGTTAGAGCAGGGGTTGAAAAAATCTAAAAGCTTAGTTACTAGGTGGATGAAGGACTTCCATTGTATTATTGGAAGTGTAGGGCAATGGAGGTAATAGTGACACTGAGTGCCAAAGTCAAAGTTAGTTAGTCAAAGTTAGTTAGTTTATTTTTTCAAACTCAAATGTATTTACATAGTCTCTGATAATGTGACTTTATATTAGGTTATTCCTTCTTGTAATCAAAGACTGCTTAGAAATATTAGGTTGGTTTAATGATCAGGTTAAAATCAGTCAAGATTCCAAAGCAATTCACAGCCATTTCAGAACAATAGACATATAAGTTGGACTGAAAAAAAAAATCCAAGCAATCATTAATATATATATATATATATATATATATTAAAAGGACAATTGTAAACAGAGCTTTAGTTGACTGACAAGAATCTCAAAGCAGATCCTGAAATCATAATTTGTAAAACTCAAAGCAAACGATGCTAACAAGCAATAGAGTTATGCTTGTTGAAAGCTGTTATACTTTAAAATTAAACAGAATGGCAATGACTATCAATGGCTAGTTGCTGGGGTAGTCAGGATATAATTTGGACACTCTAGAGTTACAGTTTACTCTGGAGGTAGGCATGCAGATGGAATTTTTAAGTCTTACTTTGGAAAAAGACAAATGATATCCTTCCATTGGTATCAATTGTAGTCCAAGAAAGTGGGGTTTATAAATATCATATCATAGACAGAGCTTTTAGGCAAATAAGAGAAAGTATAACACCAGTATTTAGCAAAAAGGAATAGTGAAAGAAAACATAAAAGAACAAGTTGTACTTTTCTTCCTTTAAATTTAATTAATGTAACCTTTCTCTTTTGAGAAGAAAAATCAGAAATAATTTTTGTTTCATTTTAAAATTGCCTATAATATTATTTTAATTAAAAGTGAATAAGCTTCCCTATAAATATTAAATTTTAAAAGCCCAGCCAGCAATAGCACATTATTAAAAGCTATGTCACTTATGATAAAAATTAGTATTTGACTTTTAAATTCATAAAGTTCTTAAGAAATCAGTATCCTGACACTCATATTTAAATAATGCTCATATTTCAGTTTCCCAAAGCGAAAAAGTAATGTGAGCTAGCTACAACAAAGTTTGATGACTTCCAAAGTATTGAAAAGCTTAGATAAAAAAGGGACTTTTTAGAAAACCTGTGTAACTTCAAAAAGAAGATAGGGAGGGGGGTGTTCCCTTGCCAAAATCAATTGTTCCCCACAAGCCTCTTCATTTCACAGCTGTCTGTGACCTAAACCTGTAAAATCTCTCACTTTTTGTATTCCAAGTTTATGCCTTAATATAAGAAAACAAAAGCCTTTTATTTGGTTCAAAACCTCATCAATCTTTTTTGCCCTTTATCTTTTAGATAATCTTGTTTTCGAGTTCTGGCCTTTTGATCCTTTCCTTCTTTCTCTCCTTTCTTTCTCCCTTCCTTTCTCTCTCTCTCTCTCTCTCTCTCTCTCTCAATCTCTCTCTCCTTTCCTTCCTTCCTTCCTTCCTTCCTTCCTTCTTTCTTTCTCTCTCTCTCTTCCTTCCACCCTCTCTCCCTTTCTTTTCTTTTCTTTCTCTCTTTCTTTCTTTCTTTCTTTCTTTCTTTCTTTCTTTCTTTCTTTCTTTCTTTCTTTCTTTCTTTCTTTCTTTCTTTCTTTCTTTCTTACTGTGTTCCGTGCAGGTGGAACTCAAAGTCTCTGAAACTGCTTGCTAAAACAATGTGAATGGTACCACTAAGGAGTAGGAATAGAAAACGGGAGTTTTTCTATTCAAATGAAATGGCAGGCACCCCCAACTCCTTGAACAAGAATACAAAACTTGGGTTGTTCAAGCACATTGAAAAAGATGGAGATGCTGGAGAAATAGTGGCCTCCGCCCTCCTGGGACAGCAAGTGGCTCCGTGGAAGAGTCCCTGACAACAATGACCAGGATGGGCTTTGCCTGGCATTTCTGGCTCCGTGGAAGAGTCCCTGACAACAATGACCAGGATGGGCTTTGCCTGGCATTTCTAGTTTCAGTATTTACTGTCCCTACTGGGGAGGTTGGAGTGGTGTGTGTGTGTGTGTGTGTGTGTGTGTGTGTGTGTGTTGGTTGAGGTTGGAGTGGTGTGTGTGTGTGTGTGTGTGTGTGTGTGCATGTGTTGGTTTATAAAGAATGAAAAAAAAAAAGAAAACATGTATTTGACTTGTAAGGAGGCACTGACCCCCGATTCCTAGTAGCTATTTAATTCTCAATGTAATTCCCAGATGAACCTGCCACCAATTAAATTCCTGCGCAAGTTATTTTATTTCCCTCAGTTGGTCCACCTGCCGGGGCTGGGTTGCGCACCCCCAGCTTCTAACCCCCTGAGGCCCCCCGCGGGCTGCAGCAAACACCCGGCGCTTCGCTGGGGCGGGAGCGGGAGGCTGCCGCGGATCCGGCCGGCTGCCGCCACGGCCTCCTGGCCTCCGATTGGCCGCGACTCGAGCGGGGAGCTCGGCGGGCAGCTGGAGGCGGGAGGCGGGGGCGAGGGCGGCGGCGGGCGGGGAGGGGCGAGGGGAGGGAGGGAGGCGAGTGGGCCGCGCAGCCCGGCAGCGCGTGCGGCTAGCACGGGGATAGCGGCGGCGGCGGCGGGAGCTCCCCTGGTTGAGCTCGCAGAGGCTGAGGCCGAGCGGGTGCGCGGGCGGTGGCGGCCGGGGGTGGCGCGCGGCTGAGCGCCACGGGGTCTGCACAAGCCGGGCTGCGGTGTCTACGGTGGCAGCTGCGCGGGACGGAGCCGAGGCGCTAGGGGCCGCGCCGGCCCTGGCTTCACCGCCGCGCGTCCAGGGCCGGGGAACAGTCTCCAAGTAGCCGGGGGAGCGGAAAGGAGCGCGGGGAGGCGGCCCTCGGCTCCCACGCGGCGGAGGCACTGGGTGGCGGAACTACTGCCCTTTGTGGATGCAGATCCCACGGCCCGGAGCACCCTCTCCCTAATCCCCCCTCCCGGTGGCGTCTTAGTCGCGCCCAGCGGCCCTTGTGGAGGGGGAACCCGGAGGAGGCAAAACCAGGAGCTGGAAACCTTGCATTGCAGAGGTCCTGGAAGCGCAGCCGTTTGGCTTGGCCGCCACCTCCGCATCCTACACTGTCCCCGGTCCCCGGCACCGGCCCGCATCCCTCCAGGCTTCCGCTGCGCTCGGGGCTGGAGCGCTGCCTCCTGCGCTGCCACCGCGGCTGCCTCCTGTCTGTCTCTCCCTTTCTCTCTCTCTCTCTCTCTCCCTCTCCGACACACACACACACACACACACACACACACAGACTCTCACACGCACGCAGCCTCCTCTCCAGCCCCCTCCCCAGCTCCTTGATCTCGGTCTGTTTTATTACTCCTGGTGTGAGTCCCGCGGACTCGGCGGCCCGCTATTTGTCACCAGCTCTCTCTCTCTCTCTATTGGCGGGGAGAGCGGAGCAGCGGAGAAGGGGGTGGGGTGGGGAGGGGACGGGCAAGGGGGTGGAAACTGCCTGGAGCCCTCTCTGAGCCGCTGTTGGTGCTGCTGCTGCCGCCGCCGCCTCCGGCTCTTCGCTCGGCCCCTCTCCGCCTCCATGTGCCGGATAGTGGGAGCGCCGCGGACCCTGCTGCCGCTGCTGGCGGCCCTGCTCCAGGTACGCCGCGGCGGTCGCCAGGGGCGCGGGCGCGGGCGGGGTGGGGCGGGCGGCGCCGGGTCCCTTTGTTCCCCGCGCCGCTGCGGGGCTGGCCTGTGCACCCTGGAAGGGAGGTGCCGCACCGTGCGGCCGAGAGCTGTGCGGGCATGGGGCTTAGTGCTGGGTACTGGGTGCCGGTTGCTAGGGCTGGACTGCTGGGGGCTGTTTTCTTCCTTATCGCTCCCGGCCGGTCACGAAAGGGCCCATCGTGACCCCCTTCTGCTCTTCTCTTTGGGACCCCATGGCGAGCTCGTGGAGCTGTCTCCTGCTAGCGGGAAGGAAGGTGGGATGCCCCCACCCCCACCCCGTTTTGCAGCGTTCCAGGCTTCTCGGCCCCCCCCCCCCCCCGCATTGGACTTTGTTCCAATTTTCTTGTTTATTTCTGCAGGGATGAGTCGAGAGTTTGCAGCAGAATTCTCACTCTGGTGTCTTAGTTAGCGGAACTTGCCTCCACCCCACCCCACCCCACCCCACCCTGGCACCCGCGCGCCTCCCGGCGCCCAAGAATTCCACTGTCCTATTGTTGTTGTTGTTGTTGTTGTTGTTGTTGTTGTTGTTTTTCCTTCTTCTTCTTTCTTTACAGTTCAGAGTGGTCTCCTATTCTCTATCTTAATAATCCTCCGCGTCGGTCCCATTAAGCAAACCTCGCTTCCTTGTCCCATAGAGTCTATGCCAGCCAGCACCTCCGCACCCAGGCCCTGGTTCTAAACACTCCCCATCCCACCCGGAGGAGATAAGTTCAGTTAGTGGGTTATTATTTCTCTCCCTATGTCTTACTGCCTCTGCCATGCGTGCTTGTCCCGGGGGCGCCTTCGCCAGGAGTCTCCCCCACTTTTCAGGGCCCGCGGAAAGCGTCAGCCAACGTTTTCATGGACTCTGTCCTGGGAGGCTCCACCGCGCGAAGCACCTGCTCCAGGCGGGCCTCAGGCTCCCTTGCCACGCTGCGCCCTTGGTTTCCCCCAACTTTCCTGTGGTGTCCTGCACGAGGATGTGCGTGGCCCCTCCTGGTCCCTCTGCCGGTGTCGGGGAGGGACATCTCATGTCAGGGCCACAACTCCCCCCTCCCCACACCGGCTGGACTGGGGGCTAAGTTTGCCTCCCATATGCGTGGGTGTCCCGAGTCCACTGCAGGAGAGGGGTGTGTCTGATTTCGCTGGGGGTAGGGGACCGCGTGATGTCCCCGCAGACCACCCGCTGGGACCCCTGGGCACTGCTGGCGGGTGGACATGGCCGGCTGGGTGGCAGCTCTGAAAAGTGCAGGCAGGCGGGGCTCAGAAGTGCCGCTGTGCCATGGGACGGCCAGGGCAGGGGCAGAAGGAGCCTATCTACTCTCCTCCCCTCCCCAGCCCCCACGGCCTTTGAGGGTCAAGGGCTCCAATATACCAGTTAAGTGAGGCCAGGAAGCGGGGAGTGAGGGCCCTGGGAGCAGAAAGGGGCCAGCGCCCTGTTTCTCCAGCGCTTTCTGTTTTCTCTCCTGGTGGAGGGGTGTGGGCCTCGGCGGCGAGGAGCCCTGTCCATGGTGCGCCATGGTGCGGCGCGCCAGGCCTTGCCCACTGCTACGCTGCCCCCTCTCCCTGGGGTCGTGCTCGCCCACGGAGGGTTTTCTCCCCCTCTCGGGCTTCTTGGCTGCTAGGGTCCCATCATCCCTTTCTTCTTTCTTGGATTTCTCCTTTTGTTCTTTTCATCTCCTGCTGGTCTTTCTCCCTCCCCTCCCCCCACTCTCCAGTCCGCCCTTCTGGGCTCAGTCGGGACTCTGGGGGTTCAGAACTACTGGACTACACATTTTGTGGCCTGTGTAGTTTGGGGGAGTGGATGGAATTTCTTCTAACTTGGGGGAGGAGACCTGCCAGTCACTTGCTAACAAAAGTACCTCCTGTTATAAAACCGCCCTTTATTCTTGGAGGAGCGCTTACTCCTCATTCTTTCACCTCCCATCACTTCATTTATTGTTTCGCATTTATTCTTTCTTCTTTTAAATTGGGGTTTACTAAAGAGGTTAGGCTTAAGGGGACGAAGGAAAAAAAGTGCTGCTTTCAAGTGCTTGAAGTGAAGGGGAAAGCAAGCTAATTTATAGATTAGCTATTTTATTTTTTTAAAAAGCTATAGATTAAGAAATTTATTTTTTGAGACTGTCTTTTGGATATCATTGTATATTTGAACTTGGCTGCAGTCAACTTAAAATAAATCCTCAGCGTGTGATCCAGCAGTGGATGGTTTATGTACCAACTTTTTAATCCAAAAATAAGTTTTAGTTGAATACTGGTCATCACAGTAAGGACAAGAGGAGACACTTATTAGTGCCATGCAACTAAGTGTGGTTAGTACTGCTTAGCACTGAGCAGTCTCATTTCCTCTTTTAGTCATCTGTCTTTAAGTCAGGTGTGAATTTTGGTCATTTCTTTTTTTTTCCTTGAGCATTTCAAAATGCCTTTTATAAACAACAAGTAATGAATGCCCTTAGGTTTGCATTCTGTTCTTTTCTCTGGGTCATCTCAGCTGACTTGGGTTGAGTTTTATATACTTTCATAAAAAGCAAAATTAGAACTTTGTCATCAAGTTATTTGAGTCTCTGGAGTTTTAGGTGCGAGTGAGCAATAATACGGAATGATTTACAAGGTCATTAGGAGTGGAGGCAGAGAGCAGTTTCTGCAAAAGAGTTTTAGGGTTAAGTGCACCAGGTAGGTTGCACAATGGATACTAGAAATGACGTTGCTCTAATGTTATGCTTTACACACCCAAACAGCAAAGATCTCTCTGCAAGGTGAAAATGGCCCCCTCTGCAGTCATCTGCTATTAAAAGTCTTGCTGTTTTTCAGAACAGACCTAAGGAGCAAAGGCTTTAAGAGAATGCTGAGGTTACTAGTGTAGATAGAGAGGAATCCCTCTTTTTCCCACCTCCACTTGTTAAGAGTTAACTGAACATTTGAAAACACTTGATGCCTTTAATTTTTAACTGATATTCCTTATTTTACTATGAATATATTTTTTTTGCATTTTGAGATTATTTTAGTTATTGTGCTACCAAGGTATATATATAATTCTAGTCAAATTTTGCATGTTTGGCTGTTCTGTTGTAATTTATTTTATTCTTATTTTAAGGAGCTTGTGTTCTTCTTTACATTAACAAAAACAGAATCTGAATCATAAGCTTCACTAATGAGTAGAATCACAAAGTTATGACAAATTTTCGTCTTTTACTTAAATACGTGACTTTCAGATGGTTGGATTTATCTTCAGAAAGAAAATTGACTTTTACTACCCACCAGTAATTAGAAACCTGTTTTACTCCTTTGCTTCTCCTTTTCATTGCCTAGCTCTATTGTTGTAAATTAAATATTCTTGCATGGGTTATGAAGCACCAAGGACATTACCTTAGGAGATAAAGATTTTTAGTCTTGTCACATAGGTTCTGCTCTCAGCTCTGATTGAGGATCTAAGAAAAGTGATGAATAAACTTTATGTGATCCTCACCTACTAGGTACATACTTTGAGATATTAATATTTGACTACATGAAGTATTCATTAAAAGGTTAGTTTTAGGGTATGCAGTAGCTAGGGTATAATAAAACATGTATTTTCTATTTCATTTTTGTGTGTCTTTGTGACAAGTTCTTGTTAAGAAGGGTGAATTAACACGCTATTTATAGCTCAATCTACTTTTTGGACATATTTCTGCTTTTTCAGTAGCTCAGTGGGTTAAGCGCACATGGCACGAAATGCAAGGACCTGTGAAAGGATCCTGGTTCTAGCCCCCTGCTCCCCATCTACAGGGGAGTTGCTTCACAAGAGGTGAAGCAGGTCTGCAGATGTCTGTCTTTCCCTCCCCTTCTCTGTCTTCTCCTCCTCTCTCCATTTCCCTCTGTCCTATCTACCAACGACAACATCAATGACAACAACAGTAATAACTACAACAACAATGAAAAACAACAAGGGCAACAAAAGGGAAAAAAAAACTTAAAAAAAGTTCTGAATGAAATCTTAAGACATTCCTTTTAGATCATATATATTTTTTTACAAGTAGAGACTAAAGTCTTTTTAAAGCAGATTGTATTGGTGACTATATATATATATATATATATATATATATATATATTTCCTTTTTTATTAAAAACCTTCAATTCTTGGATCTGTTGTGCCTCCGTAAGCTTTCGGGTTATTCATCTGTCAGCGTGCAGAATTAAAGCAACAGTTAATCTTGCTTTAAAGTCCTTTTAAAAAGAATCCAATTAACTCAAGATTCTCAGCCTGTTTTCTAAGGGGTATTCTTATCTTAGAGAAGCAATTTTTAAAGAAAAATAAGTTATTATTGTGAAATATAGTATTTTTGTATAGTCTCATAAATTTTAAGTTAACATTATTAAAATTGTTCTTTCAACTCAGATACAAAAAGTCATCAGGTTTAAGCATGTACAGATTTGATGAATTTTATCAATGAAATATGAACGATTTGAAATTGTGACTGTCATCTGAGTATTGCGTATCTTCTGGAATCTGAGTATTTTTCAGAATGGGTTAAAGAATTATAAATTAAAATATAATTTATGTCAACAAATTATTATACCTCACATTTTTTTCTTATTGAAAATGAATTTGTTTTAGTTTTTAAATCAGTTCTATCAGTTAATATGAGTGGGTAGTGGTCTTTGCATATTTAACTGAATGTAGCTGAGTTTTATTTATTTTTTTTCTGTCTCCAGGGTTATCACTGGGGCTAAGTGCCTTCACTACACTTCTCTTGGAGGCTATTTTTTCGCTTTTGTTGCCTTTGTTATTTATTGTTGTTATTATTGTTATTGCTGTCATTGTTGCTGGATAAGAGAGAGAAAAATCGAGAGAGGAGGGGAAGACAGAGACAGGGAGAGAAAGACAACTGCAGACCTGCTTCACCATCTGTGAAGCAACCCTCCTGCAGGTGGGGATCCGGGCTTGAACAGGTATTCTTAAGCTGGTCCTTGAGCTTTGCACCATGTGCACTTAACCCACTGTGCTACTGCCCAGCCCCTGTAGATGACTTTTAATTTATCCCATTTATATGCAAAGAATCTATATGTGTTGATGTTTTAGTAAGAGCTACATCTGTATATATAAAGTGATGCATTTAAAGTAAACAGAAACATGTGAATTCAGGAGCTAAATAGGATCTTTTTAAAAATTTGAGTTTAAAGATTAAGATTTGTATTATAGGCCTTAATTAAATAAACCCCCCTTCTAGCTACTTGCTAATTTCTCTACTCCTTGGTGTACTTTTTAAAAAATTATTTTCCTTACTTATTGGATAGAGTCAGCCAGAAATCAAGAGGGTGATAGAGAGGGAGAGAGGCAGAGAGACACCTGCAGCACTACTTCACCACTCGCAAAGCTTTCCGGCTGCATGTGGGGACCTGGGGCTCGAACCTAGGTACTTGGTCATGGTAATACATGCGCTTAACCAGGTTCACCACCACGGGTCCCCATGGTGTACTTTTTTTTTCCCTCCAGGGTTATTGCTGGGATTCGGTGTCTGCATTACGAATCCACTGCTCCTGGAGTCTATTTTTTCCCGTATTGTTGACCTTGTTGTTTATCATTGTTATTAGGTAGTTCCAAGAGCAACTGAGAGAGGATAGGAAGACTGGGGGGGGGGCGGGGCGAAGACACCTGCAGACCTGCTTCACCTCCTGCTAAACGACCCCCGTTGCAGGTGGGGGGCTGGGAGCTGAAACCGGGATCCTTGTGCCAGTCCTTGCGCTTAGCACAGTGTGTGTTCAACCCGATATGCTACCGCCCAGGCCCCAGTGACTTTAATTTTTAACAAGGACTTTTAGGTTCTCATTGAGGCTGGATTTGATTTTGAGGATTATTAACAATATTTTATCATATATGATAGCTTGGAGGTGATCTGTGCATTTTTCTGTACTTTATTTAAAAAATTTGGCCTGCTTTTGCAACTAAAATTTTTGGGAGTGTGTTAGCATTAAAGGAAAATAAAAGTGAACTAAGAATAAACATAATTTTATCATTTGTGGACATTGTCACTGGGCTTTACTGCTCTGGGCTGACAGAGTCAGAGAGAGAGAGAGAGAGAGAGAGAGAGAGAGACTACATAAAGAAAACTTCTTCCAAATTCATCATATGATGATATGCCATGGGCATGATCCTGTGTCAGGCACATAGCAAAGTAGATCCATTCCCAGGTGAAATATCTCACTGACCTGTAATTTTATTATTTTTATGCTTTTATGTTTTTTGAGAAAAGATAGCCTTGGGCCAGGCAGTGACACATCTGCTAAACACACGTGTTACAATGCACAAACATGCCAGGTTTAAATCCTTGGTCCCCACCTGCAGGAACGAAGTCTCTCAAGTGGTGAAGAAGTGCTGCAGATGTCTTCCTCCCTCTGTATTTCCCTCTTCCCTCTTAATTTCTCTCTGCTTCTAACCAAAGTAAATAAAATAATAAAATAGAAAAATAGAAAACAGACTTCTTGAAAATTAGTGAAGTAAGCCAGCATTAAAAATTCAGATAGGACTGTTAGCATTAGAAATAAGAGGTGTTTGGGAGTCAGGACCATGGTGCAGTGGGTTAAGCGCATGTTGAGCAAAGCTCAAGGACTGGAGTAAGGATCCTGGTTCAAGCCCTGGCTCCCCATCTGCAGGGGGCGTCGCTTCACGGGTTGTGAAACAGGCCTGCAGGTGTCTTATCTTTCTCTTCCCCTCTCTGTCTTCCCCTCCTCTCTCCATTTCCTTCTGTCCTAACAACGATTACATCAATAACAATAATAATAACTACAATAATAAAAAAACAAGGGCAACAAAAGGGAAAATAAATAAAAAGAAATATAGGTGTTGAACATAAGTTGATTTTCTACAGATATGGCAGTATTTATGATGTACACTTGATGCATAAGTGCATTTACGCATAGAGGTAGTTACTGAAACATTATAAAAGTCTCATAAATTGATTTCTGAATATTTACCCATTGAAAGGAATTTATTTGATAAAGTAGGGTATATAATGAATAGTCTGAGTTATGAAGCTTTGAGGTGTAGGATAAAACATTTTAGTTCTAGTTCTTGTTCAATAAACTTAGTGTTAAACCTCTCTCTCTTTGACATACTTTGCACCTAGGAAAACTATCGAAGGGACAGCCAAAATAGCCAATTGGGTTTAAAAGCTCTCCAGCGAGAAGAAATTAGATAAAGTCCACAGATATTAGATATACGTGAAAAAAGGACGATCAAGTAGGGTAGAAATATGATGACCTATGAAATACAAAAACAATCTGAAGCTGGGATGAGAACAGTCTATAACAGTCTGAGCTATTTAAGTAGGTCCAAAGGAAAGTTGTGAGTTTCTGTTCTGTGCTGTGAAATGGCTACACTGTGCGTGAGAAATTATAGTGGTTGGTTAAGCTCATGATATTTCTTAATGCTCTCTTTTGTGATTGAATATCTAACTTTTGCATCTGCCCTGATAGTAAAGTGTAATCTAAAGTGGATCTTACCAGTTTCTAGAACTTGAGATAGAGAAGGATATTTAGTATAGGAGCTACATATTCTGGTCTGTTTGCCTTGATTAAATATATTTTTAATTCCAGGAAAGGGCACTCGTATATTATCTCATTTAATTATTTCTGTACCTCTGTCAGGTAGGTGATTTTATTTCCATTGTAGAGATGATGGAATTAAAAATCAGAAATTTTGAGAATTATGAGAATCTGGAGCAAAACCATTTATATCACAGTAGAGTTAAATATCTGGCTCATACACATAGCTTTCTGTCTCCATTTGGCTGGGGCATTTAATATGACACTCGCAATGAATGAATATTATCTTAAACGAGGAATTTCAGTTTCTTTGTGTGGAGTTGGTAAGATTATTCAAGGTAGTTCACAGTTACAGTCTCTATTTAAATCCTAACCTTAAATATTTTGATTTATTTTGGCATCTGAAGCCAAAATATAATATAATTGCTTGATTAGGATTTCCATTCATTTTTCTTCCCAGTTCTGTTAGAAAAAGATGAAAAATCATAGGAAAATGATTCATAATCAGTTATATAATGTTATATATATATATATATATATATGTATATATCTCAACAGAAAAATGTAATGAAAGTGCTCAAAAGAGAGAAGGGAATGTATGTGTGTATCTGGAACTAAGAGTACTTCCTGAAAGCTTGGAAACTCTCTCAAGCTTTTTTTTTTTTTTTAACTATTTTTTTCCCCCAGTGAAAATAAATGCAAGAAATTCTGTCATTAAGTTTTGAAATGTTTTAATGGCTAATGACACCTTTGCCATGCTTCAGTGGTTTGAATTGTATTTTCTCTCACAAGCAAAATTATTTAGTGTCTTTAAAAATGTACATACGTTCACATCCTGAAAGAACCTACTATAAAGAAGCTTCAGTGAGAGTTTTGTGGGTCCACTGAGTGTAACACTGATTTGTTTGCTGCCCAGAAAGCTTAGAACTGTTTTGTTTGTAACTTGACCTATTGTTGGTGAGTGGATACACTTGTTTTGACTATAATATGGAACAGAATGTCTATTGGTTGGACAGCTATAGGAAAGGTACTTTGAAATAATGACTTAGAAGACAACACTTTTATTAAGTTTAGAGAAGTTACACTATTTACTTTTTCTACATACCAGAGCTTTAATAAACATGCATTTTTCTCTTCTGTTTTCTTAATTGTTTAAACAACTGTTCAATGCCCGAAGCTCATTTATAGGACTTTCTGGCTCAATGCACAAAAAAGAAACATGTTATTTTATATTTTCTTGAGTGGGGGAGGTTAGTAATTTGCAATACAGTTGTTGACTTATGGGTTCAGTTTCTCATCCCCCCATAGCTGTCATCCACAGAACACTCTCATTCCCAACTATGCTTTGTCTAACCTAAGTATTAACCTTTTAAAGCCCCTTTAGCATCTTAATAGAATTTTTCTGATACAACTATCTCCAAGCTTAAGTTCTAATACCCTGTTTACCAGGTTTGTATTCTCAAGTTCTAGGTAACATATACATTTACAGTTTATGGAAGTGTCAGAGGCATGAAAGTGTCTGCAGTACAGGACTTGCAAACATTAGGTTCTGAGTTTGATCCCCAGTACCACAGGTAGCAAGAGTAATGCTTCTAGCTCTCCCATTAGTAAATATATATTTAAAAAGAAAGTGTAGAATGTTTATAAATTGAACATGTTGTTTTATCAGCATTCAGTCAAGTAACAATTTTACCAGCACCCCAGGGATAATCCTTCTTTTTCAAAATTATTTAAATTTATTTTATTTTGGTCATCCTCCTTGGGCTGACATTTTCAAATAAGCATGGAGTGGCAGAGAAAGAAGAGAAGAAACCAGGGTTCAGGCACCATTTGCACACTGGGTTTAGTGCACATGGTGCAAAGCGCAAGGACCGGAGTAAGGATCCCGGTTCAAACTCCCAGCTCCCCACCTGCAGGGGCGTCACTTCACAAGTGATGAAGCAGATTTGCAGGTGTCTTTCTCTCCCCCTCTCTGTCTTCCCCTCCTCTATCAATTTCTGTCTGTCCTGTCCAACAACAACAACAGCAATGGCAACAACAAGGGCAACAAAATGGTAAAAATGGCCTACAGGATCAGTGGATTTGCAGTGCAGGCACCAAGCCCCCAGAAATACTCTGGAGGTAGAAAAGAGAGAGAGAAAGAGAGAGAGAGAGAGAGAGAGAGAGAGAAACCATAGCACATAAGCTTTTTCTAATGTAGTGGGAGGTGAACTCGGACGGACTTGTATTGCTTAGCTAATACAGTGCACTAAATGAACTGCTTTGTCAAACCAATTTCTTCTAATTTTAACCATCATTTAATGGTGTTTCTTTTCACCCATTAATTGATCTATTTTTCTCTTTTTTGATTTTATTGGGATTTCAGGAAATGAACCAAAGCTCTGACAGAATTGAAATACTGATGAACAACATTCTTACCAAAAAAAAAAAAATAAATTATCTTTATTTGTTTATTGGATAGAAACAGCCAGAAATTGAGAGGGAAAGGGGTGATAGAGAGGGAGAGAGACAGACATTTGCAGCCCTGCTTCAGCACTTGTGAGGCTTTCCTCCTTCAGGTGGGGGCTGGGGACTTGAACCTGGATCCTTGTGCACTGTAACATGTGCACTCAACCAGGTACGCCTGATAAACAACATTCTAAGCCCAATTTTTAATTTTTTTTATATATCCAAATAGAGAGAGATGGAGAAGAAGAGACATTGTAACACCCCTCTATCACCCACAGAGCCCCTCCTGGGACTGTCTTTGGTGTTCCCGTTGAGTGTGGGGGCTCAGATCCAGGGCCTTGCACACAGGGGATCTTGTACTCTCTGGGGTCATCTATTGCCCAGCCCTGCCTGCCTTTTAACAGCCTTTTTCCTTATGCTTACTCATGTAGTTTATGAAAGCCTTCCATTTCCTTTTGTGCCTGGAGTCTTCTACTCAGTTTGTATTAGTCCATGTATTAATGTCATGTAAGACTCACAGAATTAGAAGACTTGAATACTGTGAAAATGGGGAATTATGGCAGTTGAAAACTGATTTAAAAAAAAAAAAAAAAAGCAGATGAGGTTAACTTAGATGTTTCATGGTTTGATACTACGAATACTAAAAAAGAACAACAAATCAAAAAAAAAATATATATTAATACAGGGGAATAAAGTCCCCAGCTGCAGGGAGGAAGCTTAACAAGTGGTGTATCAGTGCTGCAGGTGTCTATCTCTTTTCCTTTCTGTCTCCTCCTCTCTTTCAATTTCTCTATATTTCTATCCTAAATAAATAAATACAGCAAAGTGAGTAGACAGCAGATAAAAGTAACTTAAATGGTGAAATAAAACCTTGAAATATGTGGTTATTGTACTGAAACAAGATCTTCTGTAGTCCTGGTGACTTGGCAGTGTTGCTTTAGCTAAAAACCCAACACACTTGTAATCAGTAAGTTAGAACCTCAATCTTGCCTTTCTCTTTATCAGTAGGATGATGGAGGTAAAAAACTAATGTCTTTTTTACTTAAAAGTACTCAGGCAGGTGATTTGAGCGTTAACAGATTGTAATCTTTTCAGCGATACTTCTTAATACCTTCTTGGAGCTTACTTCTCTGACCCACTTTTCTGTGAGGCCCTGCCCAGATTATTTTCTAATTAAAAAAAAGGTTAAATTGGGGGGCAGCATTAATACCACAAACTGCTTCTTTTCTGGCTAGGCTAAAAACATCTTTTGGTATAGGTAATCTTTTGTGTCTTATCTGTTCTTTATGATCTAAGAGGTTGCCATGAAGAAAGGAGAGTGCTATGTTTGTCACAAGACCTTTTCTTTAACATTTTTTTTAATGGTCCTCCCCTTCATTTATATTGGTTTATCATCTCTTGACTATAGGTGTAGCATTTCAGAGTCATGATGAGGACTAAGGAAATCCAGAGGTAATGACCCACTAAGTATTTGTTTGCTTCAAGGAAACTTTCATTCTTTTTTTTTTTTCTCTTGCATGTGTGAATACATCTAGACTTAACTTATTGCTATGTAATTTGTATTTCATTTCAATTTCACCCCTACAGATAGGTACTCATAAAGGTAATTGTTTGCATAGACTGTTTTACCAATAAATTTTATATATGACTTTGCCTTTTCTGACAGCTACCTAAGAACATTGGGGAGAATATCATAGCCATTGATTGAATTTGCAGATTGATTTAGAGGGAAGTACATTGTAAATTAAACTGCGTTAACTCTGATTTGTTTTATGATCATCCTTTTATTTGAGACCTTTTCTACAGAGCTATGACTGAAAAGGGGGTGGTGGTGGTGGTGGTGGAATATCTAAATGTAGGTAACAATAGATTGTCTCAAGGTTTCTTTTGCCTCCAGGACCGGAGCTCCATTACTCAGTGATTCTACTACTCCTAATGGACTTTATGTTGTTGTTGTTGTTTCAATAGTGGATGAGAAACAGATAGAGGGGAGGGAGAGACAGGGAGCTAGAAGAGAGGCTAGTTCCTTACTCAAAAAGTCTTCCTCCTTGGGGCAAGGCTGTGGCACACACCTGGCTGAGTGTACACATCACAGTGTGCAAGGAACCAGGTTCGACCCCCCACCCTACACACACCTGCTGGGGGAAAGTTTCACAAGTGGAAAAGCAGGGCTGCAAGTGTCTCTCTCTCCCTCTCTCTCTCTCTCTGTCTCTCCCATTTTTCCCCTCCCCTCTCAATTCCTCTCTGTCTTTATCCAATAAATAAATACATAGTTAAAAGAAAAAGAAAAAGAATAATAAAAAGAGAACTTCCTCCTTGCACTTGCTGACATGTAGGGGACAAAGGCATGGGTGTGGGTTCTTATGCATAGTAAAGTATGCTCTCTCCCAAGGGAGACCCATCCTAGCTTCTTTCTGTAAATTTCTCTTGTATTTTATAACTTATAATAAAGCTATTTTGGAAAACGGGAAGGTTGCTTATTTTAATAAGTGCATACCTAATGTTTTTTTTTAATTTCAGAGTTTGCTATGCTTTGGTTTTTCATAATTAAAATAAATACATTTCCGTATTCTGAATATCTCCTTACTTACCTGCTAGCCTCTCCATTTTCTGTCCTTTATTATCAGTTTATGCTGGAGTACTCCCTTCTCTTTGAGTGTGGGGGCAGGAGCCAGTAGAAAAAGTGAGACTGTTCACCCCCCAAAACTGTTCTCAATCCTCATATCATATCATACTTTTACATTTAGATATCTGACTTAGCTGGGATTTATTTTTGTATTTGGGAAGATATAGAGGTTCTTGGTTTATACCCTCCGTGCTTCCTTCCTTCTATCTATCTATCCTTCCTATTTTATTTTATTTTATTTTATTTTATTTTATTTTATTTTATTGTCACTGGGGATATTGGTGGGGGAAAATGCCTTCAAGATTCCATGACTTCCCGTGTCCAAAGAGAACTGGAGAGGGAGAGAATAAAAGAGAGGGAGAGAGAGCACAGCACCACTCCACCACCCCTGGTGCATGGTCCCCCTGCAGGCACTCCTATAGTGCTGGCAAGTTTGCTAAAACTCAGATCCTCAAACAAGGTAACTTCCGGACTTTCCTGGTTGAGCCTACTCCTATGTTTTATAACATATTTTGTATACATAATGATACATTGGCAACTATCATTTATCAAATATCTGAAAAGATGCTTCCTTTATTAAGAGTAACAAGTATAGCGTTTTGGAGCTTGCTCTTTAGTTGCACTGATTTAGTTACCTAAATAGAAAATGTGACACAGTGGTTAAGAATGGGAGTTCTGTATAAATATTGTTGACTGTAAACCCCATCAATTTGATGTGATCTGGGACCCATATTCAGCTTAGGAGCCTATGTGACCTCTGCATCCCTGTAGTTCTGAGCTCACATTCTGTGGTCATGAGTAGGAATGTTCCAAGCTGCCCCAATATCAGGACCCATCTTCCTCAGGTGTAGCATAGAGTATGTTGTCCAGCCTCCCTTCGGAGGATGGGACATTCTCTACCATTGTTTATACAGGTTGTGGGCAAAGTCATATGAGGGCCCACAAAGGGGTCTGTTGTGTTGTTCCTGCTAGGAATGACTAGTAACAATGGAGAGAGGGATTTATTCAAGGTCTAGGCCCATCAAAAAAAAAAAAAAAAAAAAGAGCTCTCTGGGCTGGAGACCTAGTGCAGTAGTACACATTAGGCCCCTGAGCTCCCAGGTCTCATCCCCAGAACTGCTGTCCAGCCATATGGCAGAGTTGAACAGTGGCGTAGTCCCTCTTTTTCTCTCCTGAAAATCCATACATCTTGAAAAAAATAAATAACATGCTGTTAAAAAATATTGCTAACTCTGGAGTTTTGTTTCTTGTTTCTAACTCTTGACTGTTGTGAACTTAGATACCATATTTGATATTTATCAGTCTGCTTACTTGTAAAAAATAAAAAGGCAAAAAATGTTATTTGTCATTTTTTAAAAATTATTTATTTATAAAAAGCTATTTATCACTTTTATGAAGAATAACTGGGTCAGTATCCATAAAAATCACCATATGTACCTAAAATGTGCACAAAATACACAAATATACATGTAAGTTGTCATCTAGAAAATGATATATGTAAGAAGAGCGATCTAGTGTTTAATTGAAGATTTTGGAAAATAAGCATTATTATCCTTCTTATATATATATCCAAAAAAGGGATGATTTAATTATTTGAATAAATTTGAGTATGTGCTATGTTTAAGTCTCTGTTCAGTGTTAGTTATTAACTCTCCCCCAAATAAATAAACTAATCCATTAATTAATTAATTTCATAAGGCAGAGATAAATGGAGATACAGAGACACCTACAGCATTACTTCACCACTGGAGAAGCTCTCCTCTGAAGGTGGGGGCTGGGGGGTTTGGATCTGGGTCCTTGCACATTGTAATGTGGACACTTAACTAGATACAGCATTACCTAGCCACACAGTGGTTAAGTTATACCCTTCGGTGGACTGCAACAGGGCTTATCAGACCTCCTACTGGAAAGTAGCCTCAAAGAGCACATTTTAATCTTTTCCTTGAATTTTAACATATTTTGTGTGTTCTGATACAATTAGGAAAAGGAATTAAAGCATTGAGAGTGTTATTCAGTCACCAATTTAATTTGGGAATTGTAGGTAACCAAACTAGAGTTCTCCTGGTATTTTCTTCAAAGTTTGTCTCTTTTCTTATGGGATTTAATTCTTTAATGTCCTAATATGGACCCTTGTGTCTGTGTGTGTTTGACACTAGCCTGGAACCATACTAAAAGTTACTCATCCTCTGAATACATTTAACATGATAATAGAGACCCAAAGAGAGGTTAACAGTAAAGGTGTATTAGTTGATGCCAGCACAGATTCTCCAAAAACAGGGAAGGTGTTATCATTGTTCTGATGCTGATGATTTATTGATAATTAGACTATGCAGGAAATGTTGCTTTTAAAACTTAATTCCCTTCTGTCCTAATGATAGCATATCATTTTTTTGAGGAATTATTATTATGCCAGGCACTGTTCTAAGCGTTTACACGCGTTAACTCAATTAACAGAAAAGAAAGTACTTATTTTATGCAGGAAGACCTATAAGGCACAAAAAGGTTAACTGTTTCTGTTTCTAACCTTTGGGCTCTCCCACACCTGAGAAGACCTGGTTATCTGCTATTAGAATTGTGTGTGTGTGTGTGTGTGTGTGTGTGTGTGTGTGTCAGTCACTGGGGCTTCGTTGCTCTGAGCTGACTTTTTTTAAAAAACATTTTATTTATTTATTAATGAGATAGATAAGGAGAGAGAAAGAGAGAGAACTAGGCATTTTTCTGGTACATGTGCTACCGAGGATTGAACTTAGGACCTCAAGCTTGAGAGTCCAATCCTTTATCCACTGCGCCACATGAGCTGGCTTTTTTCAGATAGAAAGGGAGAGAGGTAAAGATACCACAGCGCTGAGCTTCCTCCAGTGTGAAGAGGGGCTGGGCATGATTTTGGGTTTTGCATGTGATAGAGCAGACACACTATCCAAGTGAGCTATCTTGTTGGTCAGTGTTCTTAGATGCTTAGTTCCCTGTTCTCCTAGCAGACTAGTGGTGCTGCTGATGGTATAACACTTTATTATTTGACAGGTCATTTAATATATATATTAGGATACATATATCATATACATTAGGATATATATATATATATTTGGTTTCACTGATAGTGAATGTTTTGGTAGTTTTTGATATCTTTGAATGAACCTATGAATAATGCTTCTTCTCCACCTTAAGTTCTGGACAAATAAGGCAAAAAAAGAGGCAATAGAGAACCAAAACATTATCATTATTTCATTTTATTTTTGTCCCTAGGGTTATCGCTGGGACACGATGCCTGTACTACGAATGCACTGTTCTTGGCAGCCAGTTTTTCCATTTTATTGGGTAGGACAGAGGAAAATTGATAGGGGAGGGAGAAAATAAAGAGGGTGAAAGAAAGGTAGACACCAGTAGACCTGCTTCACTGCTTGTGAAGTGATCCCCTCACCCCCATGGGGAGATGGGGCCTGGAACCGGGATCCCTGGTGTGTCCTTGTGCCCCCTCCCCCCAAAAAAACAAACATTACCTTTAGTGTGGTGGTAATACCAGTAGAGGAAATGGTGGAGAGCATTGCTTAAATATGTTAAATGTTACAATCAGTCAGTGCACAGTCAGGTCCTGTCTTTAGCAATGCTGGATGGTAGGTGGGATATGTACTCCTTTGGGAGTGTGTGGGTGGGTGGGGGTGTCCTGCCCTTCCAAATTCACCTACAGTTTAATGGTGCTGCCACTGGGCATACAAAGTGGCTCTCATATGCTCAGTTGTCTTATCAATATTTCACAGTAGGATGTATGGGAAGTTGGGAATAAGGGTTCTAGCAGACCTTGCCTGTAAGTTTATACTAATCATCCAGCTGGTGTTCTTCAGCATTAAATGTGTACCTATCCAAAACTTTGCAGTCTCACTGAGAGGGTGGATATGCGTCTGTCTTTAATATGACCGTCTTGTGCCAAACCTCATGGAAGTCTTAGGAGACCTAAAAAGATCTACTGCATGACTTTGTAAAGTCCTCACACTTAATGGGACATGCAAGATGACCACAGCAGTAGTCATACAGGCCACAAAGTTAGAAAAAGTCTAATCTGATCCTAGAAGAGTTATTGAAGTAGAAATTAGGAACCCGGAACCTGTCCCTAGTGCTCCAGAGACAGCAGGGCCTGTGATTTCTGAGGAGGGGACTCACCTTTGGCTGAGCAAACCTTCCCAGGATAATCTTGGAATGCTAGTCTGCCTGGCTTCCTGTCAGTCCTGTGACCTTTGAACTGAGAGTAGAGTTCAAAGGGAAGACTTAGAGATAGCCAGTCTTCTGAATGAGAAAGAAAGGCCATGGGGTGACAGGCATTGCCACCACCTTCCAATGTTTTTGAACAGTGTATGCAGTGGTAGCAGCTTAAATGCTAGATTTTTGAAAGAAAATTCAGAATGCTTGGGTGGATTCCCTCCCTCCCCCCAGGTAAATAAATGCCTCTAAATTTAACTTCCCAATAGGATCTTCTCCCTGATGGGTTTCAGTTTGCAGCTAGCACACTTGAACCTCCCACTTTGCCTTCCATGATGCCCATGAGAGTGATGATCTGGTACCTTCACCAGTGAGCAGGGCTCTGTAGAGTTCTGTCCTGGGAGCAAATTTAGGAGTCACATCAATTCTTTCTGTGCTACTGGATGTGTGGTTGCTATGACCAAAGAAGATTAGCTGCAGAGGAAGATTTCTCTTTGAGTTGTAGAGACAAGTCCAAACAGCTGGCCCTTGAGCCTTGTGCCCTCTTTGACCCTGGATGCAGCACAGAATTTGAGGCAACTTAGTGTTGAGCTCATAGGCTTGTCACTTATCATATGTAACTTAAAGTGAGAAGGTGGACAGAGTTCTTGAACTCACCAGCACTTAAAAATCGCAGCAGTTATTCTGTTCACTAGTATTTAGGCAGTAGATAGTGAAATAATCTTTTTTTTTTTCTTTTTTCTTTTTCTGTGCCATGGCTGTTTTAGCTTGTTTGGTCCTGGGGCCCACAGAGAAGTTCTGACCTGCACTAGACCTTTTGAAAGGCCAAACTGCTATAGTTCTTACCCAGAAGTGCTCACCGTTTGGCTAAGGTCACTATGTATTCTGGCTCTCTTCTGAGATCTTTGGCACATAGCCTTTCTAAAAGTCTATTTTGTCTTTGCTCCAGGCTCTGCTGCTGTAAACAGCTACTTTTCTGAAGAATAACCACCATGAGTTGTGGTCACATGTCAAGATCAAATACCCTGTGGTTTAGGAATTAAAGGCTCCTGATGTTAAAAGCCACCTGCCCAGCTATAAAAGCCAGCCACAGTGCACAACCAAGACTACAAACCACCAAGTTAGAACATATTCGGGATTGGAGGAAAGCAGCCTTTCTCTCCTGCCTGAAGCCCCAGTACCTCCATATGTATTTTAAGAAATTATTAATTAATTAATTAATTTACAATTAGCTAGAGACAGAGAGAAATTGAGAAGGGGAGGAGGAGACAGAGAGACACCTGCAGCCCTGCTTCACTGCTTGTGAAACTTCTCCCATGCAGATGGGGACCCGGGGCTTGAACCTGGGACCTTGTGCACTGTAACCAGGTATGCCACCGCCTGGCCCCTCATATTTATTTTCTTAGTGAATGCTGTGTTTCTGTTTTATTTTTCAAGGTCTCAGGATGCTGTGGCAATAATCAAAGTTTGAAAGGAGCTCAAATAGTACAATCTCTTGATACCCTGAATCAAGCTCTGAACCTAGGGAAATAGAAGCCATTAAGAATCATCCAAGGGCCAGAGAAATAACTCACTTGAATAGTATGCTGCTTTGCTATGTGAGCAATCCAGGTTCAAGCCTGGCCCCTCTCTCTGCCTCTCTGTCTCTAGCTATTAACAAGCAAGCAAAGGCATTCAGGTAGGAAAAGGAACTAAATATCTCCAAAATTCTGACAGGGATTAGACTTCAGGGTTTGACGTCAACTTGTGAGCCTGTCTGTAGCTACCAGTGAATCCCAGATTTTCACAGACGTGCTCACTCAGTTCCAGGGATTGCTACTGTCTCCCTCCCTCCCCCAAATGCTGCCAGGGAATCAGTGAACTCCCAACGTGGAAAATTAAACTACCACACTTGTTTTCTGTGGGCCTGCTATCTACTCCCAAGTGGGAGGGGGAAGTAAAGACTGAGCTGGGCACCAGCTGCCCCAATTGTTCTTTTGAATCCGATAGGTTCAGTCCATGCCTCACAGCTAGGGCAGTATGTTTGACTCCTGTGCACTCTGGAAGTTTATTCAGGGGCCTGAGGGGAAATAAAGAATTAGTGAGTATTCCAGTGGGCTTTTATAATATGAGCAATATCCATCAGTTTTTAGTAATTAGGAAAAAAAAAAATCTCTGGGACTTCACCACTCTAACCTTTTTAGTTGTGTGTGTGTGTGTGTGTGTGTGTGTGTGTGTGTGTGTGTGTGTGTGTGTGTTGGGGGCTGGGCACAGCACTGAAATTAGGGCCAAGCTTGAACCTGGGTGTCTTACATGACAAAGCAGGCACACTGTCCAGTGGAGCTATTTAGAATAATAAGAACATTAAATTGAGAAAAATCAGACATGATTCAACCGAAAATAATGTGTTTTTTGAAGAAAAAATATTTCCCCTGGTCCCCTACATGCGCGGGGGGGGGGGGGGAATGCATCAAAATGGCAAAGCAGGTCTGCAGATGTCTATCTTTCTCTCTCTGTCTCTAGCCCCTTCCCCTCTCAATTTCTCTCTGTCCTATCCAATAAAATGGAAAAAAAAAATGGCCACCAGGAGCAGTGGATTCATAGTGCCAACCCTGAGCCCCAGTAATAAATCCTGGAAGGAGAAAAAATATATATTGAGTGTTGGGTGGTAGCACAGCAGGTTAAGCGCACAAGGGCCTGTGTAAGGATCCTGGTTCGAGCCCCCGGGCCCCCCACCTGCAGGGAGTCGCTTCAGAGGTGGTGAAGCAGGTCTGCAGGTATCTTTTGCTCTCCCTCTCTGTCTTCCCCTCCTCTCTCCATTTCTCTCTGTTCTATCTAACAGGACAACAATAATAATAGCCACAACAACGATAAAACAACAAGGGCAACAAAAGGGGAAAAAAAAAAAAGAAAATCTATATGTCAAGACAATAATGGGAAGAGTAGCTTCATCCTTTTTTTTTTTTTTTTTTGTCATTTCCAATACCTCACTACTCTATGCTTGCTTTTTCAGATAGTGACAAAGAGGCAGAGAGAGAGGAGGAAGAAACCACAGCACTGGAACCTGAGTGATGCACAGAGCAGAGCAGTGCACTACCATGTCACCTACTTTGCCAGCCCCAGCTTCATGCTTTTATATATTTACAGATCTCAGTATCTTGGATTGTTAAAAGACAGTTGGGCATGCACATCTACTTCTGGATTTATTATTAAATTATCAGACACCACCTAGTTTCAGGAAGCACCACTTCATACCTGTGAGAGAATGAGAGTTTTTGCCTTTTGCCTTTTATAATTCTCCAGATCACATTCTTGAGTACTTCCATTCAGGGCAGGCCTGGTTGATAGAGTGGAAAGGAAAAAATATCACCCCTATATGGTTTACACAGTAAAAATGTTTAAGTACCAGACTTAAGTCACTCATGATAGGCATGGGTGGAAGAAAAAATAAAAAACAACTTGGGCCTTCAGTTGAGACTGAGACTGATGATGTTAGCTCTGTAACTTCTCAGCATTCAACATCCCTGCGTTAACTCCTTTGTTGTTTAACCTAGTAGAACACCATTGCACAGTGTGTTGCTTTGGGAATAAGTTTGGGAATAGCTTTGAATTTTGTTATTGACAGCATCCTCTTTCATTCAACACATTTCTGGGAGCTGAGGCATGAATGTTATTTTATTATTATTATTATTTTCACAAGGATATTGTCACAATTGGGTTGAATTTATCTTATGAAGAACTGAGGATTAGATAAGTCATCACTGTAGCTAGCTATTCCAATTCAGTTCAAGTTATAGAGATAAACGTCAGTAACAATAGTTTCAAAAAGCAAAATTGTGTTCTCAGTTTTATGAAACGGAGCAAAATTGTAAATGAATGCAGGAATTCCAGAGTGTGCGAAGATCCTATTAGAAACTGCAATTACTTGTTCATCATTGTCATCTACTGAAAATTAGTATACTTGTCATGATATGTACTTACTGATAATTTTCCTGTATCTTTTGTTATAGAGAACTTTAATCTTTGAGGAACTTTTCTTCTGAAAAATACAAGATGTTAAGAAAGCTTGATCTTATATATCTTTCTTTTTTTTTTTTTTTCCAGCTTTTCAATTGTGACCAGAAACAATGAAGTTATTTCTTATGTAAAAATCACATTGCAGGAAGATTTCTCAGTAACAGGTAGATTTACCACTTAAAAAAAAAAAAAAAAAAACCTTTGTTTTAGAGAGAGAGCTACAGATACAGAGAAAGACAGACCAGACTAGAGCAGTGCTTAGCTCTGGTTTATGATGGTGTTGGGGATTGAACCTGGGACCTCAGAGCCTCAGGCATGAGAGTCTTTTGCATAAACATTATGTTGTCTCCCCAGCCTTGCCACTTGGTTTTAATATGTAGGACAATTTTTAGCCTTTACCTAGTTATATATCCTGTGTCAAAGCTTTCTGTATGAGTACCACCACTAACCAATTGTGCCATTGGAGCTCCTAGTGGCAAGCTTTCTGATATATATATATATATATTAATCTTATGGTTAATAGTTAAAGAAGGTTTCCAAAGCCATGCTAGCTGCTGGTTTGAATTTCATCACTAGGTTAACTAGGATATTTTTTTTCTTAATTTTTATTTATAAAAAGGAAACACTGACAGAAAAACATAGGATAAGAGGGGTACAACTCCACACAATTCCTACCACTAGAACTCTGTATCCCATCCCATCCCCCAATAGCCTTCCTTTTCTTTATCCCTCATAATGACTCCAGGGTCATTATGGGGTGCAGAAGGTGGAAGGTCTGGCTTCTATAATTGCTTCCCCTCTGAACATGGGTGCTGACAGGTCGATCCATACTCTCAGCCTGTCTCTTTCTTTCCCTAGTGGGGTGGGGCTCTGGGGAATCAGAGCTCCAGGACACAATGGTGGGGTTGTCTGTCCAGGGAAGTCTGGTTGTCATCATGCTAGCATCTGGAACCTGGTGGCTGAAAAAAGAGTTAACATATAAAGCCAAACAAATTGTTAACTAATCATGAACCTAAAGGCTGGAATAGTGCAGATGATTTGGAATCTCCGTTTTGAAGAAAGCTAGTAGGCCTATTTTAGTTATATTCCAAAGGGCCAATGACTACTAGTTTTTTTTTTTTTTTGAGCCTGACATCTGATATGCAGGTGGATCCAAGTTATTGTCTGGGGAGATGATGTCATGGCTAGAAAAAGAACCAGAAAGCTGGACCAGGGAAGAGAGTAGATCCCAAATATGGGAAAGGTGTATAAATATTGTTGACTGTAAATCCCATTGAGTTGATGTGATCTGGGGCCCATATTAAGTTTAGGAGCCTATGTGACCTCTGCATCCCTATAGATCTGAGCTCACATTCTGTGGTCATGAGTAGCAACGTTTCAAGCTGCCCCAATTTCAGGACCCATCTTCTTCAGGTGGAATATAGAGTATGTTGTCCAGCCTCCCTCCTGTTGTTGATCCATGTTGAGGGCAAGGTTCTATGGGAGCCCACAAAGGGGTCTATTGTGTTCTTCCTGATAGAGATGACCCGTAACAATGGAGAGAGGGATTTATTCGAGGTCTAGGCCCATTGTATCTGTTTGGGAATCTCAGGACTCCCTGAATAGGGACCCACCTGATGCGGTGGCCTGATAGTGACTAAAGAGTCACCATTAAACTATGCCAGTCTCTTGCCCTTATTCAGCTTTTGCAGTCCTTACTTTGATAAGGTTAGCTTTGGAGTGACTGAGGGAAGTATAATAGGAAGTAGGTGAGGAGGGTATCTAAGTCTAAGTAGACACTATTTCATTATGAACTTTATGCTGTCTTTTTAGATCTTTCTACTTGCTTGCTGCATATACTGACTCACTAAAGACTATTGTTCACTTTTGCTTCAGGTATATATTTTGCCCTTATTTATGGATACATGTGAACATATACCCTATCTCATGGGACCTGGTCTACATCTAGGTTTTGGAACTTTGTTAGGAAGTGTACCACCTTAAATGGAATTAGAGAATCCTATGACAGGAAAGGTCTCACCTGAGTAATGAGGCTGAAGTGTTGACATTCCACGCCTGACATCTCTGGACACAGTCTGAAGTGAAGCATGCTGAGGTGTGGTACTCCTTGTGTTGGTTAGGTTGGGATCAGTGGATGCAATTTCATTTAGTATGAATTGAGAGAAGCATGCAGGAAAGTGAGGTTCCAGGACTGGGGGGAAATATAGGCTCTGTAGAAGAAATGGGAGGTTCCTGCTGTCTTAGGGTTTAAGAAGGGAGTAGATAGTTACAGATAAATAGATAAATAGTTATAGGTAAATAGATAGTTATAAATAATCAAATTATTGGGCAATTGGGTTAACTTTGAAAATCTGTTTGTTAGGATTTGCTGTATCATACACAACATCACCATAATTTCTGTCCTTCAAGATTATTTGTATATAGCTGTGTCTTATAGAGTCATGCCACAGGTTGCTTCTGTTCTCCCTGGTCTAACTAAGCTTTTTAGAGAGTCAACATTTCAAAGACTCAGCCTATGTGCATTAGAAAGTTTGAGAAATCCACTTAATTTTTCCCCTCTCGTATTAATTAAGTAGTGATTTATAGTTTACAAGTTAATAGGAGAGTACATAAACACCTTTCCCACCACCAAAAGACTGTGTCCCATCTGACCCCCCTCCCCCCCTTCCCCCCCAGTGAAGCCTAACATCTGCCTTCACCGTCAACCCAGAGATTTTTACTTTGGTGCCCTAACTAGTAAGTTAACTTAATCAAATTTCTTTCATTTTCTTCTTTCCAAAATTTAGCACTATTGATGTTGAGACCTATCTCTTAAAGGCTGTTGTGAAGATTTGTTAAGATATAATGCATGGAGAGCTTTGTAGAACAGTTCCTGATACAAAGCACATGTTCAATAAATACTAGTAGCCAGCATCAGTGAATTTAGTTAGTGAATTCCAAGGTTGTTTATAAACATAGTGTAGTGCCTAGTACTGGACAGTTTGATGGTATTTAGAGGACCTCTGTATATGTAGCAGGTTGAAGTTTATGATAAATGTAGTGATTTGGTGGTGGTGGGTGCAGTCCAAACCAAGATTGTCCTTCTCTATTGCAAACTTCCCAGGGCACTTCTGGAACTTTTCATTTAAGTTTTCTGTAGAATGGTCTAAGCCACTATGTCATGATAGTGTCATAGTTGTATAAGCCAAGTAAATCTGTAGGGATACTATTGCTGTGCATTATGTGAAACAGTCCAGTGCTATGTTGGTAAATGTCCACTTTGAAACTCCACTTCAGAAACCTTTCTGTCCAGGAAGCCTCTTCACATGGGCTGTGGAGGGTAGGATCACATAGACCTATTGGAAGTCACTTGCTATATATGTGATTCCAAGATTTGACATATTTGACTCCTAAAAAAGTTGGAACTCTCACATTTCGAAAGGTGGGTTTATTTAGGAGACGGGAGGGTATGTGTGAGGAGGACGTAACACTGGAACATTACTCTGGGGCACGTGGATATAGGGATTGCATTTGAAACTCAGGCTTGCAACCCCCGTGCTCTACCCAGTATGACACCTCTCTGGCTAGGCCACCTTTTGTTTGTGGAATTCACATTTCCCCCGTCAAGCTATTGTATTGCTGTACTGTCTTCTAACTCAGAGTTTAATTTCAGTAAAATCCAATTCTTGGGTCAGTATTGATTGGCATTATTATTGGGCTATTTTCTTTCCTATTGCTTGATGGAAAGAAGAAAAATCAGAATAATAAAAACTGGCTATATATATATATATATATATATATATATATATATATATATATATTCAGATGTCTGTTGTAAATAATACTTAAAGCAAAGATGGAAATTATCAAGTGGATCAAAGTAAGTCAGGTATTCTTTGTACTTAAGATGGCCTAGAGTATATCATGAAAAACAGAAAGTGTTAAAAGACCCCATCAAAGCACTCTACTTTGCTAGGGTAGTATGTGACAGAACAAAAAGATCAAAGTCCAGGGTTAAACCATTTAGACTATCATCAGTGCCATTACTGGCACAGAGAAAAGTCTTAGAGTCAAGGCAGTAGCTCTTGAGTAATCTTTTTCAGCCTCCAACACCATAGGCTGAATCCTGTGAAATATAGAAAATCTGGCTAATATCATTGTGAAATGACACACTGAATTAAACAAATAGTTATGCAGAGTTTGACTTGAACAGTTTGCTTCCATTATTCTGTTACTGTGAAACCAACTAAGCACTTAAAAATGTCTTTGCCTAACTGTTTATATGCCCTTGCAGCATTTGAAAGACATAAGCCTTGTAATGAAAACGTTACTATAGTGGTTCCTTTCCTGTTCTTCCCCCTGCTGCCACGTATTATAAAAGGACTTGCGCATGTTTTCTTTTGTACATGTTTGTAAGTGAACTTTTTGCCACTTTGATTTCTTTACTGTATTCCTACTTTACAAGGATGTCTTAGAGGCCCAGGATGTGGATGGTGGTACAGTGGAAGTTTTACAAATGTGAGGTCATACTTTTGATTGTCACTACCACTTGTGCTAGTGATGCTTTCACACTCTCTCTTGTAAATAAATCATCATTTTTTTCTCTCTTGTGTACTGAAAAGGATTACACACACAAACACACACACACACACACACACACACACACACACTCACACTCACAATCAGTATCATAATAGCTACTTTTGTCTCATTTTGAGCCATGCTTTATTTTTAGTCTGCTTGCTTATTTTAGATATTATTTTCAGTCATTGAGTTATTAAACTCTGACCACTGAGTGTATCTTGGGGATGAAACACCCAATTTTTGAGAGCCACAAAGGCTAGGTTTTAGTTAGAATACAAAAGAAATCATAAAGATTGCATTAGGTTTGAGATGTTTTCAGATAGGAAGTTTTTCGCCAGGAGTCATAAGTAATTATTTTTGTTTTGTTTTGAGAGAGAAACTGAGATCAGAATATCACTATTCTGGGCAGTGCTACAGAATCAAACTTGTGGCCTCATGTAAGCAAGGCATGCGCTCCGTTTCCCGAGCTACCTCCTAGCTCCATAACTAATCTTGATGGGTGCAAAGATGAAAGGCAAGGAGACTAGTCTGTTTCAGTTTCCGTGACATATTTTAGTGCTTGAATTGAGGGACAACCTAGAAGAAATTAGAAAGCAAAGTTGGAGGCTAAGATGTATTTAAAAAAAAAGAATAGCAGTAAGAGAAAGCAAAAAATAACGAGTAAACTTTATGCAGGGTAAAGCTCATATGGGATTGTGGGATGTCATGATGAATTTTTGCATAGAAAAACATAGACATGATATGTTGTGACTTTTCCTGCAACCAGTTGTAGGAGACTACAGAAACATTTTAACAAGAACAAAAGAGATGTCACTGTGAGTTCAGAGCCGGGGACAGATAGACCAATACTAACAGGAAAGCAGAACTCCTCCACTCCTATTACACTTGTGTCCTTTTTAGACAAGAAGGTCAATCTTCAGTCTGGGGAGAGTAGAGCAAATACTTGTAAGAGGAAATTGAAACTCAAGATAGGTGAGCTGATTGCATGAGAGCACAGAGCTACACTAAATGAGTTCAGATCTCCTGGCCAGCATGAATCTCCTCCTGGTGGGTGAAGGGAACTTGGGTTGCTTGTAATCTTTGACAAGTTGGTGAGAATTACTAAAGACTACTTATGGGATAATGTACCAATTAAAAGAAAAATAGGGGCTGGGTGTGGTGCACTTGCTTAAGCACACACTCATGATCATGAACAAAGACACAGGTTCAAGTCCCTTCTTCCCATCTGCAGGGGACATGAAACATGAGCAGTGAAGCAGGTCTAGAGGTGTCTGTCTTTTTAACTTTCCCTCCCCTATCAATCTCTCTCTCTCTCTCTCTCTCTTTCTCTCTCTCTCTTTTTCTCTCTTTCTCTCTTGCCTCTAGGGTTATTACTGGCGTTCAGTGCCTACACCATGAATCCACTGCTCCTGTGACCATTTTTTTTTCTTGATAGGACAGAGAGAAATTAAGAGGGGAAATAGAGAAGGAGAGAGGCAGAGAGAGACCTGCAGACCTGCTTCACCACTTGAACTGGGATCCTTGCTCAGGTCCTTGCACTTTTTACTGTGTGCGCTTAGCCTAGTGTGCCGCTGCCTAGCCCCTCAGTTTCTTTTATACTATCAAATAAAAAAAAGGAAGAAAGAAAGAAGATGGCTACTGGGAGTGGTAGATTCATAATGTAGGCACCAAGTCCCAGCAGTAATCATGGTGGCAAATAAATAAATAAAGTTTTAAAATGCAGAACAGGGTTGGGGAGATGGCATAATAGTTATGCAAAAACTGTCATACTTGAGGCTTCAAGGTCCCGAGTTCAATCCCCAGCACCACCATAAGCCAAATCTAAACAGTGCTCTGGTAAAAATAAAAAATACAATAATAATAGTAATAATAAAGCAAAACAAAACACTGGTGAGATTTTCAAACAAAGGAGTTAAGAAGCTCATGCTAATGCTGGCAAAATGCTCGAACCAGTAGTTATCAAAGATGGCTTGTGATTCAATTTTCTGATAAAAACCCTAAGCAGGATATAGCAAAGAATTACTATAAATAAAAAATAATCATTCCTTTATTCCATGTTGTTGTTGTTGCTAAATGATTAGATGTCGAAGACTAAGACATAAAGGTCAGTACTCCATATCTGGATTTCAGAGATGTTCTCTGGGATATATGGGCTAGATGTGTGGTGACCAAACATGATGCAGATACTCATTCAGTACACTCATTTTTTAAAAACCGTATCTTGAAAGTTTCTTTCTGTGAGTCTTGGTTTGAGACCCAGGAATCACTGGTTCCAGATTATTTGCTCTGCTGAGCAGATTTGGGTACTGAGCTTTATGACACATATCATGAGTTGGACTCATGTTGTCATCATGATATAATATTAATACTGCTGATGCTGGAGCTAGGAAATAGCTCACCTAGATCTCTCTCTCCTCTCTCTCCCTCTCTCTCCCTCTCTCTCTCTCTGTATTTCTCTGTCTCTCTGTCTGTGTGTTTTACCACCCACCACGCTCTAGATTTGAGTCTTGGCAGCACTTTGGAGAATAGGGTACCAGGAGTGATGTTTTAATGCCTTTCCTTTCCTCTGTATATTTCTCTTTCTCTCTCTGAAGTTAAAAACAAAACAAAACAACAATAGCAACAACAACAACAAAACAAAGAAAAAACATGGCCTGGGAGCAGTGGAATCTTTCATAGGGGTGGTTGGGAGGGGGGTGGTCTGGAAGGACCACTACAGCCACTGAAAAAAGCAAAAGATAAACAAACAAAAACCAATCTACTAATTCTGATAGCTAATGTGTTGACTCCATATGAGCCAAACACTGTCCTAATCTCATGTAGTCGCTACACTACACGTGAGTCATTACACCATCTTTCTTGTCCATAGCTGCTGTCTTTACTATGCATGTTATACAGATAGGGGAAAGTGATTTTTCCAGTCAGAATTTACAGAATTCAAACTCAGGCATCTGACTTGTTGAAAGTTAATGTTTCCAACTGCTCCTCTTAAGAAGTAGGGTTTGGGCTCTGGTGAGACAACATAATAGCTATGAAAGACTTATTTTATTTTATTTTTTTATTGGTGATTTAATAATGATGGGCAAGATTGTGGGATAAGAGGTGTGTAATTCTATACAGTTCTCACCACTGGAGTGACATATTCTATACCCTCCATCGGAAGTTTCCCTATTCTTTATCCCTCTGGGAGTGTGGACCAAAGATATTTATGGGGTGCAGAAGGAGGGTAGTCTGGCTTCTGTAATTCCTTCTCCACTGAACATGGGTTTTGGCAGGTGGATTTATACCCCCAGCCTGCTTCTATCTTTCCCTAGTATGGCAGGGTTCTGGGGAGGTGGGGTTCCAGGACACATTAGTGAGGTAATCTGCCCAGGGAAGTCAGGTTGACATCATGGTAGCATTTGCAACTTGGTGGCTGAAAAGCATTAAGATGCAAAGCAGAGCAAATTACTTAATAATCAGGAACCAAAAGGTAAGAATTTAGCCGATGAGGATTTGGGGGGTCTTCACATTGGAAGAAGCTAGAAAGACTATTTTAGGTATATTCCAAAGGGCCCATGCCTTTACTAGTTTCTGCCTGAGCCTGATAGCTAACATGCAGGTGGGCTAAAAGTGTTGTCTGGGAAGATGGTGTCAGAGTTGGAAATAGGACTAGAAAGCTGCATCAGGGAAGAGAGTAGCTCCTAAACATGGGAAAAGTATATAAATATCATTAACTGTAAACCCATCAATCTGATCTGGGGCCCATGTCTACTCATGTTTAGCACAGGAGCTTGTGTAACCTCTGCATCCCTGTAGGTCATTCTTGCATTTCGTGGTCCTAGCTGAGAACATTCTAGGATGCACTCATTTCAGGACCCGTCTTCCTCAAGTGGCAGAGTATGTTGACCCAGCCTCCCTACGGAGAGTGGGGCAGTTTCTACCACTGTTGTTCTACACTGAAGGCAAGGTCCTGTAGAGGCCCACAGGAGAACTTATGATGTTCTTGATGGAGATGACCAGTGACAGAGGAGAGAGGAATAGGTTAGAAGTCTAGGCCCATTATATCTGTGTGGGAATCCCAGGATTTCCTGACTCGGGCCCCGGATGATGGGGTAGCCTGGTAGTGATCAAAAGACAATCATTAGAGTGTGCAAGTCTCTTGCCCTAACCCAGCTTTTGTAGTCCTTACATTACCTGACAGGGTTAGGGTGACTGAAAGAAGTGAAATAGGAAGTAGAGAGAAGGGTATCTGTGTTGAAGTATAACTAACTATTTGAAACTTTATGGTGTCCTTTTTAGGCCTTTTCTAACTTTCTTGCTGTACTTATTAAGTCACTGTAGACTATTGTGCCCTTTTACTTTATGGTATATATTTTCCCCTAATTTATATCTATAAATTAGGATATGTGGACATGTGTCCTGTCCCATGGCCCTGGTGTATATCTGTGTTCTGTAACTTTGTTAGGAAATTATGCAAAGACTTTTATTTCTGAGGCTCTGAGGTCCTGGGTTCAATTTCCAGCACCATAATAAACCACAGCTGAGTATTACTCCCATGAAAGACACTCACCCTCTCTCTCTCTCTTTTCCCTTTGTTCCTTTGTATTTCTCTTATTAAATAAACAACTAAATAAAACATTTTAAAAAGAATTTGTGATGCCTGTTTGAAAAAAAACAACAAAAAATAAAGAACTAGGATTTCAATCTCTGGTCGGTTGGAAGAATGTTATTTGAGCTCCTCTTGTTTTTTGTGTTTCTACCCCCATCTGAAAAGCATTTTTATAAAACCCTTGGAGTTGTCTCATTAAGACTTTCTTAATACAGCAAGCATGTTAGAAGAACAAAATTTGTATGGAATTATTCAGTTATAGAGAGTGAATCATGGAGTTAACCTAGTTTTAAAAAATGCACACACAAAGCAAACAAACAGTGTCGTTTGAATTAATAACTCCCTATAAATCAGCAGGCCTGTTGTCCATTGCTACACTTTTCCCCTAGAATATATTTTCCCATTCCCCTTCTTTCTCCTGTCAATTTTTTTTTTTTAATCTTTCAGGACGGAATTGAAACGTTGCTTCAGTTATGGTGTTGTCTGATTTCTATAGGCAGACTTACCGTACTGTTTTTTTCCCGCCCACTTGTTAGCATTGGGTTTCTGATGTAATTTTGAGATTACATTTCTTAAGTTTGTGCCACCTATGTTCACAGGCATTTAGCTGAGAACACGGGGGAGGCTGTCATTTCCTCTCTGCCTCCCTTCCACCCAGAGCCTTTTCTTCATTTGAGCCCTGTCAGTTTTAACTGTAGGCATAAAGATGCAATCTGCCGCCCCTGTCCTATCCAAATCTGTGTGCTAACTTGTCTCCCAGCTGTCACTTGCTCTCCCCCACCCCCCACCCCCTATTTCTCACAAACTACCAGAGAATTCTCTATCAGACGTAATCAGCCTGTGCTTCATATCTGCCTGGCTTCTCACAATCAACAGCATAACCTCAAGCCCCCCAACCATCTCTGATCTCACCCTGTCTAGCTCTCCAGACTCAACTTCAGACTCCCTGCCTTGCTTCTTGGACTCCGGTGACAGTGAACTCATTGTCATTCTCCAGGCAGTACACTGTTTCTTGCTGCCTTGTTCTAACTCGGGCAGTGATTGCTTGGGGACTGCTTTCTCACCACCCTGCAACCTGGCTCCCCCCACACCCCCTGCTCTGCTTGGGAGGCCCCTGGCCCTCTGTCCTGGACTTTCCTGATGCCTTCTGCTTATGTCTACTTTCTAGTCACTGTATATTGCAGGCATCTCTGTATTTCGACTTAAATTTCTCATGGGTAGGCTGTGTCTTTTGTTTCTGGTGGCACATGGCTACTTAGTACGCCATCTCTTAAAAAAGTCACAATTATTTGTTGTACTTGGAAAGCGTAACGGGTTGAAACCTTGATTTTTCTCTTCCTGGATGTGGGGTCTTGGGTATTTCAAATCTGAATGTGAAGCTGTTTGATCATTTATAAAGTGCTGATAATTTTACTACCTTTGGGGTTACTGTGGGAATTAGTTGAGATATAATATTTTATAAAATTTAAAGAATTATTCTAGAAATTCATGAACTTCAGTCCTGCTGCTGCTACTGTTGTTGAATAGGACAGAGAAAAATCAAGAGAGGAGGGGAAGATAGAGAAGGGGAACGAAAGACACCTGCAAACCTGCTTCACCTCTTGTGAAGCGAGTCCCCTGTAGGTGGGGAGCTGGGGGCTTGAACTGGGATCCTTAAGCCAGTCCTAGTGCTTTGTGTCATGTGCTCTTAACCTGATTCACTACCGCCTGGCTGCTGTTCTGATGTACATTTAAGGTAGACTACAAAATCCCTTAGGCCCAGCAAGATAGCTCACTGAAGATAGTAGGCTCGCTTTGTCTTGCTCACAGCCTAGGCTTGAGCCTGGTGTGCACTGCTCTAAAGGAAGCTTAGGTGCTGTGGTATCTTTCTGGCTGAAAATGTTGGCCTGTAGCTTCTTAATCCAGTGATGACTTAAAACATCAAAATAGAATTCTTTTTTTTTCATTCTTTTTCTTAATTTTTTAAAAAAAAATCTTTATTTATTGGATAGAGACAGCCAGAAATCAAGAGGGAGGGAGATGATAGAGAGAGAAAGAGACAGAGAGACACCTGCAGCCCTGTTTCACCACTCATAAAGCTTTCCCCCTGTAGGTGGGGACTGGGGGCTCGAACCAGTGTCCTTGCATATTGTAATACATGTGCTCAACCAGGTGCACCACCATCGGACCCCGAATTCTTTTATTTTTAAAGAATTTTTAAAATATTTATTCCCATTTGTTGCCCTTGTTGTTTTATTGTTGTAGTTATTATTGTTATTGTTATTGATGTCATCATTGTTGGATAGGACAGAGAAATGGAGAGAGGAGGGAAAGACAGAGAGAGGGAGAGAAAGACAGACACCTGAAGACCTGCTTCATCGCCTGTGAAGTGACTCGCCTGCTGGTGGAGAGCCGGGGTCTTGAACTGGGATCCTTATGCCGGTCCTTGTTCTTTGCACCACCTGAGCTTAGCCCACTGCGCTACTGCCCGTCTCCCCCAAATAGAATTCTTTTTAATACTTGAAAACTAAACCAAATTAAAATTTCAGTCCCCACAATGTTTACTTGAATGTATGGAGCCACACAGATTCATCTATAGTGACCCAGGGTTGTTTTTTCACTGATGTAATAGAGGTGATTAATTCGAACTGAGGTCATGTGATATGCAAAGTCTCCAATATTTACGGTCTACACAGGTTAAAAGACTAGGAAAATACAAGTGATTTATAAATTCTTTCTTGAACCACTGGGGCTTTTTGAGAGGAAATTTTTTCCTCTCTTTGAACTTCCATGTCTCATCCTGGGGTTGATAGAGTGATCATTTAGCATTGGTTTGGAGTCACAGGGACTGGATCCTGGCATATTCTGTAAGGGGAAGGTTTGTCAGTAAAAGCTCAATGGAATTTTTTGAAGAGGTGAGGAGCATCTCACTGTTGGGTCCTTAAAGAATTAAGCAAGCAACCCTTTTTTCCTGAGTTGCTGTAGGACAGGACTAACACCCTTGGCTCTGTGGATGTTTTGGATTAGACATTGGTCTGTCCTGGGTGTTGTCCTTTGCACTGCGTGATGGTTGGCAGAACCCCTGATCTTTTTTTTTTTAATTTATAAAATGGAAGTATTGAAAAGACCATAGTATAAGAGGGATATAATTCCATATAATTCCCACCACCAGAACCCCGTATCCAATCCCCTCCTTTGAAAGCTTTCCTAGTCTTTGTTCCTCTGGGAGTATGGACCTAGGGTCATTATGACCCCATAAGCAGAAGGTGGGAGGTCTGGCTTCTGTAATTGCTTCTCCACTGAACATGGGCATTGATAGGTCGATCCATACTCCCAGCCTCCTTCTCTCTTTCCCTAGTGGGGCAGGACTCTAGGGAGGTGGGGCACCAGGACATGTTGGTGGGGTTGTCTGCCCAGGGAAGTCAGGTTGGCATCATGATAGGTCTGGAACCTGATGGCTGAAAAAGAGTTAAGATACAAGGCAGAACAAATTGTTGACCAATCATGAACCTAAAGAAAGAATATTGCAGATGAAGATTTGGGGTCTTCGTTTTGGAAAAAAGGTAGTAGGTCTAATTTAGGTATATTCCAAGAGGCCTATGACTCTATTAGTTTTTATCTGAGCTTGACATCGAATATGCAGGTGACAAGTTATTGTCTGGGGAGATGGTGTCATAGTTGGAAAAAAGGACTAGAAAGCTGGATCAGGGAAGAGAGTAGCTCCTAAACATGGTGAAAGTATTTAAATAGTGTTAGCTGTGAACTCCATAGATTTGAATCCTTGATTTTTTTTTTTTTAACTAGAGTGCTGCTCAGCTCTGGCTTGTGGTGGTGGTGGTGGTGGTGGTGGTGGTGGTGGTGGTGGTGGTGATGGTGGTGGTGATGGTGGTGGTGGTGATGGTGGTGGTGATGGTGGTGGTGGTGTATGTGTGTGTATGTGTGTGTGTGTATATGGGGTGAACCTGGGACTTTGGAGCCTCAGGCAAGAGAGTCTCTTTGCATAACCATTATGCTATCTACCCCCTCCTGAACCCCTGATCTTGGCCCTGCCTAGCTCAATGCCCTTCCTCTGCCTCTTTCTGATGAGGTAGATTCCTATTCTCTTTGTTGATGTAGATTTATAGCACACTACTCCATTTTTTAAAATTGTCTTTATTTATTTATTGGATAGAGACAGCCAGAAATTGAGAGGGAAGAAGGTGATAGAGAATGAGAGAGACAGAGAAACACTTGTAGGCCTGCTTCACCACTTGTGAAGCTTTCCCCCTGCAGGTGGGGACCTCGGGCTCCATCTCAGACCCTTGCACATTGTAACCTGTGTGCTCAACCAGGTGTGCCCAGGCCCCTCACATTGCTCCATCTAATATGGTTGACTGGGACTGTCTTACTTTTATTAATTTTGGCTAGCTGGAAGCATGAAGATTTCACTTGCTCGGTGCCACTCCCAGGACAATTACCTGGATATTTGCAACTGTCAAGTTTAAAAAATAAGAGTCCAGTGTCTTAAGCCCATCTTCGTCTTTGTTTTTAGTTAGGCTCTATTTTCTTTTTATTGGGGACTATGCAGAGTTTATAGCATGTGTAGAGTACAATATCTACATGCTTTTACCTACATTAACATTTTACCATTTGCTTTAGATTCTTTTTAAAAGAAACATATTATCAAACATAAAATCAAAGCTACCTGCCCAATTAGCCCAATAGCTTCCTATTTCATGCCATTCTCCCTTGGATAATCACTGTCCTAAATCTGGTAATTATCAACTACTTTGTAACTTTTTATTGTCCCCAGGGTAATTGCTGGAGCTCGGCACCACGAGTCCACTGCTCCTGGAGGCCATATTTCCCACTTTGTTGCCCTTGCTACCCTTGTTGCTGTCATTGTCATTATTGTTGTCATTGCTGTTGTTGTTGTTGGATAGGACAGAGAGAAATTGAAAGAGGAGGGGGAGACAGAGAGGGTGAGAGACAGACACCTGTTGACCTGCCTCACCAACCGTGAAGTGACCCCCCTGCAGGTGGGGAGCCGAGCTCTAACATGGATCCTTATGGTGGTCCTTGCCCTTTGCGCCATGTGCGCTTAACCCACTGCATTACTGCCCAATCCCCTACTTTGTACCTTTTAATGTCCTTTCTTCTTCTTCTTCTTCTAGCGTTTGTCCTTATATGTATGCATGTGTCTATAAATTGACATTATCTTTTTAAGAGATAGCCAGCACCTCATGCCAGAACTAAGGGTTGTCCTCAACATTGCCCCCCATCACCTGTCTGCCCTTCTCCCTGTCCTCCTCTATCTCTTCTCTTTATCTCATTTACATAAAAACAAATCTTTAAGAAGATGAAAGTAATGGAAAAAGATGTACTTTTGCTTGATTCCATTTACTCGGTATAAAATGCTCCAAGTTAAAAAAAAAACTTTTTTAATGAACATGGAATTTGAAACAAGCTTCACAGTAAAACAATCACATGAAAATTTAATCTATATACTTGAAATGTTTTTCTGGGAAAGTTGTCGGTTGTAAATGACGATGATTTGTGGAGACTGAGAACTCTTTGGCTGTTCCCCTTTCCCAGGTCCTCTTGATAGTTCCTTTGTAACAATGACTGTTTTAGTATTCAGTCCTGGGAAGAACCTGGAATGTGCATTATTTAGAATTTATTGAACAAATGGGATTTGTTTCTTCTACTCCACTTATCAAACAGATTAACCCCTTGCCCTCTACATTCTAATTGTAACTATTTGGAAACAAAGAGGTGGTTGTACAAGATGAAAATAAGTAAAAATGAGGCTCTATGCCACATAGAATATTTCTCAGCTGAAGGAGGCAGTAATCATTGAAAAAACACACTTTTCTTTTTCTTCTGTTGCAGGCTTCTATAGAGGCTTCTGGTGAAATTCCATTATGCAAGACTGGCTTTCCTGAAGATGTTTACAGTGCAGTCTTATCACAGAATGTTCAGGAAGGACAGCCTCTTCTCAATGGTACTATCTCAAAAAATATGTTTGAACATGCATTGTCTATAACTCTAAACAAAATATCCTTTAGTTTTCTCTTTTCATTTTATTAGTGACTTAATGTTGATTTACAAAATGATAAGATAACAAGAGTATAATCTACACTGTTCCCAACATCAAGAGTTCTGTATCCCCATTCCCTCCATTGGAAGCTACAGTAGTTCTCCCAAGGTTGCAGATATGGGTTAATTATTGTTCTATAACTATCTATTTATATTTTTTTCCCCTATCACCCTGCCTTCTCTTCATTTCTAAGTCACACCTAAACCTATTACTACTCTCTCTGGGTCCTGATGGAGTTGGAGTTCAGAGCCCTCTGGGCATCTTCCCTCTATCATTTTCCCCCTCTGGGAGTATGGACCAAAATACTTTTTGGGGTGCAGAAGGTAGAACTTCTGGCTTCTGTAATTGCTTCTCCACTGGACATGGGCATTGGCAGGTTGATCCATACCCTCAGCCTGTCTGTGCCTTTCTCTAGTGGGGTAAAGCTCTAGAAAGATGAGATTCTGGGACACGTTTGTGAGGTCATCTTTCCAGGGAGGTCAGGATGGAATCATGATGGCATCTGCTTCTTTGTGGCTGAAAGGCAGTAGAATATAAATCAGGACAAAATGATTAATGAATAGGAACCAGAAAGTAGGAATAGAGCAGATGAGAATATGGATCTTAGGATGGAAAGAAGCTAGGAAGTCTATCTTAGATATGTTCCATGGTGCTTGTGACTTTCATAGTTTTGCTTGAGTTTGACAGCTAACTTAGAGTGAACAAAAATATTGTCTGGGGAGATGGCGTCAAAGTTGACAGTAGGGCTAGAAAATTAGATTGGGGCAGAGGGTAATGCTCAAACTTGAAGAAAATCTATGGATAAAATTAACTATTTACCCCTGACACAGGGTCCATATATATTCATATCTGAGTCCATGTTAGTCTGAGCTAGCAGTTCATGGTCACATTTGAGAACATTCTAGGCTACACTCATCTCAGGAACATCCTTCCTGGGTAGGATGACCCAGCCTTCCTTTGTAGAGTGGGGTAGTCCCTACCATTGCTACTTTACAGGGAGGACAATCTCCTGGAGTGTCCAGCAAGAGGGCTTATGCTGATGTTCCTGATGGAAGTGACTAGTGATGGTGGCGAGCAGGATTGGGTCTAACTATTGTATCTGTGTGGGAACCCAAGGGTTCCTTAACTAGGGCTTATGCTGATGTTCCTGATGGAAGTGACTAGTGATGGTGGCGAGCAGGATTGGGTCTAACTATTGTATCTGTGTGGGAACCCAAGGGTTCCTTAACTAGGGCCCCTTCATTTTTTCCCCCTAAATCATCTCTACTGTTTAGCAAGTATTTTTACAATCACTTAATGAGACTGTAGGGACTTTATTTTTGGATTACAGAAGAATTCATGAATCTCTTATGTATATGATTGGATACCTTTTGATTTCACGAAAACTTTAGGTTTCTTCCTTTTTAAATTCAGTCTCCAGAATCCTTTATGCAATTAATTCTTACAATTTTTTATCTATTTTACCTAGTTTGAGGATGATATTTACCAAAATTTGATTTCTCATGGCTTAAAAAATCATAGCAAATCCATTTAATCCATAGCAAATCTAAAGCAATGGAATCATTTTTATCTTTGATAATACACAAGGAACTTTAGTATATCCCTAGGTTGTAATGAATAGCTGTAGCAGGTAAAGTTCTTGAAGCAAGAACATTAAATATATATTTTTGTTATACAGTTGTTTATAGAAATTACACGATGGATAATTCAGCTATAGCATATGTGAATTTCAAATATAGACCTATTTCATATTTATGGATTAATTTTATTATCATGTGAAAAGTGTTGGCAGTATGTTAGATAAAATCTGAAGTGAAACTTAAGCAACAGAAGCGGAATTGAAAGTTCCTTCCTTTAATTGAAAGCAAATGAGATTTTAGTTAGTAGTATTTTCATGGACTTATTTATCATTACACAAAATGTCATTGCAATATGAAAGCAAGAAGAATTGATTAGTAAGTCGTATTTAAATTCTAGTTCCCACAAATTGTGTGCATCTCTGAGACTGTGGTAGAGAGCTGCTTTTAGAAAATCTGTTCAACCTCAACTAATTAATTTACACAGAGCTCTACCACGCAGCTTTAATTGAAGTGTCTGCAGCACTGACAAACCTTAATGTTACAATACCTAGGAAGGCCATAAGCAGAAGACTTTGAAATGTAAATAGCCTCTCAGCTACTAAGGTTCTTTAGTGCAGATTGTCATTTTATTTTCACTTCTATTTAATTATAATTTGTTCACACATATGTGATCTTTCTGAAGTCGCTTTTAAAAAAAGATGTGTCTCTCCACAACATGGCATTATTAATGAGTGGCTATTTAAATCAACTTGTCTTTACACTGCAGAGTTATCTTGTGGGTGGTTGGATGACACCATCAAATTTTCATGCAAATTAAAATGTATAGATGTTCGTTAACTTAATTTGTGTCTTAAAGTGCTGCATATTTGTCATTTTGTCCAAATCTATAAACAGTGCTTGAAGAGTGAAAAAGGCATGTTTAAATATCTTGTGGAATTACGTAGACATATCAGACTCACTAATGGAATTTTGTTGCATGCTTATAACTGACTTTTGAAATCTACATGTAAGTGGACAATTCCTAAAGATTTGTAACCTGTTGGTTATAAATAAACACATGGTCTGTCACCAGAAGTAATTGATGTAAGGTAAAATGCACCGATATGTTAAATTTTGAAAAAGGAAGTCTGTCTTCTAACCATTAGATGATGCTGGTGCCAGAAATTTGATGTTGCTGCTTGTTAGTGTCTTTTATAATCTTAAGAATAGCATGTTGCTTGATTTGTAAGTGTGAAAGTTTGCAGATACCTTCGAATTTGTACTCAGGCCTTCACTGAAAGAAGTGTGTCTCTGGTAGAATTTCTACACGTATGGCATGTGCAGTTGTCGATGTCTTTCTATTTTAGCCTTTTAAACAACTTCTTTTTTTATGACACACCATTAGTTTTTTTATTATGCATAGAATATGTTACAGACATATTTCTGCCCAAGAATATGCTAAATGATTTATAGACTATCTTAAAGCTTAAGCATAGAATTCAAAATATTCATTAGTAGAAATGGCATTTTTCCTCTTGGAAGAAGGAAGAAAACTTAAGCTTTTGTGATACATTAGCATTTCTTTTCACAAGAGTGCTATCTCTAGTTGTATTGCTTTTGGATAATTTTTTTAACCTTTCCATATATCTTTGTAGAGTTTTTTTCTAAATGTGGTGATAATCCAAAGCTGCATCTATACACTAAGCACAGTTCTCATGCCATAATTAATATTCATGAATTCTGTCTTCTGCAGTAAGTCCATTCACCTAGTACGTTTATACTAAAGATGAAGGAATCTGTTCTTAGGTCAACTAGACATATAACTTGTGACTTACGGTATTTAAGGAACGGAGTTCTTTCATATGTACAGTATAGAGTGATTTTCCAAGACATTTCTCATAGTAAGTTTTACCAATTTATGTTGACTTGAGAGTTCAAAAGTTTGTGGGTGTCCTAACTTCAACTTCTTGAAGCTCCCCTTAATTTTCCATTGATGATGTTAGGAGAAGGGAGAGCAGAGTTCACTGAAAGGAATAGTCTGACTTCATAGGCTGTATGTTTGATAGATAAATCCTTGTACAAGAGTTTAATATTTTGGTTTACTGGTATCATGAGTGCTGGTTATTTTTTCAAATGATGAAATGGCAATTTTTGTGTACTTGACAAACATGATGATAAGTAGTATTACTCATGTTTGAAAAGCTATGTAAAAGCATAATGTATAAAAACAGGTTGGAGGAGGTAACATATTGGTTATGTTACCAATATGTTATGATCGAGGCTCTGAGGTACCAAGTTCAATCCCCAGCACTAACACAAGGCAGAGCTGAGCAGTGCTCTGGTGTCTGTTTCTCCCTATAAACATACAAACAAATAAATATTTAAAAACTGAATTATATTTTAAAGAGCATTCTACTTTCTCTTTTTTCCCATTTTATTATATCTTACTGTTGTAATTGATTTTATAGAAAGAATGGATACAGTGACACAGATACAGTGGTTTCATCATTGTTGGATTTGTGTGTGTGTGTGTAAAATTATAAAGAAGACAAATACAATTTTGATTAAGTTTCATTTGATGATATATA
Source organism: Erinaceus europaeus (assembly GCF_950295315.1). Taxonomy (NCBI): domain Eukaryota; kingdom Metazoa; phylum Chordata; class Mammalia; order Eulipotyphla; family Erinaceidae; genus Erinaceus; species Erinaceus europaeus. The sequence continues at coordinate 42,607,116 of NC_080176.1, read as the reverse complement.
TACCGTGCTGAATAGGCCTTCTCTTTGAAAACAGCTCAGTATTTAAAATGGTTATTTGGTTCTTTGACCCATTTTTTTCCCAGATCTTTGATTTTTCTCTAGGGATTTGTTTTCAGAAGTAGAATCAGTAGGCCAAAGGAAGCATACTTTATGCAGTATTACTTTATTTGCCTCCAGGGTCGTTACTGGGGCTGTGTGTGGGCACCAGAAATCCACTGGTCCTGTAGGCTATTTTCCATTTTATTAGTAGGACAGAGAGCAGTTGAGAGAGGAGGGGGAGATAGAGATGCGATGGAAAAATAGACACCTGGGGAGTTGGGCAGTAGCGCAGCAGGTTAAATGCACGTGTTTCGAAGCACAAGGACCAGCATAAGAATCCTGGTTCGAGCCCCCCGGCTCCCCACCTATAGGGGAGTCACTTCACAAAGAGTGAAGCAGGTCTACAGGTGTTTTTCTCTCCCCCTCTTTGGGTTCCCCTCCTCTCTCGATTTCTCTCTGTCCTGTCTAACAACGAAGACATCAATAACAACAATAATAACTATAAGGACAATAAAAAAATCCAAGAGTAACAAAAGACAATATACATATATAAAGAAAGACGCCTACAGACTTGCTCCACCGCTTGAGCTGTGGTTGGAACCTGGATCCTTGTGCTGGTCCTTTGTACTTCATACCAAAGTTCAAGTAATTTTCAACTTAACCTGTGTGTCTGTCACCTCTGGGCCACCTGGCAGTATATTTTCACTTTTGTAGAACTTGTCTTTATATGACAAAATGTATGATTGATATTTTCCATGTATTCATTACTGTTTAATTTTTCATTTTTTTGTATTTTTATATTTATTTTTTTATTACCATCAAGGTTATTTCTGGGGTTCAGTGCCTGATGATGAATCTACCACTCCTAGCAACCCCCCCCCACACACATACACACACATTTTTTTTGGGGGTAGGACAGAGAAATTTGACAGGGGAATGGGACATAGATAACTGTAGTACTTGCTTCACCATTCCTGAAGCATCCTTGCTGAAGGTGGGGACAGGGACTCCTGGTCCTTGAGCATGGTAAAGTGTGCACGTGACCAGGTGTACCACCACTGGGCTCCCCCCTCATATGTTTCATTTTGCTATTTCCTCATAGGTGAATCCTGTGGTATTCTCTGTTTGCCCTTATAAGCTAAGATCAATTTTAATAACTGTGGCGGTCAGTTTTACCTTGCATTTTTCTTTTCTGTTTTAAAAGCATTCATCACCAACCCCTTCATTTTACAGAGCATCAGATTGAAGCTCAGAGAGATTATAGGCTTTTCCCATGATTATACAGCTTTTAGATTGTTAGCTATAGATCAGGACTTAGGACCCAGGATTCCTGATATCTCATTTAGTTCTGATGATGAAAGACAGTTTAGTACAACTCAGGGAAAAGTGAGGGCTGATGGGGCTAAGATAACAGTCCAAGAATTTTGCAGCAAGCTTGACGTAAAGATGATTGTCTTCATTCTTCGCTTAACACTATGACCTGTATGTCACCAAACATACTAGAAATTTATCACCATCAGGCAAATTAACCCCCTACAAAATATCTCTCAATTATTGTCACCATCAGTGTTTTGTGCATGACTGTTTACAAGCAGAAGTATTTAGGGCCTTGAAAAATAATGTTTACTCTTTAATATTTGACTTGCACTCCAGTGAATTAGAATTAGAAAAATCTCTTGTGGTAACACATTATGTGAACAACCAAACAAAAAAAGTAACTGCAATAATAAATTTTCATTCTATCACCAGCACTATAAAATAACACTATAAAATAACAACCACACTGTGACATTGCAGAGAAGATCTGGACTGTTTTTAGTGCGGATGTCAGGAATAATTTTCCTGTCTGTTTTGCATTGGTGGTCTGCAAGCTTAGACATTCACTAAGTAAACTCCTCCAGATCTGGTCAACATAAATAGCAACATGCAATTACCATGAAAGTTTCCAGTAATCCATTCATACTCGCTAACTCTGGGCAGTGAATGATGATTATTTTTAACTAGCTGAAATTTGATTTAGATTAGTTTACTTGCTGATTGAGGCTTGCCTGCATTAACATATTTGGAGGAAGCTGCTGTATGGTATTTTCAGATGAAGATGGCAGTACTGAAATGTGTATATATGTGTGTGTGTTTGCTCAAGCGCACTCTGCCATCATGATTTGTTTACAGATTGATTTGTTGATGGATTTTTGGGGTTGTTTACCCCTCAAAGTTACTGTAAACATTTACTATTTGAGTATGCTTTTCATGAAATTTATTTAGGTGTGGAATTGTGGGGTCACTTGGCGATTCTTTGTTTAATTCTTCGAAGAATTGTCTATCTGCTTTCCATGGCACTTGAATTAGTTTGCACGCCTACTCAGAATATATAAGCGTTCTCCTTTTTCTGCATCCTTGCCAACACATAGCTTTCTAAGGGTATGAAATGATATCTCTCTGTGGTTTGGATTTCATTCCCGTAATGACTAATGATGTTTGAATATATTTCATTGTGTGTTGTTTGTATATCTTATTTAGAGAGATTTATTCAAGCTGTTTTTTAACTTGACTTGCTTATCCTTTTGCTTTTATGTTACACAAGTTCTTTACATATTCTGGGATCAACACCTTTAATAGAGATACAAATTGCAAATATTTTCTCCTGGTGTCTTCACTTTCTTGATAACATTCTTTGATGCAGCAAAGTTTGCAACTTTCATGAAATCTGATTTTCCTATTTTTTGCACTTGTGTTTGATGTCATATCTTAATATCTAATTGCATAAAGTTATAAAGATTTACTCTAGTGCTTGTTTTATTTTAAAGAAGATTCACTAATTTATGACACATACACATACATAATAAATGCACAAAGACTGAACTTAAAAGAATTCTAGTATGAGGAAGTCAGGATTAAGAGGAAGAATGTGAACAGAAGGTGGATTAACCAGTAAAGTAGGGAAAAAGCAGTGGGTTTTGATAGCGAGGGAGTGTTTCAAAAGATTATCTGTGCTATGTTCTACTGGTTGTGTGTTCAGATACGGATTGAACATTCACCATTGATTTCATGGCAAGAAGGTAACAGGTCATTGGGCTGGTTCCGGTGTGTTTAGCTGTCAGGTGGAGGAGGGGAGCAGTTAGGGATTAAATTTCCGTTAAAGGGAGCCGGGCAGTAGTGCACTGTTTAAGCTCACGTGGCGCAAGGACCAGCATAAGTATCTGTTCAAGCCCCCGACTCCCCATTTACAGGGGGGTCGCTTCACGGGAGGTGAAGCAGCTCTGCAGGTGTCTTTCTCTCCCCCTCTCTGTTTTCCCCTCTTCTCTCCAATTCTCTCTGTCTTATCCAACAACAACAGCAGCAGCAGCAGCACCACCACCAATAGTAATAACAACAACGATTAACAACAAGGGTTACAAAAAGGGGAAAAAAAATACCCTCCAGGAGCAGTGGAATCGTAGTGCAGGCACTGAGCCCCAGAGATAACCCCGGAGGCAAAAAAAATAAAATAAAATTTCCTTTAAAAAGAATAGAAAAATGGATGACTGTTGAAGAGAGAAGCAGGATTAGTTGATGACACTTTTTCAAGATGACAGTAACATGTTTCCATGATGATGGCTAACTGCTAAATAGGGAGGGCAAAAGTGATGATGCAGAAAAGAGATAATTGCCAGGGCAATGTCATAGAGCAAGCTGGAGAAATGAGATCAAGTGTGACTTAGACAGATGTTTTTATGTACCTGCATTTGGGAACCATTCTTCACACATTTTGTTGAGTCACATCTAAAAATCATTTAAAATTCTTCATTTCAGCTTGATGATTTTATGTCAGCAGAAGATTTTCTGTATAGAAATGGGAGATAGCATAAAAAAGAAGCCCTTGTGGTGTTCAGTGATGTGAACAATGTTGGTAGCATCCTTGACAGATGGTTATCCCATTTCTGCAAGAATGCCACTGTCACTGCCTGAAAAGAGGAGAGGAACTCTCCCTTACAAAGTCTGCTTTATCTTTGGAGAGCTCGAACTGTTAAAAAGCTATTTCTTAAAAAGTTTAGCTGAAACATATGTTCCTAAAATTTTTTTCCCCACTGATGCCTGTTTCATCTTTTGGCACTACACAGACTTAAGTAGGTTCACTTATGCTGTGCAGTCATTCATTTCATCATTTTTCATTCAAGGTGTATTTTATATATTTGAGCATTTGTCATATGCCAGACCTTTTTCATGGAATGGAACATCGATGACCAGCATGCTAGGTAAAGCTAATCCTAGACTAAAAACTTAAATTTGGAGTTCTTTCAGCTACTCAGAGACAACCATGTGTTGGTTACTTAGATTTCCTCTACTGCTGGCTAAACATCAAACAATCACTTCAGTGGTATTTTAGCATTCTGATTTTTCTCTTCCCTTTCACACAGAGGAAAGACAGGTTCCCTCCCCAGTTCAACTCAAGTTGTCTCTGTCTTGCCCCTTCTGTAGAGACCTCCCTCTTGTCTTTAAAGTGCTTGTATTTCTCTCCACCAGCCAAAGGTGAAATTTGTGCTGTTTACCTCTGTAGCATTCTGTTTGCTTCTGATAAGATAATGCTTAATGGAAACTCCTTAGTGTTTTTCAAATGAATCCTTTATCATCTTGAACTTGTAAAATTGAATTTTAAGCACAACTGTTAAACCTGTAGGTTGCTTTTCTCTCTCTCTCTTCTCAAAGTCTCTGTCTTCATAGCATCTCAGTGACCTCTCAAACACATAATAGCCCCAGGAAACATTATAATTATTTTTAAATCATTGAATGAACATGATTAACATCTGCATGACATAAACTGCTAAGCTGATAGTAAACCATAAATAAGTAGTCTTCCTCTTTTTATGACCCAAAAATGGTGGTTGATGTGATTCAGAACACATAGTACTATGAAACTTGAATGTGTATTAAAACAACAAAAATAAATCATGTTCAAATGTTTCCTCCATGTTTAGTTGAGTCTTACTAGATAGTGTTTGGAGGTGCTGTATTTGGATAGTTGCTTTTTTTGTTGTTGTTGCCTCTAGGGTTGCTGGGGTTTAGTGCCTGCACTATGAATCCACTGCTCCTGGAGGCCATTTTTTCCCTTTTGTTACCCTCATTGTTTTACCATTGTTGTGGTTATTATTATGATTGTTATTGATGTCCTTGCTGTTGGGTAGGACAGAGAGAAATGGAGAGAGGAGGGGAAGACAAAGAGGGGGAGAGAAAGACACCTGCAGACCTGCTTCACAGCCTGTGAAGTGTCTCCCCTGCAGGTGAGGAGCTGGGGGCTAGAACCGGGATCCTTCTGCTGGTCCTTGCGCTTTGAGCCACATGCGCTTAACCCAGTGCGCTTAACCCACAGAACTATTGCCCGACCCCCAGATATTTGCTTTTTTAAATGGCATTTTGATTTCCTTTGGACAGATATTACCTATATTTAGAGTAGATATTCATGATTGTTATATATGTGACTCGTTAAAACACATCTGTCTATACTGGTGTTACACTGTTATTTGTAAACAGCTAAAGATTCCATCAGGTGCACACATAGAGTAATCCATTTTAATGTAAGTGCAAATAAATTGAGCATAAAATTATTTGCTTACTTATTTTTGAAAGAATATATATAAAAGACAATCTCCCATATATTCTATTACCAGTTAACTTCTATGCAAGAAATCTCCACCCTGGCCCCTTCATTTATGTGCTGTGTTGTGGCCTAAAGAAGGGAGTTTTCTGTTGGGGAAAACCTTTGATTTATTTTTATTTTTATTTTTTTAATTTTTTGACTTCAGCTGGCCTTTCTCACATTGGCACTTGATTTTATTTAGCAGTTGGTTTAATTACATGTTTGAACCCTGGAAATCTAGAAGTTCATAGTATTAATGCAGAGTTATTGCTTGGTTTGATGAGTTTCAGAATACATAGCTCGGAAGATTTCATAACCTAGTAAGTATTTGTGTGCATCTGTTTAACCCCTATGTGTCTCCTGTTGGGTTTAAGTAAGCCATTATGCATTGCCTTGGAAAATCCAGTGCCTAGCTAACATAGTTAGCTAGAGCGGATAATAGTTCCAATATATGGTTATCACTTTAGTGATATATGTTTCTTTGCAGAATTTGTGTTGTTTTAAAGTCCAAAAATAATGGCTCCTGCTAGTGAATTGATCAGAGGAAAATCTCAGCTGAGATGAATATTGTTCTCTTAATTCCTTTGTGAAACGATCATGCAGATTTTCAACATTATACATTTGTGTAATTATTCCTTCAGTTCAGTCACTTAGATCTTTTCTGGCATGCTTTGTTGACTTGTCATCTATTCTATTAATGTAGAAGGCAATGTAGAAAGCTTCTTGTTGGATTTATTTGGTAGGAAAATGGTCCTTTATGGGGTAATCTCACACTGACTACACAACTGATAAAGCCCCAGTATGGTATTGTCACTCCACTAATGATTAGCAAATTAGTAGATAGCGTGAATTCTCAGCCGGATTAGTCCTTCTCAGAAGTTTAGTAGTTTTGTATTTCTGTATTCTAATTGTTTAACCCATCTCAAATGATAATTACAGTTTATTATTTTCCAGGTCATTGTTTAAATAAGCTGGGAAATTAATAACTAACATGTAATTTGTTTTAGCTGATTTTGAGATGTCTGATGGTCACATCATGATCATTTATCAGCACTGCCTAAATTTATCTTTCCTTCACCATTTGCTTGATTATAAATGGGTTATATTTGCACATTATACTTCTCAATCAATTTCATGAATTGTATTTTAACTATTGCAAACTAAGTGAAATAAAATGAAGAAGGTGTTTTGTATTTTCACATAATGAGCCTTGAGTTCACAGAGGTTAAGTGATTCACTATGAATTGTAACTTTCATAAGCGTCTGAACATCGTTTGGATGATGTTTCCTAATTTTCTGTAGCTCATGCTATCAATGGGTCTCACACATACTACTCCTAATGGAACATTTTCCATACCATCCTCTTCTTATGTCTCACATCTAGAGTTTTATATTCTGTGTTGCCGGTTCATAGTATACATTTATTTTTCCACCCTGTTTCTTCCGAGGGTGATAGCAAAGCCTTGCTACCTTCCGTTAAGATAATATACACACCCTGACTTCATACTATTCCCCAATTCTTTGATCTTATTTCCTCATCTCTTTGACTTATGAAGATGTGTCAACAACTCTTAAAGTAGAACTGTAACCCCCCTGCCTCTGTGTGTGTGTGTGTATGCGTGCCTGCATTAGTTTGCATTGTCGCCATCTACCTGACATATGCTAGGGCATGAATGTTTTCTATTTTCGATTCAGATAGTTATATCTGTGGATAATGATAAAAGACAAGTACAGTCTTTATGAAGATCTCTGCTTTGTGATAAACAGTGACTAACTGCTAATTGGATAGAGACTTAAAGACATCCTCTTGCCTGCCCCAGAATATTTGTTGTTAAGTAAAGCTGTAGAATGAGAGCATTAGTATAAAAGTACATGACAAGAGACTTCATAGTCCAGTAAGTATATTAGACTTCTTTTATCAAGTGACTGTATATGCCTGTTCCTTAAGTCTTTAAGATGATCTGGTAAAACCCTATTTTATGTCTAAGGAATTCCAATGTAAAGAATTTTAAAGTGATTTACTCAAGGAATTCCTTTGGGACTTCCACGCCTGCATTGTTCCTAACATGCCATGCTGTGTGCATAGAGTGTGCCTGAAAATTCCAGTAAGTGAGAGGTCAGATTGAACAGGGGTAACTTACTGGAGAAGGTAAATGCTCTCCATTTCATAAAGTGGCTGTCTAGATAGATGAGGAGAGATAGGTAAGAGTGTATGTGAATTCATGTTGACATGGGAGGAAAAAAATGTATTGGGGAATAACTGTCTGTGTGGACTCATGAGACCGAGTCTTGAAGATCCTTGAGTGTAGGGAGTGAGTGATAGACTGGGTTGACTGGTGAAGTAGAATTCTCGTAGAGTTAGGAAGAAAAATCAGGCAATTGTGGGTAATATTGACTTTGAAGACTGTAAACATGGTAGGGGAGATAGCATAATGGTTATGCAAAGAGACTTTTATGCCTGAGGCACTAAGTTCCCGGGTTCAATCCCCTGTACCACCATTAATCAGATCTGAGTAATGCTCTGGTAAACACAGGCAAACAAAAACGCTTGTAAACATTAGACAAATGATATTTTTGAATTTGATTGTATAATGGATACCATCAACAAATAATGATACCAATTATTATTTGGGAATCTGTTCCTGCCCCATACAATTCATAATTTCAGACAATTTATCGCTCATTCAAGGGATGAGACATGATAGGCTTCTTGTTATCACTATAGCGACCATTGGTACAAATGAGGTCAAGTTTGTAAAGCCTCACTGTCTATATCTCTTGCCCTCAGTTCTCTCCACCTGATTCATCTCCCTCACTGGAGAGAGGCAAGGGAGCAGGTTATCTCAAGTATTCCTGCCAGTGATCTGCTTCCAGGCACAGAAGAAAGGAGTAATGAGACCTAGTTTATGGGAATTCACAGGTGGCGAGAAACATAGCCAGTTGTCAGGGGCCTGAGATTAGAAGCATCCCAGGGTCAAGAAGTATTATAATCACAAGCATTCACCATACAGTTGAGAGCAGTTGAAATACACACACACACATACACACACACACACACACACACACACACCACGACACTCCTGGCCTAGGACAGTGTCAAGTGCATGCCCCGTCCATCCCAAGCTTCCAGGAGTATTTGTTAAGGTTTACATCACACAAATAAATATCAGAGCACATTTCTAAGAGGGGGACTCATCAGGGCAAGGGTGCTTAAAACTGTCATTATCTTGGTCACTCATTCTCTCTGTCTCTCTTTGTCTCTCTCTTACTGTCCCCACGTCCGCTGACATGTACTTTCACTTTACTTGAATAATTCTTTAAAAAAAACTGTCATTATCCGAATATTGTTATGTCAGGTACATTCTTTTGAGGCTGTATGATATTAAGTTTATTCCAGTTATCCCATGCAGTCTCCAGATCCTGGTCAGCAGATTTGCAGCACTGCTTCACTGATTGTGAAGCTTTCCTCCTGTAGTTGGAGACCAGGAGCTTGAACCTGTGCTCTTGCACATTGTAACATCTACTCTACTGATTACGACACTGCCTGGCTTCAAGATGAGTTTTCTATTATGTGCAGTGATTTGCATCTGAGCAGGTAGTGGGTCTTACTGAAAGTCTCTTAAGATGTTATCAGATACTTTATAACTTTGGAGAAAGAAGAGACTGGTTTATATGGTTATGGTTTGAAATCAGAGGCAATGAAGTCAGAACACGTTGCTTTGATCAAGGATCTGTGTCTTTCTGTATTAGGCCTGAGATGGTGGTCAGTTCTGTAGGGTAGGGAGCATATTGCTTGTTTACCCAGTACCCTGAATGGCTAGCATAATGTATGCCAAATTCCTGCTCTTAATTCTTGTTGATGGAACAAACAAATGAATGCACTGCAATAATTTTTTAGAGATTTAGTAAGGAAAAGAGGTCAAGGAAAATAAAATTTATTTTAGGGCATAGTATGGAAAGTAAGATAAAAATTAAGTAGTGATTTAGAAAGATTAAAATGGGATGCCACTTTGTGAATTAAGGGAATGTTTTTGGGAAAGTCGGAGAGTCATGCAGTTTCAGGCCACATACACAGTTAACTTTACCTTTATTAATTCTCTACTCTAAATAGACTGTTGTTTTTTCTTACTGTCTTCACAAATATTTTGATTTTCTTATAAGAGTATAAGATAGAACATACCAAATGCAAAAAAATAAAAATAAAAATAAAGAGCTTTTTTCTAGGTCAGACTCAGAATCACCATGGTGTGGTGATTGATGTATAAAGATTCTACCAAAGTGTTCCTGTAACTTCTCTCAATGTGAAGTCAGGTATTGTCATTAAAAACCCACAAATTACTTGCAAGGGGACCTTGCTCTCTGTCTTTATTGCTCTTTACTCCTGCAGCCTCTTTCCTTACATTGTGGGAATGCAAAAGTCATTGAGAGAGAGAGGGAGAGAGAGAGAGAGATTTAAATAGAAACTTCTCTAACTTTTTCTTTAGTTGTGTTTTAGCACATTTGGTCAGCTGTGACAGGATACCATAGACTGGGTAGCTTATAAACACAACAGAAATTTTAGGAGCATGGAATTCAGGAATACTAATGCAGTGAGAACTGGCTTCCTGGTTCCTAGATAACTATCTTTCCTATGTTCCTCCGTAGTGAAGGGGTGGTTGGGGGGGGCAGGACTTATTGAGGCTGTTGGCTATTGTTGTTGTTGTTGTCACTAGGGCCTCATCTCTCTGTGCTGACTTTTCAGATAGAAAGAGAAAGATAGAGACAGAGACAGAGAGAAAGATAACATAGCTTCAATGCTTTCAAGCACTGAAAGCAGCAGTAGAAGGGATAAAATCTGGGTATACACATCACAAAGCAAGCATAGAATCTAGGTAAGGAATTTTTAGCTTCATGGCTATTTTTTCATTTATTGCTGCCAGAGTACTCCTAACCTCTGCCTTTTGGTGGTGCTGGGAATTGAACCTGGAACCTTTGGTGTCTCAGGCAGACAGGTCTTTCAGCGTAAACACTATTCTATCTCCCTAGTCTCATTTTTTAAGGACATTAATCCTACCAGGTGAACTGTACCTTCATGACTAATAACTTTATAAATGCCCTGCCTCCAAAAGTTATCACATCATGAAATGTTTTCTTAATATTTATTTATTATTATTTTTTTGGAAAATGTGCTTTAACATGAACCTTGGCGATGCCACTGGTATTTTCAATACCAGCAGTGGCTAGCAGATTTCTGAAATTTTAATACTTTTGGAAAAATTATAATGCATTATTCTAAATTTGTATAAAGGGTAGAAATAATTTAAAAGGAAACCATCACTTTGATATGCATATTTAGAAATTATTTTATATACCTTACTTGTCCCCTTTTTTGTACATCACTCTCTTAAAATTTTATGGTATTTATTAATTCAAAATGGCATTTACTTTTTTCATATTTCTAGAACTGCTTTTTTCTATATGTCTAATTAGCTGAGAAAAGTAACCAAAGAGATGTTTTTAAAAATAAACATTCCTAAGCTAACACAGTGCAAAGCTCAATTACCAGCTCAAGGATCCCAGTTTGAGCCCCTGGCTCCCCACCTGCATGGGAGTCGCTTCACAAGCAGTGAAGCAGGTCTGCAGGTGTCTTATCTTTCTCTCTCCCTCTCTGTCTTCCCCTCCTCTCTCCATTTAGCTCTGTCCTATCCAAAAACAACAAAAAACAACATGGGCAACAAAAGGGAAAGGTAGCCACCTCCAGGAGCAGTGGATTTGGAGTGCAGGCACAGAGCCCCAGCGATAACCTTGGAGGCAAAACTAAATAAATAAATAAACAAGATTAAAAAAATAAACATTCCACTGACCGTGTGTGCTTATATTCGTATCTAACTCTGATTTTTTTATATAGTTAACTCTTGAAAGGAGCCCATCAGTATTTGCATTACTGGAGTTTCACTGTACTATGGAAATGTATGCCTTTTACTATTCTAGATCTTTTAAAAGCAGGATTATTGCTCTCACAGTTGAACTCTACTTTGGAAAATCTTGGCAGCTTTACAGCTCTCTGTGCCCCAGAGGAGGGAACATAATTTTAAGCTTCAGCCACTGGGGAGAGAGTCCAAATGGTCTCCTCCAGGGCTCCTTAGAAGAGGCCTGATACTCTGCTGTATTCATGTCTTGACATTTTTCTGTTTTCTCAGGACTTAATGCCAATTAATTCTACATAATAGACCCGAGTTAGGCTGGGGATGATTAGTTCACACAGATGTCCTGTTTGGAGTGGGTGTTTACCCAGGTCTTAGGGCAGTTGCTTTCAAATTGTTACATTTGGGAAATATTGTTAGAAATAAATTTTGTCTTGATTATTCTGTATTTACACATACATTTCATAAGATATTAAACTTATTTTTAATGTAATGCCCTCCATTTTCCAATCAATTCCAAATTATATAAATAATCTTGATTTTGGGGAGTAGTGCTACTTTTTTCCCCTGTCTACAGGTTGACAGCCCTCAGCCTCAGTCTCCAGAAGTTTTCTGTGTTCTCCAGCAAAAATGGATCTCAGAAGACTACCATGACTTACCCATGTCCGTGGTCACTTTGTTAGTGTTAATTCAATTACATAATGATTATTATACTTTGATATTTACCTGTTGAATACTGTGTGCTACACATGAGACGTTTAATTTGAGCTAGCATCTGTATTCCTCACAGTTACCCGAGCACCAGGATTAAGGATCTTTATATCTATTTCACAAATGAAAAGAGAGCCTCATTATTTTGCCAAGAAAATATCAGACTAGATTCCAATACCATAGCGTTTGAAATTTTCTAGTTTTTCACCTGATAACAATTCTGAGTGTTCTAAAAATTTATAAAATAGGTATATAAATTATGATTGCTGAAAGAAATATATATGACAGTCATTTCTTCTTGTGTTTTCCAAGATGTGGCCTGGATAAATAGTTGGTGTATCTGTTCTATAAAGCATAAACTAAACATTCATGGAAAAATTAAACCTTTGATCTCTTCATTTTTTTCCCCCAAGACATCCAGGGACAAATGATATTACAAATGCTATTTGAAGACAAAACTTAGTTTAAGATGTAGTTAGAATTTATATTAGGTAATAATGTTTTGTTTTTAAGTTAAAAATTTCTACAGCTAGGGGTCAGGAGGTGGCACACTTAGTTAAGTGCAAACATTAAAGTCTGCAAGGACCCAGGTTCAAGCCCCTGGTCCCTACCTGCAGGGGGAAAGCTTCACAAGTGGTGAAGCAGGGCTGCAGGTGTCTTTCTACCTCACCCCAATTTCTCTCTGTCTCTATTCTATAATAAATAAATATATAAAAAAGAAAATTTTTACAGCCATTATTTGAAAATCAGTAAACTAATGGAAGTAGATTTTAAGATTTGTTTACTTATTTTAATGGGGAATGGTGAGAGTGAAAGGTACCAGAGCACTAATCATTCTGGCAGAGGCATTGCTAAGATGAAACTTGAGGTCACGTGCATGCAATTTTTGTGTGCAATTTCTGAGATATCTTCCTATCCCGGAACTACATTTTTTTTTACAGAGGAAAATAATAGCATTAAAAATATGCCAACTGCATTGTGAAATAGTTCAGTCATTTGGATAACATACTGCTTTGCTACATATGTGGTCCAGATTCAAGCATGCCCCCACTTCACTGAAGGAAGCTTAGGTGCTAAGGTATCTGTTATCTTTTACTCTTTCTCTCTGCCTCTGTAAATAGAATAAAAATAAGAGAAAGAATAATACATCAACTTTAGATTCACTAATGTATTTAAAGGCAGAGTATAATTTTCTGTGGAATAGCTAATAACCAGGTCACACAAAGGCAGTTTGAAGTCCTGCTTTATTGTTTTGAGTATTTTGGGACATATATGGCACCTTTATATAAAGATCTGCTCACATTAAAGATTATGGGTGTATCCTGTCTCTGGCTACATCTGAAATTAGGTTACGCATTTATTTTAAACTTGTTTTAAATTGTTGCAAAGCAACAATTTCTATAGGCACCAGTGAATCAACCTGTACCGAATACATTGTATGTATGGTGAACATATGTTCTAAAACTCATTATTTTCTTTTTGTTTTTCAATTTTGGTAGGATCCTCGAAATGCTAAATCCAGTGTTCATTTAGATCATTAATGATTTACATTGAAACATGTTAAAATGAAACTAGATATTATAGTTTTTCTTTTTCAAAAAACTTTAAAAATATTTACTTATTTATTCACTTTTGTTGCCCTTGTTTTATAGCTGTAGTTATTACTGATGTAGTTGTTGTTGGATAGGACAGAGAGAAATGGAGAGAGAAGGGGAAGACAGAGAGGGAGAGAGAAAGTTAAGACACCTGCAGACCTGCTTTACCGCTTGTGAAGCAACTCCCCTGCAGATGGGGATCTGGGGGCTCGAACCAGTATCCTTATGATGGTCCTTGTGCTTTGTGCCACCTGCGCTTAACCTGCTGCACTACCGCCCGACTCCCATGGTTTATTTTTCAGCCATCTTTGAAGAGTAGTCAAATATGTGAGAAATAAATCTTCATATTTCTGACAATTTTGGTATGAGTTCTTCTTATATTTTCATAGAGTTCTTGATAATGTATTACTTATGTGATATAAGTGATGTGTGACATTTTTCTGAGGTTCACTGATGATTTTAAGTTTTTTTTCGGGAGCAGAGGAGACAGCATTGTGGTTATGTGAAAGACTTTCATGTCTGTGGCTCTCCTGGTTAAACCCCTCCTACCATAAGCCAAAGCTGAGAATTGCTTGGCATAATACTCATTATTTTTTCTGATTTGTTCCTTACATGTCCTTGGAACTTTGGAGCTGCTCTAGGATGCCAACCAACTAGTCATTGATTATTTTTTTTATCTACAATATTTAACACTAAACATTCTTTTATAATTTCAAGTTAATAGCTAGTAGTTTGTAAAGTTTTTGGCCATCTATTATCCTTAGCCAGCATTTTTATGTACTTTAATGCCTATGTTTATAGAATTTCACAGCATATTAACCATACAGTTAGTTGATTTCACGTTTACATATAAAATTAGAGAGAATATGCCACACATTTTTGTTCCATTATATTTTTTTCCCAATTGCATTTGTACTGAAATAGCTTGAAAGATTTATATAAATTAGGGCAATTCTGCCTCCAACCATTTGCCACCCCCACCATGGCTTAAATTGCCTTATTGTAATCTGCCTGGTGCTCTATGAACATATTATTTTCCTCATTGTAATATCAAATGCTCATTATTTTAATAACAGTAAACTTTAAATGTGTTTTTAAACTAGTAAAATGGCTTGATCATTGCTCACTAAGAAGAAAGTATTTTCTCTTTCCTTAAGCACTGCTGACTGCTTCCTAAATCTCAGCTAGAACTAGAATAACCTGTCCATCCGACTACCAGAATTTGAACTTGCTTTTATTGTGGGCAGGCATACTTTTAAAAAAACCGTTTGAACTGGGAGTCGGGCTGTAGCGCAGTGGGTTAAGCGGACCGGCATAAGGATCCCGGTTCGAACCCCGGCTCCCCACCTCCCCACCTGCAGGGGAGTCGCTTCACAGGCGGTGAAGCAGGTCTGCAGGTGTCTATCTTTCTCTCCTCCTCTCTGGCTTCCCCTCCCTCTCTCGATTTCTCTCTGTCTTATCCAACAACGACAACAACAATAATAACTACAACAATAAAACAGCAAGGGCAACAATCTATAACACCCCCCCCCATAGGATGTAAGGGAAATTCCCTGTAGAGTTAAGCATTCTTCTCCCAGATCATGTTGGTGTATTGACTGAAATGACAGACCTTCGTTTAACTAAAGATGAATTAAAACAGTAAGTAATGAAATATTTCTTAGAATATGCTCCTCTGTAATCTATTTGCAATAACACTAGAATTCTTTATACAGAACAGGTATAACAATATATGACCTTTAGACAATCCCATTTTTATTAAATGCTTC